>NW_026991716.1:17632500-17955000 GCF_029215605.1 Mirounga angustirostris | reverse complement strand
CCCTTAAGTTGTCTGCCTCACAAAGACTTCCTGGATGGTCCAGAGAAGCCTGACACCTTTTCCCACACCCCTCTGTCTGGGGTTGGAAATCCCATGGCTCTGTTTCTGTCTGCCCCCAATAAATTGCCTCTCCTGCTCTCTTACATATAAACCATATTTTCTTATGACCTAAAGTGTACTAACTTGTGGTAATATATGCATGTGTGTGTGTTTTCTATATGACTGCACATATAGCACCCATATTTCTGTGTTAGCTAGCTCTAAGAACTCTGTTTACCTCTGAGAGTTAAATAAAATGCTGCTTCTCAATCCCAGAATCTTGGAAAATGAAAGAAATTTTACTTTATAAATGTGTTTGGATTCCCTAAGTCTTGCATTTCGCACACACAATCAAATATTTTTACAAAGGAACAGTTTTCATCATCCAGAAGAAGCTAATAACATAATCAATCTTTGGAAATGAAGTATATCCAAAAGTGATTTTGCAAGTTTTTTTTCCCCTGCCATATTGGTTAAATTTGGCTGCCTTTAGTCTCTGAATATGTTACTGTTTCATTCCTAGCTTGGTGTCATCTATTTATCTCGCTTATATTTTCCAGACAGAAACCCTATTTCCTTCATTTTTTTCTCCAACTGTAGATTATAAGTAATTTTGTTTTCCTGTTTTTAACATTGTTTACACATGTTTGCTTACTCTGGGCTTTAGTAATGTTGGCATAATTCTTAGAAGCCTGCATCATACTCTTGGTTTATGGCTCTTGATGTTGTGACTTCCTTGATATTTTCTATAAATATCCTTCAACATGTAAACTCATCAAAAAACTCTTTCTATGTGTAAACTGATTTTAATACTCTTCCTTGTTCTGTGTCATGAGACGTACTTCAAATTGTGGAAAGACTGTATTCTTTAAAGATATCTGTCTTTTTTTTCTTTTTTTTAATCGTGGTATAATTGACTGACATTCTATGTTTTAGATGTACAACATAATGATTTGACATTTGTATATATTGTGAAGTGATCACCACAATAAGTCAAGTTACCATCTGTTACCATAAAAACTTAAAAAAAATTTCTTTTCTTGTGATGGGGACTTACTTTCTTGGCATCTTTTAAATTTGCAATATAACACTATTAACAATAATATGTTGTACATTACCTCTCCATGACTTACTTATTTTAGAACCAGAAGTTTGTACTTTTTGACTGCTTGGCCCGTTTGGCGCATACTACAGTCTCACTCCTAGCAACCACCACTTTGTTCTGTTTCTATGAGCTTGTTTTTATTTTTTATTTGTTTTTGTTTTCTTTTGTTTGAGATTTCACATGTAAGTGACATGATACAGTAATTGTTTTCTCTGTCTGACTTACTTAACATAATGCCCTCAAGATCCATTCATGTTGCCTCCAATGGCAAAATTTTATTATTTTTTTATTTTTATTTATTTATAAATATATTATATTTATTATTTTATGGCTGAAGAATATTCCATTGTAAGTATATGTACGTATATATGTATGTGATATATTGTACATATCTATATATGATATATATACCACATTTTCTTTATCCATTCATCCATCTATAGACACTTAAGTTGTTTCCATAAATAATGCTGCAATGAACATGAAGGTGCATATATCTTTTCAAATTACTGCTTTTGTTTTCTTAGGATAAATACCAACAAGCAGAACTGTTGGATCATATGACAGCTCTATTTTTAACTTTGTGAGGAACCCCCATACTGTTTCCATAGTGGCTGCACCAATTTATGCTCCCACTAATAGTGCACAAGAGTTCTCTTTGCTCCACATCCTCACCAACATTTATTTCTTATCCTTTTTCTAATAGCCATTCTAACAGGTATGAGGTGATACGGCATTGTGGCTTTGATTTCCATTTCCCTATGATTAGTGACGTTGAGCATCTTTTTATATACCTGTTGGCCATCTATGTCTTCTTTGGAAAAAATGTTCATTCAGATCACTGCCCATTTTTTAATCAGACTGTTTGGGTTTTTCTTTTTTGTTGTTGTCGTTATTGAATTGTATGTGTTCTTTACATACTTTGGATATTAACCCCTTATCAGATATATGATTTGCAAATTTTCTCTCATTCAGTAGGTTGCCTGTTAATTTTGTTGATGACTTCCTTTGCTGTGAAGAAGCTTTTTAATCTGATATAGTCCCACTTGTTTATTTTTGCTTTTGTTGCTATTGGCTTTGTTTTGTTTTTTTAAGATTTTTATTTATTTATTTGTCAGAGAGATAGAGAGAGCCAGAGAGCACAAACTGGGGGAATGACAGAGGGAGAGGGAGAAGCAGGTTCCCTGCTGAGAGGGAGCCCGACGTGGGGCTCAATCCCAAGACCCTGGGATCATGACCTGAGCCAAAGGCAGACGCTTAACCAACTGAGCCACCCAGGCACCCCTGCCATTGGTTTTGGTATCAAATCTGAAAAATCATCACCAAGACCAATGTTAAGGAGCTGATTGCCTATGTTTTGTTCTAGGAGTTATGATTTCAGGTCTTGTATTCAAGTCTTTAATTCATTTTTGGTTAATTCTTGTGCATGGTGTAAGACAGTGGTCCATTTTCATTCTTTTGCATGTGACTGTCTGGTTTTCCCAACACCATTAATTGAAGAGACTGTCCTTTCCCCATTGTATATGTGTGGCTCCTTTGTTGTAAATTAATTGACCATATACATATGGGTTTATTTCTAGGCTATGTATTTTGTTGCATTGATCCATGTGTCTGTTTTTATGCCAATGCCATACTGTTTTGATTATTATAGCTTTGTAATATAATTTGGACTCAAGGAGCATAATGTTGTTTTCTTCTTCCTTCTCAAGATTGTTTTGGCTATTTGAGGGCTTTTATAGGTTCCATCAAAATTTTAGGATTGTTTGATATATTTCTGTGAAAAATGCCACTGGAATTTTGATAGGTATTGCATTAAATCTATAGATTGCTTTGAGTAGTGTGGCCATTTTAACAATTTTAATATTTCCCATCCGTGAGAACAAAATATCTTTACGTTTATTTGTATCTTTTTCAAATGCCTTATAAGATTACTATTGTTTTTTAAATGTCATCCCTTTCAGGGTTTCTATAAACAGGATTATATTTATTCTTAACCTCAGAATTTTGAAATCTATTTTCAAAATAATTGGGAGCATGTTTGATACCACCCACCATCAAATCCCTTTATTAGTTTTTCCTCCAGAGAGGAATAATCACTTCCCTCCTTGATTCCCAATTCCTTTGTATCACTCACAGTTGTGCCTCATGAAAGAAACTTAAGTCACAGTTTTTGTATTTTTAAAATTAATAGAAACATCAGAGTAGAGTGAAGGCAATCAGGAATCTATTAGATACTAGTAGACTTAGAAATCTTGAATTTGGACTGAAGTGTAAGCACATTGGTTGGCTAGTTCTGTAATTAGAAAGTGGATCCCAGATCCGCCTTCTGCTTGCATGACTGATCCTGATGCAAGCATGTCATCAGTTCTGTTCTTTTCTCCCATTTAGTGCTATCTTAAGGATCACAGGCTCCATTCACCTGAATGCTGAGCTTTTGACAAGTCTATAATGTAATCTCAGTGAGCAGACATGCAAAGCAGGGGAATGCAATAGGAACATAGGGAAAGACCACTATAGAGGTGCTTCAAAAAGTTGACTACTGCTGTGAGAGACTGATGCCTAATACTGTCAGAACCTACTGAAGACACTTGAAATGTGTCTCAGAACTGCTTATCTCAGTGATGAAAAAAGGAAGCATTTATTTTGTGTGTCCCATCTGCTATTGTTCAAGGGTGGCTCCTAGATAGTAACTCTATACACCGCTAGGTCTCACTTGCATGAGTGCCTGGCTGGGTTTTGTGGAGATTCATCACCATGGCACAAAGAAGAACAGAAGAAAGGAATGAGAGATAACATGGTTCTGGTGGATAGTAAGGCCTATCCTGTTGCCCCTGAACAAAGCTGGTTGAAACCTAGGTGGAACTTGTCACCCTACACAGTGGCTAAAGGAAGAGCTAAGGCTGAGGAAATATTGAAATGGTACATGAAAGCTATCAGGTGTAGTCCAACTCTTGTTCACTGAGATCAAATCATAACCTTCCATGAAGTCTAATCAATCACAGACCCCCTTTTAAGCAGAGGTTTGCTATAACCTCTGCAAGTCTTAATACAAAGAGAGTAGAAATCACTCTAGTCCCAGCCACTGCAGCTCTTCTGATATCATAACATTCACTATCTCCCTCTTCCAATTTCCTTTCACCATCAGTAGCATTTTAACTGGTCTATATTTTTTATTGCTGAGAGGACCCAGACATTCAGCAGTTAGGGTCTATGCCCTGATAAATTCATTCCATCCCTAAAAACTAGATTCTCCTGTAACAAGCCTAAGGTTGTAGAGACAGAAAGCACAAATTCCATAAAGGAATCAACTGGAAGTGGTAATGAGAGGGTCTTCTACTCCTTGGTTCCCACTAGCTTATTTTCCTTTCTTTTTCAAGGATTCCAAATTGTTAAAAAACAAAACCAAAAAACCTCACCGATGCATAATCATTTAAATTACAATTGCCCTCATATGTTTTAAATGTCACAATGACTTCATAACCAAGTGTTTTACCTTCTACTTGTACCTCATCCCAATCCACATAGATGAGAGTCTTGGTATTTGAAATGGCTTGTATGCCAGGAGTTATCAGCATTTGCTTACCATCAGTAAAGAATTTATTTTTCACATCTGACTGATGAATCACTCAGCTCCACAATCCCATCCTATAGATACCCATTATTTTATCCTGAGTTTCCCCAAAAGATGAGTCTGAAAATAAAGGTGCATGTAGTTTGGGGAATAATGGGATTCCAGGAAACAGGAATGTAGGGCAGGAGGGATAAAACAGAAAATTAATGAAATCTAACACAGGAATTGTGATTAAATTGGCCCCATTCATGGCAATTATGCTTCATCCTACTAGAACCTTCTGAAAGGGCTTACAAAGTATGTGCAGAACTGTCCACTTGGATTCAAACACACGCATTTAACCACGGACTCCCATTCCTTCCTAGGTCAAGAGTGGTCTCAAAGCATTAATTTCCCCATACTCTAGGTTCATCATCGGTTACTGTAAAAAGTTCCCTGTGAGCATCCTCCACAATGGCATTTGAGATGTCTCAGGTCAGGAAGCAAAATTCTGTATCATGGCCCTGAGACAAGGCACTTGCTAATACTGCACGAAGCTGTTTGTATCTTGTACAAAGCCAGGTGCCACAGAAGTGGCAGAGTAAGAGGTGGTGTTGAAAGGATGCTGAATTGGTGCACAAAAGATATCTAATTCCTTGCTACTCTCCATCATGCCTCCCCCTGTTCATACCAGTGTCTATCTCTTATAATCCATTGTTGCTAATGCCTCTCTTTAAACAAATTTGCTTATTTTTTTATAGATATGTTCTTCCACTACCAAATTCTATTTCTTGGTCCAACTTTTCAAGATTTGTTGATATCTTTGGAATGGTATATAACACGTTACATCCAAATTTAAGCTTTCCTTCAAAAGTGATAATATTGAAATAAAAAAGTGAAATATGGATAATATTGAAATGCTACAATCTTTACATACATTTACATACATTAACTCAGATTGGTGCTATTATTGGTGTTGTATTCCTTCTATAGAAGAAAAATCTCAAATTCAGAAAAATGAAGTAACATGTCTAAGATCGTAACAAGTAGGTCCTGAATTCCAAATTCAAGCCCTACTAGTCCAGTTTGTGATTTGAGAGAATGTGGAACGTGATCATAACCCCATTCCAGTCTCTGAAAGTTTAAATAAAGACCAACTTTTCCAAAGTATTTTCTTTCCTGTAAGTAAAAATATCAAGGCAAAGCAAGACTGTTACCATTTCAGAAACTATTTCAGTCTTTTATATAGACACTCAAACACGTGTAAATCTTCCACCAATAATGGAGATTAGAAGAGTGACCATTATGGTTTACAAGGGACAATAGATTCTTCCATGTTGAGGATACATGTCACAGGATGGAAAGGAAAATTATGTGAAATTATGTGAAATAATGCAAAACATTATAGCTGCAACTAAGACCTAGAGAATTCAGAAACTTAAAGTCATTTAAAATATTCACATCAAGCCTCATCTCTCCAACTATTTGAGCTTATTAAAGTCTAAAATAATAACTCATTTTCTTAAGTAGAAATAATCTCTAAGGTTATCAAACTAAACTGCTTTACTAATATTACCAAATATAGAGTTTTCTAACAATAAAATTTTAGACTTGTATTACCAATTGGTTATAGTTATGGAATAACTTTTCCAGGTATTTTACTAAGCATTGAAGAAAGTGTCCTTGAATGCCTGCAGTTCTATAATTATAATATTCGAATTCTTCCTTGTTCAATTAAAAAACATTAACTAAAAAATATTTTTTAAACAATGTCAACATTTCCTACTTCCTTAAATATAACTTAAGATGCTGAGTTTAATGTCTCATTGGTAACTAGTATTCCTTGTCTTAGGCCAACAATCTGGTATTTTGCCATATTTTTTTAGGCATTAGCCTACTTTTTCCTTTATTTATATATTTTGCTCTGAGAACTATATTTTCTGCAACACTTGATTTTCTTTAGTAAATTAAACTGTTTACGAAAATTTTAATTTTTTTACTAGAATAAATATCTATTATTGGGACAAGATATCCATAACTCTTAATTCTTTTCTTCCATGACACATGCAACTTTTTTTCTTTTAAAATTATGAACTATATTATCATCTATGAAGTGTGTTTATATGTTTATGATATACCAATAAACATAATTTGGTCATCTTCTTTAACTATATATACACACATATTTGTGTGTGCATATATGCATATATATATACATATATATACTCACATATATCTATTTTGACATATATAATACATCTTCAAGTTATGAACTAAAAAATATACAAAGAATACCTCTGTCACAGTCTTTAATTTCAACTCCCCAGAAGCAATCATTTTTATTCAAATCTTTCAGTTAGTATTCTTATACTTCTGTTCCATGATTCCTTAGTTTAGCTATTATTTCCTAACATGGAAAAAAAGATTAGGCTTTTTGCATTCATCCCTCATCCCCATGAACATATACATTCTTCCCCTCTCCCTCTGACCCTCCTAAAGCAGTTGAAATATAATTAAATCAATACCCATTGCTTATTTTATTATGATTTTGAAAATATTACAGATAGCTGAACCAGGTGATGAACTGCAATTACTGTTTTGTTTTTAAAGATTTATTTATTTATTTATTTGAGAGAGAGAGAGAGAGAGTACAGCAGGGGGAGTGGCAGAGGGAGAAGTAGGTTCCCCGCTGAGCAGGGAGCATGATGCGGGGCTTGATCACAGGACTCTGGGATCAGGACCTGAACCAAAGGCAGACGCTTAGCCACCCAGGCTCCCATGTAATTACTGTTTTGGTATAAAACTTTTCATTTTAGGAGAGATAGTAATCTCATTTTTTTTTCCATTTATTTAGCTTTCTATGAGTCAATTCAGCCCCAAACTCTCTGAGTTAATAAATTTCCTTCAGGTACTCTTGAAGATCAGAAATTCTTGGGGTGCCTGAGTGGCTCAATCAGTTAAGGCTCCAACTCTTGGTTTTGGCTCAGGTCATGATTTCAGGGTCGTGGGATCCAGCACCAGGTGGGGCTCTGTGCTCAGCGGGGAGTCTGCTTGGGATTCTCTTTCTCTCCCTTTCCCCTGCCCCTCCCTGAGCTCTTGCTCTCTCTCAGTCTCTCTCTCTCTCTCATAAATATATATATATATATATATATTGGATTGGAAATTCTTTCGATGCCCCCCCCCCTTTTTTAAATTGGGAACTTCTCTCCAGAATCTCCATGCTCCCGAAGTTCATCACTGGGTTGGCTACTCATGTGACATAATTTTCATCAGGCTTTCTTTTCACCTCTCTGTAGTATTGGCTCTCTACCATATTTTATTGTTTCTCAGTTTAGTTCCTGAGAAAGTATGCATGGGAGATAATTTTTACAACTTTCATGTTTCAGAAGTCCCTATTTACCCTTTTATTTGATTCATAGTTTGTTGGGATAAGGAATTTTATTTGAACATCATTTTCAAAAATCATTACTCAAATTCTTTTTGAGAATTTTGGATCATTTCTTTTTTGCTTTATTAACTTTAAACTACAAGTATGGCTACTGAAAATATGATGTCATTTTGACTCCTGCTCTTTCATATATGATCAATTTTTAAATTTTTTTCTAGACTACTTTTAGAATTCTTTCTTTGTCTCTTATATCATAAACTGTGTCTTGTTTAAGTCTCTGCTATCTATTGATATAGGCTCTCAATGGGTCCTCACTATTTAGAAACTCACATCCTTCAATTTTGGGAATTATCTTTAAATTATTTCTTAGATAATTTTCTCCTCCCACACTCTCTTTTTCTTTTGTTTTATTTATAAATATTTTATTACTCAGGTATTGCACCACTTGGATTCAACACCCCACATCAATAGCACAAGAATCTTGTGCCTATTTCCAGGTATAAATACTACCTACCTCAGCTATATTGTTCTGTAAATAAAGTCTTGCATGCCATAAAGTATTTTAATACATACAGTAAAGCAAATAAAAACAATACACTGTCAAGAGACAAAGTAACAAACAGAACCAGACTGAAAAATAATCCAGTTGTTGGAACCTTATGTCTCAAATTGCTGTTCATGTGTAGGAAGACCTGTGTTACATATTTCATGGAAGATAAAATGGATTATCTCAAAGAGTTAGTAGGTCTTTAATCTTTCAGGGAAAATCTAAACTATATAAACCAAGTTTTCCCTGTACTTGATCTTGACCTCATCACAAATTTAAGAACCTGCTGGAATTAGGCAGGAGCCATAGTCCTCTGTAGCCCAGGGTGGGTATTGTACTTATAAGATCCCTTTCTTTGTCATATATGCTGTGACAGCCAGAAATTACCCAGGATATGGCCCATGTTCTTTCTCTGATTTAATTGTTCCCTTTATGAAACAGCTGTATGTAATGGTTCCACTTCTTGTTAGCCTGACATTCCTTCCACAGTGAAATTGTGAGATCTCTGGTGTGGCTATTGTTTCTGTGGGCACTTCTATGAAATGGAAAAGGAAATCAAACATGACCTTGGACCCAATTTTCCCCTCAAGTCCTCTAGAGACTATGTTTTGTTTTGGGGTTTTGTTTTGTTTTGTTTTGTTTTTTTGTATAAAATCCTTTACTTCTTCCTGCCTTATTCCCATTATACCATAAAGAAATTCCTCTAAGTTGACAGCATGTGCTATTACGTTAGCAAGTGTCAGTGTTGACAGAGGCATTGTCTTATACTTTTAAATCTAAGTTATTATTATTATAGAGAGTTGGGGAAGGACAATTTAGGACTTAACTGGACTTAAGTATCTTGATACCCATCTCTAAAGAAAACCTAAAATAAATTATTTGCCTAGCAAGTATTCAGTTTATCTAAAATGGGTCCAGGTAGTTAGCAAATAAGTTTAAAGGAAAAGGGATATATATCACAACTTTAAAATGGTTGAGATTATTGTCTGATTTTTAAGGAAGCAGTTCTGTCCATCTGGGTGAACAAGGAAGACTAACAACGCAAAATTTGCATGATTTTCAGAGTGGGGATGCACCTCTCTGGATCCTAAATAGCATGGTCCATTGCAGGTTTCTATCCCACAGAACCAAAATCAGTAAAAAGACAATGAAAATCTAAGAGGGACTTAACCAGTTTTTATAAGGAGATAGAGGGAGTTTTAATGATTAATAATGGAATCATTAAAATGACCTGAAATGTGTAAATTATTTAAGCCATTAGCAGACATAAACTTTTAGTAGTTATCCCAGAAACTATTTTCTAAATTGTTGAAATAAATTATTGCAGTATTGTAATTGGTAGATTACATTTTCAATTGAGGAAGAATTATATTGAGAAGTTGTTTAAATCAACACTTGGCAAGAAATGTGGCCCATGAATCATAACAGGCTCCAAATGGTTTTTATAGCAAAACATTTGAGATGTTTAATCAGGTGACTTTTTTGAGGAAGAATTATTAAGTTCCTGACTCTTAGTAGAGTTCCAAGACCTGTTATAGTTGAGTTGGTGCTTGTGGTGCTATAAATCTGAGAGAATTAGACTTCACCATCACCTGAAACCTGCTTCTGACAACTTCCTTACCAAAGTCATACCATGCAAAATAAATCCTCCACTACTGACATTTCTAGTAACCAAGCTCAGGGAGTCTTTCAAAATTTGAAATGTAGGAATCAGTAGGATAATATGATTTATTTTCATTTTGGCCATACCAAACTTAAGAAAGTTTTGTTTTGTCTTGTTTCACATTTTAGCAGTAGTTAGGCATTCATAAATACTACCTGTATTTATGCTAAATGATCAATATCTGCTAAGACAAGATATGTATTTTGTTTTCCAGTCACAGATTTTATTTTTTTTATTTTTATTTTTATTTTTTAAGATTTTATTTATTTATTTGAAAGAGAGAGAGAGAGAGCACATGAGAAGGGGGGAGGGTCAGAGGGAAAAGCAGACTCCCTGCTGAGCAGGGAGCCCGATGCGGGACTTGATCCTGGGACTCCAGGATAATGACCTGAGCCGAAGGCAGTCGCTTAACTGACTGAGCCACCCAGGCGCCCTCTAGTCAACAGATTTTATTCAGTGTTTCAGAGAAAGTTTCAGAGAAGGTTTAAAGTATCGAGGAAAAATGCAATGTTATATGTTCAAATATTTATAATGAAAACATACATTTTAAATAAAAACTTAAATTAAAAATTATACATTCAGCCTCAGATATATAAAATTTATGTATTTCCTGTGGGTGAATCTCATTTTCAGTTCAACAGTGGCCTTTTCACCCAATGACTTAGATATTGAACTGAACTCTCTTCTTTTAGAATAGGGGTTGGTAAGAGGCGTAGTGGCTCAGCTATCAATAGATGGGTAGAATATGAAAGAAGCAGTAAATGTCCTAGCATCCACACGTCTAGTGTTGTCTTGACTACCTGTTTACTATGGCTATCATAACAAAGTCACAATCTGGGTGGCTTAAACAACAGAAGTGTATTATTCCACAGTCCAGGAGGCCAGAACAAAGATTAAGGTGATGACATTGTTGGTTCCATCTAAAGGCCATGAGAGATGATCTGCCCAATCCCTCTCTCCTACCTTCTGGTGGTTTGTAGACAATACCTGGCTTGTGGAAGCATCGTCCCGACTTCCGTGTTTACCTTCACATGGCATTCTCCACATGAGTGTATCTCCAAATTTCCCCTTTTTGTAAGGTTAGCTATTGGATTAGGGGTCCACCTCACTAGATTATAACTCCACCTCAACTAATTACTTCTGCAATGACTGTATTTCCAAATAAGGTCATATTCTAAAGTACTGAAGGTTAGGACTTTAGCATATGAATTTTGGGAAGGCAATTCAACATCTAACACTGCCCCTTCAACTCTCTAACCCTGTGAACTTGGGCAGGTTACTTCATTCTTTGTCTCAGTTTCCTTATTGGTAAATATAGTAAAACCAATAGCATCCATCTCATTGGTGTATTTAATGATTTAACTAGGTCATACAACACATAAGACATCTAATCACATTTCAGTTATTAATAGTAGAATAGCATATCTTGCTTATAATTTGATTTCCACCTTGTTGCAAGTTCGATTTAATCTTAACTTTTATCTACACAGAAAAATATGTGAAAACTTAAAAACAAAGGGAATACTACTATCCAAGTATATTTTTAAAAAAAGAAGTAATTCTTAATGTCCAGTTTCCTTTTTCAAAAGCATTCTGAATATGCTCATAAATCTTTATGTGGTGATCTTAGTGATTCACTAGTAAAACTTCATCTCTGATATACGTTGAAAGATCACAATTGTTTAAAAATAACAGAATAACAAGATTAATATTTATAATTTTCCCATTGTATATTTAATAGGAGGAAATGTATGTAGTAAATAATAAAATTCAGAAAATGAGGTCAAATACAGTTTTGAGTTTACCTTGTCAAACAGGTACATGCTTCTGATAATTTTAAACATGTTAAACATTTAGCAACATTTCCTGAAAATACTATACCAATGAGAGTTAAGTTACTTAATAGAAGTAGTTATCCTACTATGTCATGAGAAGCCTCATTAGTTTTTCTTTGATAATTAGCTATAACTGCATCAAAAATTATTAGCTATAATGAAACAAAGGATCTCTGGAAAGTGAACCCTCATGAATACTTACTGTGAGTAAATTAAATTGAAAAAGCCTTGATTAAGCAATATACACCTAATTTCACATAAAAATGCTGATTTCTCCCTGAAGAACAACTACAGACTCCATTAAAATGGGAACATTTCATATGAATATCAATTAATCAAAAAATATATTTATATGATGTCCCTGCCTAGAATAAAAAGCAAATACAATCTCAAATATATTCAAAAGCCAGATGAATTAATATTGATATCATGCATCAAAACAAAAAATTGTCAAATCTCAGTGAAATAGTTTCATTAAGTAAAATATGACCCTTTTTGAGAGTTATTTTCTCTTGTTACAGTCTTAGAAATTTTTTTTTTGTATTATAATCAGATACATATATTCCAGGTCACTGGGGAAATGATTAAGATTCAGAATATTTTTAAAGGGAGCTTGGAAAAGAAGATGGAATGGAAAGCAAAGAGGGTAAAAGAGAAAGAAATGTAGTATAAAGTAATAGAAATTGGAATGCATGCTTCTCAGTGTTCAAGTCAATAGGCTAGAGACATGTTCTTAATAAACATTCTAAACACACTTTGGCATATATATTTCAACAATAGCATCCTTTGGGGGATGGTCCTTCAGGGAAGTTTTCAGATAAATTTCAGACCTGAATTTCATTACACATTCACAAGATGAGACAAGTAAATGAGCAAGTAAATAGTGAGAAGGATTTGTGTAATGTAAGTATCTGATGGATCTTTCCTCCCTAGATCCCAAATCCAAGAGCTCCGGCAACAGTAGCTGTGGCTCTTCAGTGGTCTCTTGCCCCACCACTAATAAAATGCCAGCTACTCTACTATCTAGGGGAATTGATTCTTGTCTACTTCTACCGTCTACTTCTACTTCTAGGTCAGCTAAAGATCAAGCTTGACTCTATGATCAAGCCATATTCCAGTTCAAAATCTGAGTACTTGTACCTATGCTTAACCTATGATCAGCAGTATAGTAATTATTCAGTAGATTTGATTCTACTCAAAATCAATCTGAACTTGGCCATGCTATGAGTTAAGGACAGAGACCAAAGGGCGCCTGGGTGGCTCAGTTGGTTAAGCGACTGCCTTCAGCTCAGATCATGATCCTGGAGTCCCGGGATCGGAGTCCCGCATCGGGCTCCCTGCTTGGGGGGAGTCTGCTTTTCCCTCTGACCCTCCTCCCTCTCATGCTCTCTGTCTCTCATTCTCTCTCTCTCTCAAATAAATAAATAAAATCTTTAAAAAAAAAAAAAAAAGGACAGAGACCAAAAAGACAAGGGAAGGAAATGCTCCATTATTTGATTAATCTTGATATCTTATCTAATGCCAAATTTATCAGATAATTGCCCTAGGTTGCTTTCTGTTTTGATGTATATTCATGAAATCAGCCTCAAAGAAAACATTTATGCTTCACTGATCAATTGACAACCATTAACTTTTAGCTGCTCATTTACAAATGTCTTTTAGCAGATACATATATTGGTATATATTGTATTTTTTCATGTATCTTGACTCCTCAAAAAGATTGTAAGTGCTTAAAAATAAAAATCTTGGCTTACACATATTTGTAATTCCACACCACAATTTTTGGAGTGTAGTATGTGGTTTACAAATATTGTGTATTTAAATAGTTCAAAATAACCACAGTTATAGTATTGGTTGACACCTCTCTGTGGAGTAATTACAGAAAGGTCCAGCCAGTGTTAGGCCAGGATTATTAAATGAAGTTAATGCAATGAAGATTAAATCTGTTCCATATCTCCAGCTATTCCACACTACTAATAGATTTGAAACAATTTTTCTATCCTAAAAAACTTTTCCCCAAAGAAACTGAGATCAACACAAATAGAAACTGTGACATGCTAACTGCCAAAGATGGCAGCAAAGTGACTGGCTGTCATTTTGCCCAGCCTTTTTACTAAAATAAAAGGCATTTTCTTTTACCATCATGAAAATTATAGCTTTCCTGTTAAAGCTCTATGCATAGAACTGGAAAAACACACACACACACACAAAACCTGGCCTGGGACGTTGCAATAAACTTTTTTCTGTTCATTTTGCCATAAACCAGCATTTCTTCCTCATTTAAAGGGAATTTGTTGAACAAGAAAATGGACTCAAATGATTTTCAGATGTGAATGGGTTTCCAGGTAGTCACCTGGTCTAGGGACCAGTCACAATTTCTTTAATCTCTTTAATGTTGCTAAGGCACTATGCTTCAGTGGTCATGGCCTTCCAGGCTATTCTGCAGGATTTTCCTCATTCAGGTAAATAGAATCATATTAACTCCTTGCAATGATGTAGGTGCTAAATGAATCCCCTCTTGAAGGAGAAGTGCTATCTATGTGCTATGAAAAGAAATGTTAGAGTAACGGAATCCAAAAGTTAGAAAGAAACTCAAGGGTCATTTACATTTTAGCTGTGGAGTCTCCCCTGTAATATTTGCCAAGTCCTCATGAGGTAGGAAAACTTTTAATGACATCATTAGGAAATAAATGTATTTTTCCATTCGCATGGTCTATGACATTTTCCATGCCACGGTCCATGAAATCTGCCTTGATTTAGCCCTGAAACCATGGAAGAAAGTCTAGACAGAGCCAAGAAACTGGAGAACTTTGCTCCCTACAAGGCTTTGAGCACATCTGATTTCCTAAAGGTGTAGAATTTCTCTATTAGGAAGTAGAGGGTGGCTCAGTTGGTTAAGCATCTGACCTGGTTTTGGCTTGGGTCATGATCTCAGTGTCATGAGATAGAGCCTCACGTAAGGCTCTGTGCTCAGCAGGGAGTCTACTTAAGATTCTCTCTCCCTTTCTCTCTGTCGCTCCCCCCTCAAATAAGTAAATAAATAAATACTTTTAAAAAAGGAAGTAGGAATTTGCATAATTCCTGTCTTATCTACTTGTGAATTGAGCAATTCAGAGAAGACTACCATGGCCTCAGAAGCTCAAACTGCAAGGCTCAAATGTCCACCATTAGAGAATCTTTTATTTTTTCCAACTTTAGCCTTTAATTTTTTCTTTATAAAATGCAATATCTATGGAAATGTGTAATCATAAAACTGCTAAAATTTAATATTTATATTTTTTTAAAAGAATTTCTCCCTTACAGAAATAACTGGTCTCAGCAATATGCAAATGATTACAACAAAAGAAAGCAAAAGAGGGGATTAAGAAACACAAACTTCCAGTTATAAAATGAATAAGTTATGGGGGTATAATATACATGGGGATATGATATGTACATAATCAATGATACTGTGACAGATAATAACTAGACTTATAGTGGTGATTATTTTGCAATGTATACAAATGTTGAATCACTATGTTGTATACCTGAAATTAATATAATATTGTATGTCAATTATTAACTCAGTAAATAAGAAAAGGGGAGAGGATAAACCTAGGGAAAGAAGTTGCCTACCTAAAACATAGTGAATAATAATTGGAAACTTTAGCATTTCAGGGCTAGCTTAGTCTGCATCCAGTCTGAACTGCCTCAGAGCCTCAAGCAAGTCCCTCACATATACCTTGGTTATTACGAACCAAAGGCCTAGATCATGTTGTCAGCAGTTGTTGCTTAATTGTTCTTACTATCCTGTGGAACAACGTAACATAATGCAAAACTTTAGGCAGTGATGAGTGGCATGTGTCATTCCCACTGATCACAGAGTTTTAGACATTGCTGTGACCTGGACCCAGCCTCTGTCATTTGCTGGACTTCGGTCTCAGCAGTCTGTCAGAAAACAAGTTAATTAAGCATCTGACATATGCCAGGTACCAGGTGAAGTTTGGGTCAGGTTCCAGAAACAGAGCAAAAGGACTCTGCCTTCATGGGGATTCAACTCTAGAGAAGAAGAGGGAAAATCATTAAGGCATAGGGAGCCTATCCCAAGGACCACCCCTTTCTCTTCCAGCCTCCAACACAAATGTGAGGGAGAGTTACCTAGAGAAGGACAGGAGAGTCACAGGAGTGCCTGTTCCAGGCCAAAGGAACAGCATGCCATGCCCGAAGCAGAAAAGACAAAGATACTTTTGAGGAAATAGAAGAAATCCAGGAGGCCTGGAACAGAGAGAGTAGCTGGAAGTGTCATGACGGATGAAGCTGGAGACCCAGATCATGGAGGGCTTTGTGTAGCAGGGATTTGAAATCTTTGTTTAAGCATAATATATAGCTCTTGAATGACATTAAACTAGCTGGTGACAAGATTAGAATTATTTTCTCTTTTTTTTTCTTAAGTGTCAATCTGGCTGCAAGTTCCAGACTGAATTAAATAGTGCAAGACAGGAGGATTAGTCATGAAAGAGAATATTAGGGGCCTACACTAAAGAAGTAACATTAGGAATAAAATCAATATTTGTACATTTGAACAATTGAAAAGACAGATGGCTTATGATGTGGAGAGGGAGAAATAATTTGGAGAGGGAAAAATAATTTGAAGATGACGCCTTGGATTTTAAATCCTGGGCAAATGGTGGAGACATACATTTAACAAGGAAGAGAAGGAGCAGCTTTAAAGCAGGAGGTGGGGAAATCTATGAATAACAATGGGCATTCATTCGAGAGGAAGTGTTGTGTGGATATTTTGATTCAGGAGTTCTTAGTTTAAAAGAGATCTGGACCTCAAAACACCATTTGTGAGAAAGTACATGGATGGCATTTGAAAGGACACCCCCCCCCAAGCTGTGAGAATAGGATGGGAGAGAAGAGTTCATCAAACCATGTCCACAAAGTCAATGTTCAATTACTGAATTGATCTGGGAAGGAAATAATGGAGCAATATTAAGAACAAAGAAAAAGAACCACCTATATCTGACATTAGGATAATTTAGAAGTCAACATGTCCATAAGTGGTGAGTGGTCATTTGTTTATAATGTAATGGAGAGATGAAGTAAGTCTAAAAAATGTCCATTGCATTCAGTGCCATGAAAGTCAATGGTGAATTGGACAAGTTATGTGTAATTAATTAGCAGCTCTATGATAATTTTGAATCCTGAAAGAATATTGCAGATCATTTTGTCCTCAGATTCTTCTGACATATGTAAAAACAGGTTCAGGACATTCAAGTAAATCTCCCAAGGTCACATAGCCATCTCTGGGCCAGGTGCTTCTTCCACAGCTCTTTTCATTATACCCTGGTCACTGATATTTTCTTATCCTGGTTCATCAATTTGAATTTTAATTAAATAAGGCCTCTGATTGTCCAAAGCAGTAATAATGAGATTCAGTTGTTTAGAACAATACAATTTTTTTTCTCTAAACATTGATCGGAGTTAGTAAACTGAGATAATTCAATGCAAAGAGGCCAGAAATGCTCTCCATCAAAGGGTCCACCAAAGAAGATCAGAGGTGTCTACTCTAAGGACAGTAGTACCAAGCACGAGGAAGACATCTTTCATTTTGACATTTAGAAAAAGCCACCAAATGACTTGGTTAAAATTACAAACAAACATACTGTAAAACGTCATGTCAAAGCAAAAGAAAACAAAAAGCTCCAAACACCATCTTACGGTGGCATATCAGAAAGTATTTGAAAATGGTTACATGCCATTACTTTTTTTACTTTGGTAAGATGAAAACAACAACATGACTTTTTTTTTTTTCTTTTTTTATGTGTTAACAATGTACTCTCTCAGGCTAAGACCTTGTATTCCAAGTTGAAGCCTAGGGCAAAATTTTTATAGCTGAATTATAAATCCCTGAAAATAGAGATTTATAATGGAAATTCTTGAAACCCATTCCTAATAGATCTGTACTACCTGGACCCCTCTTATGAAAGGCAGGCTCTGAGACTTTCTTCCAGGTAACTTTGCTAATAAGATTAAATGATGAAAGGGTGTTCAGATAAAATATTTAAGACATAACCCTTTTTTGGTACTAGTACATATGGCAGTAGGTCCTACACATTGAAAAACAGAAACAGAAGAATCTGTTATAGCTTGATAGAGGAATGTAAGATATGAAAAATTCTTTGGGGAAATGATGGGTTATTAAGGTATGGACTATAATATCATCGTCAATCTATAAAACTTTTACAACCTAGTCTTATTTGCACAGAGATTACATCCCCAAAGCTCAGTGCCAAAGACACATGTTAATAAGCTCACAACTTTTAATTAAACAATATGTAAAAGTAGATTCCCATTAAGCTGTGATTTGTGGGCTAGTTCATTACAGTGGGCCCCAACCACCAGACACATATTCAATACAAATCAAGCAGTCTGCATATTATCCAGCTTAATGTGAGCCGACCAGTGATGTTTTATTGCCAGTTCAGGAGAGCGGTTCATAGAAAGTATTTTCCCCCAAAAGACTAGGACAGAGATCAAAACCTAATGACCCCATGGTGCTTGTTTAATGAAATGACTCATCTGCATTGTTTATTTGCATAACACAATAATTACTCATACAGTTAATTATCATACATTTGGTTATCTGACCTGAGGGGTTAGAGTTTTTATTGTCATAAACCCGTAGAGGGCAGTCCTGGTAGTTGGTTTGAGTAGTTGGGAGCAAGATTAAATTTAACTTCATTTCAGTTTGGTTGGGAAAGGAAGTGTTAAGGAATTAATGGTCTGGGAAGAATTGGTTAAGTGAAAAGAAAATGAGCCCCAATTTTTCCTCCATAAACTAAATTCTGCAAGAATTAAAGTGTTAATTCTAAAACATAAAACCATGGAACAAGGAGGGGAAAATATGAACTCATGATTGAGGACATTTTTAGTGTAGAGAAGGAGACCAGACAAAGGGAAAAACTGGTATATTTGACGGCATAGACAATAAAAACTCTTTACATAAAATATAATTACCAACACCTTTAAAAAATGATGTCTAATTGATTGAATTAATGTATAAATGATTGAATTGATCATTTAATTAATAACTCAATTTACTCATTGAATAAATATTTATTCAACACTCATTGTGTGCCAGGCATTGTATCAGAAATATACCTAAAATATGTATCTGATCTTATATGTATTAAATAAATATCTGATAAAATGTCTCGCATACAATGAGTGTCTACATGCATACATATATTCATCCATATGTATACCCAGACAAAAGCTCTTTACCAAAAATAAAATCCTTATCCTTTGCTTGTGCCTATTTTAGGCTTTCTATTCAACTGATTTGTCTGCTTATATTGGTGTCAGTTTATTTTGATAATTGAAGTTTTTTTTTAATTTTATTTTATTATGTTATGTTAATCATACATTACATCATTAGTTTTTGATGTAGTGTTCCATGATTCATTGTTTGTGCATAACACCCAGTGCTCCATGCAGAGCGTGCCCTCTTTAATACCCATCACCGGGCTCACCCATTCCCCTACACCCTTCCTCTCTAAAACCCTCAGTTTGTTTCTCAGAGTCCATAGTCTCTCATGGTTCGTCTCCCCCTCTGATTTCCCCCCCTTCATTTTTCCCTTCCTACTATCTTCTTTTTTTTTAACATATAATGTATTATTTGTTTCAGAGGTACAGGTCTGTGATTCATCAGTCTTACACAATTCACAGCGCTCACCATAGAACATACCGTCCCCAATGTCTATCATCCAGCCACCCCATCCCTCCCACCCCCCCACCACTCCAGCAACCCTCAGTTTGTTTCCTGAGATTAAGAATTCCTTAAAATACATTTTAAGTTTTGTTTTTCCAGGTTTCCTTCACCCTATTTTCTATTAATTACACATATGCTGCATGTTTATTGCAAAAACATTGGAAAATATAGATACACAGAAAAGAAATATCACCTAAAACACCAACAACCAGTGTTAACAGTCTTCTGTAATTTTAATACAAATATACACATATATCTGTATTTGTGTAAAGAGAGAGAGAGAGATTTTTATAAAAACATATTTAGGTTACAAATAACAATCTTTGCACTTTCTTTAAAATATATTACAGGGGTGCCTGGCTGGCTCAGTAGGTAGAGCATGCAACTCTTGATGTCAGGGTTGTGAGTTCGAGCCCCACACTGGGTGTAAAAATTACTTAAAAATAAAATCTTTAAATATATATATATATATTACAGGGGGCACCTGACAGGTTTATTCAGTTAAGTGTCTGCCTTTGGCTCAGGTCGTGATCCCAGGGTCCTAGGATCGAGTCCCGCGTGGGGCTCCCTGCTCATCAGGGTATCTACTTCTCCCTCTCCCTCTGCCTCTCCCCCCTGTTCATGCTCTCTCTCTCACTTGAGCTCTCTCTATCAAATAAATAAATAAAATCTTAATATATACATTACATAATATACATATGTATATGTATTACAGATGCATTGCCAAGTCAATTATTAAACAGTAGCAGAAACCATGCGTTATGCCTGCTGAACAAGTGGTTGGCAAACTATGGCTCACAGTCCAAAACCAGCTCACCACCTGTTTTTATAAATAAAGTCTTACCAGAACACAATAACACCCATTCCTTTATAAATTGCTTATGGCTTATTTTATGCTATAACAAGAAAGTTGAGTGAGTTGTGACGGAGACCATATGGACAAAAAACCTAAGACGGAGACCATATGGACAAAAAACCTAAAAGATTTATCTGCTTCTTTAGAAAAATATAGACCCCTACACTAAACCATATCTTCTTGGGAAAATTACATTCCTACTATGCAGTATGTTTGGGACCATATGACTGAATTCTGGTCAATGAGACATGAGTGAAATTGACATAACCGCTTCTAGGTCTTGACATAAGAATTCCTGTGCAACCTCCATCTTTTCTTCCATGTCAGTCATATCAGATAAAAAAAAAAACATATGAGACAGAGGACTTTCAATGAGTGAGAAATATACTTTTGTGTATGCTAGTGAGCTTTCAATATTCCTCTGTATTTTTCAAGACTGTAGAGAATTCCATCACAAGAATATAAATGATTTATTTCACCATTCCCTTATCTTAGATTGAATACTTACACTATTTCTAATGTCTTATTTATAAATAATTCACTATGTAAAATATTACGCATCTTATTTCTGTACTTATTCAAGTATTTCTTAAGATAATTATATCATAATGAACGTGCTTGGTTAAAGGGCTTAAATATCAATTTTTTTGGTAGTAATTTATTTGGGCTTTTTAATGTGCTCTATAACAAATGATGAGCCAGTTATCCCAATGCAATATCCAAAATTGTTCCATGTTTTGAGAATAATAGATTATTATTTTTATTTTGTTTAGCTTTATTGAGGTATAATTGACAAATAAAATTGTGTGTCTTTAAAGTATACAAGTGATGATTTGACATATGTATATTTTGTGAAACAATTACCACAATCAGGTTAAATAACACAACCATCACTTCATATGGTTACCTTTGTGTGTGTGTGGTGAGAACACTTAAGGTCTGTTCTCTTAGCAAATTTCAACTACACAATACACATTATTAACCATAGTTATGTTATGTATTAGATGCCCAGAACTTAATCATCTTATAACTGAAGCCTAATATGCTTTGACCAACGTCTCCCCATCTTTCCCTCCTCCCTAGCCCCTGGTAACCACCATTCTATAGTCTGTTTCTATGAATTTGACTTTTTAATTTTTGTTTGTTTATTCATTTTAGATTTCACATATAAGTAAGATCATACAGTATTTGTCTTCAGTCTGGTTAATTTCACTTAGCATAATGTCCTCTAGGTTCATTCATATTGTCACCAATATCAAAATTTCCTTCTTTTTTATGACTAAATAATATTCCAGTGTGTGTGTGTGTACCACATTTTCTTTATCCATTTATCTGTTGACAGAAATTTAGGTTGTTCCTATATGTTGGCTGCTGTGAATAATGCTGTAAAGAACATAGGAGCACAGATATTTCTTTGAGATACTGATTTTATTTCCTTTGGACATATGCCAAAAAAGAGGAGATTTGGGGGTCAAATGGTAATTCTGTTTTTAATTTCTTGAGGAACCTCAATACTCTTTTCCATAGTGATTTTGCACTTGGATTTACTTTCTGACAGTGTACAAGGATTCCCTTTCTCCACATCCTTGCCAACACTTATTATATGTTGTCTTTTTTATTAAAGCCATTTTATCCTAACAGGTATAATACCTCATTGTGGTTTTGACTTGCATTTTTCTGATGACTAGTGGTATAGAGCACCATTAATCATTTGTATGTTAATCATTTGTATGTCTTCTTTGAAAAAATATCAGATCCTTTGCCCATTTTTTAATTGAGTTGTTTTTTTGCCTTTGAGTAGTATGAGTTCCCTATATGTGTTGGATATTAATCCCCTTTCAGGTATATGGCTTGCATGTATAGATTTCCTTTTCCTTTTGTTGATGGTTTCCTTTGTTGCATAGGAGCTTTTAGGTTTGATGTGGTCTTACTAATTGATTTTTGGCTTTTATTTTTGTTTGTTTTTTTATGCTTTTGGTTTTCATATCCAAAAAATCATAAGCAAGATCAATGTTGAAGAACTTCCTCCTTATGTTTTTTATTCCAATACTTATATGGTAAGAGGTCTTATGTTTATGACTTTGATTTACTTTGAGTTAATTTTTGTGAGTGGCATAAGATCAGGGTCCGATTTCATTTCCTTCATGTGTTTATCCAGTTTCCCAACATCATTTGTTAAGAGACTATCCTTTCCCCTTTAAGTATCCCTGGCTCCCTTGCCAAATATTAGTTGACTCTATACAAAGGAATTTGATTCTGGGCTTTCTATTTTGTTCCATCAGTCTATATGTCTATTTTATGCCATTACCATACTGTCTTAATTTCAATACTTTGTGGTATAGTTTGAAAGTAGGGTATGTCAGGCTTTGCTTTTCTTTCTCAAGATCACTTTGGTTATTTGAATTTTTTACAGTCCCATACAAATTTTAGAACTGCTTTTTCTATTTCTGTCAAAAATACCAATGTAAATTCAATAGGGATTGCATTAATTCTATAGATCGCTTTGGGTAGAATGAACATTTTAACAATATTAATTCTTCTAATTCATGAACATAAGATATTTCTCTATTTATTTGTGTCTTCTTCCATTTCTTTTATGGTATTCAGTGTATAGGTGTATCGCCTCCTTGGTTAAATTTATTCCTAACTATGCTTTTTTTATGATATTGTAAATAGGATTATTTTTCTAATTTCTCTTTCACAAAGCCCATTGTTACTATATGGAAATACAACTTACTTTTGTACATTGGTTTAATATCCTGCAACTTTACTGAATTTGTTTATTAGTTATAGTAATTTTTGGTGGAATCTTTAGAGTTTTCTATATATACCATGTCATTCACAAACAGAAAATTTTCCTTTTTTTTCTTCACTGACATTCTTTTTATTTATTTATTTTATTTACTTTTTTTTTTTTTAAGATTTTATTTATTTATTTGACAGAGAGAGAGACAGCGAGAGAGGGAACACAAGCAAGGGGAGTGTGAGGGGCAGAAGCAGGCTCCCCACAGAGCAGGGAGCTGGATGCGGGGCTCGATCCCAGGACCCCGGGATCACGACCTGAGCCGAAGGCAGCCGCTTAACGACTGAGCCACCCAGGCGCCCCACTTTTTTTTTAATTTTTTATTATGTTCAGTTAGCCACTGTATAGTACATCATTAGTTTTTGATGTAGTGTTCAATGATTCATTAGTTACGTATAACACCCAGTGCTTCCTTTTTTATTTGGATGACTTTTATTTCTTTTTCTTGCCTAACTAATCTGGCTAGGAAAAGGCATCTTTGTCTTGTTCCTGGTCTTAAAGGAAAAGATTTTGGCTTTTCACCATTGAGTATGTCAGCTATGGGTTTGTCACATATGACCTTTATTTTGTGAGGTACATTCCTTCTATATTTATTTTTTTTATTTATTTATTTTTAAAGATTTTATTTATTTATTTGACAGAGAGAGACACAGTGAGAGAGGGAATACAAGCAGGAGGAGTGGGAGAGGGAGAAGCAGGCTTCCCCGCTGAGCACGGAGCCCGATGCGGGGCTCAATCCCAGGACCCTGGGATCATGACCTGAGCCGAAAGCAGACGCTCAACGACTGAGCCACCCAGGCGCCCCCTTTCTATATTTATTTTTTGAGAGTTTTAACAAGGAAAGGATATTGAATTTTGTTGATATTTTTCTATTGAAATGATCATATCATTTTTATTCTTTTATTTTATTAATATAATTTATCACATTTATTGTTTTGCATGCATTAAACCATCTTGCATCTCAGGGATAAATCCCACTTGATCATGGTGTATGATTTTTTAATGTGTTGTTGAATTCAGTTTGCCAGTATTTCTTTGACGATTTTTGCATCTATGTTTATCAGGGATAGTGGTCTATAATTCTCTTTACTTGTTTTGTCCTAGTCTAATGCTGGCCTTGTAGATGACTTTGGAAGTGTTTCCTCCTCTCCAATTTTTTGGAAGAGTTTGAGAAAGATTGGTATTAATTCTTCTTTAAACTGTTTTGTAGAACTCACCAGTAAAGCCATTAGGTCCTGAACTTTTTTTTCTTGGGAGGTTTTTGATTGCTGATTTAATCTCCTTATGTATTATTGGTCTGTTCAGATTTTGTTTCCTTGATTCAGTCTTGGTCGGTTGTATGTTTCTAGGAATTAGGCATTTCTCTTAGGTTGTCCAAATTTTGGTGCATAATTATTCATGGTGGTCTCATGATTCTTTGTATTTCTGTGGTATCAGTTATAATGCCCCCTCTTTTATTTCTGATTTTATGTATTTGTCTTCTCTTTTTCTCTTAGTCTAGCTAAAGTTTTGTGAATTTTATCTTTAAAAACAAAACAAAACAAACAAACAAAACCCGGCTTTAAGCTTCATTGATCTTTCTATAGTTTTCCTGGTCTCTATTTCATTAATCTCTTATGTGATCTTTGTTATTTCCTTCCTTTTAAATTTGGGTTTGGTTTGTTGTTTTATTTCTAGATTCTTGAGGTTTTAAATTGGGATTTTTATTTGTATTCTTTCTTATTTCTTAGTGTAAATTGTTATTGCTATAAAATTCCTCTTAGAACTGCTTTTGCTGCATCCCATAAGTTTTAATATGTTGTGTTCTCATTTCCATTTATTTCAAGATTTTTTTTATTTCCCTTTTGATTTCTTCTTTGACCCATTGGGTTTTCAAGAGTGTGTTGTTTGGTTTCCACATATTTGTGAATTTTCCAATTTTCCTCCTGCTATTGATTTTTAGTTTCATACCATTGTGTTTGGGAAAGAGCCTAGGTATAATTTCAGTTTTCTTAAGTTTGCTAAAACTTGTTTTGTGACCTAACATGTGATTTGTTCTGGAAAATGTTCCATGTGTACTTAAGAAAAATATGTGTTCTGCTTGCTACTGTTGGATGGAACATTCTGTACATGTTTGTTAGATCCATTTGGCTCGAAGTATAGTTCAAGCTCAATGTTTCTGTATTGATTTTCTCTCTGGACAATCTATCCATTGTTGAAAGTGGGATGTTGAAGTTCTTTACTATTATTGTATTGTTATCTCTTTCTCCCTTCAGATCTGTTAGTAGTTGTTTAATATATTTTAAGTACTCTGATTTGGGGTGCATATATATTTACCATTGTTATATCCTCTTGATGAATTGACTCTTCTATCATTATATAATGACCTTCTTTGTCTCTTGTTACAGTTTTTTTACTTAAAATCTATTTTGTCTGATGTAAGTATATCCCTCCTCTCTTTTAGTTTTTATTTGGATGGAATCTCTTTTTCCATCCCTTCACTTTAAAGCTGAAGTGAGTATCTTGCAGGTTATTATATCTTAATACATTCACCAACACTATGCCTTTTGACTGGAGAATTTATTACATTTACTATTAAACTAATTATTGTTAGGTAAGGACTTATGAATGCCACCTTATTATTGTTTTTTAGCTGTTTTATAGTTCCCTGTTCCTTTTTTCTTTTACTGTCTTGTTTTGTGGGTTGATGATTTTCTGTAGTGGTATGCTTTGAATATATCATCCCATTGCCCTCTGGCCTGCAAGGTTTCTTCCACTGAGAAATCTGCTGATAACCTTACAAGGATTCCCTAATATGTGAGAATTTTTTTTTCTCTTGCTGCTTTTAAAGTTTCCTCTCTCTCTCTCTCTTTCTTATTTTAGATAGTTTTAATATCTTGAAGAAGACATCCTCGGGTTGAATCTTTGGGGGAACTATGAGCTTCATGAACTTGGATATCTGAATATTTTCCAGATTTGAAAGTTCTTAGTCATTAATCTTCAAGTAAGCTTTCTGTCTCTTTCTCTCCTCTCTTTTCCTTCTGGGACTACAATATGCACAGATATTTTCACTTGATGGTATCTCATAATTTACACAGGTTTTCTTCACAGTTTTAAAATTTTTTTTCCTTCGTTCTCACCTGACTGGATAATTTCAAATGACCTGTCTTCTTCATCACAGATTCTTTCTTCTGTTTGATCAAGTCTACTGCAGATGCTCTCTATTGCATTCATTGTACTCTTCAGCAACAAATATTCTATTTGGTTCTTTTTATAATTTCTATCTCTCTGTCAGTCCTACTTTGCTCACGTATCTTTTTTCTTGATTTCATTGAAATGTGTGTTCTTGTAGGTGAGTGGGCTTCCTTAGAACAATTATTTTGAGTTTTTATCAAGGAAATCACAGATCTTTATTTCTTTAGGGCCATTTGCTGGAAAAATTATTGTATTCCCTTTGTGGTGTTATGTTTCCTTGATTTTTCATGTTTCTTGAAGTCTTGCATTACTATCTTTGGGTTTGAAGAGGTAGACACCTCCTCCAGTCTCTACTCATTGACTTTAGGAGAGAAATACCTTCTGTCTGCCCTGCTAGGAATTCTCAGGCTTTTTTTGGACTTTTTTTTATGGATATGCTTGCCTTCACATCTCTTCCTTTTTGGTGGGATGAGTTCTTAAGACTATATGATTTCTCTTGATCCTGCAAAATCAAACCAAGCTTTAACAGCCTCCCCTAGGGTTGCTTTTCCTAGGGTGTTGCTGAATGCTCAAGTTTGTGTACTTTTTTTGCAATCCTGTGAAATTAGTTCAGCTTTTCACATATGTTCACTAGCTGTCTGCAAAGGTTTGCACTCTTTGCCCTTGAGAGGCACACAGGGAGCTGATCATGAGGTGGGGGTTGTGTGGGTGAGACATGTGGAGAATTAAGGGTGCCCATGGGATAGTTAAGGAGATCCACAGATGAGGTGTCCTGAGTGGTTCATGGACAAGATTCCTAATGGAAACTGCAAAGCAATTAGTAGGATTTGTGTTCCTTTGACTATCTCTAGGCTCTAGCTGTTATTCTTCCCACCCTTCTCTGCCCCTCAGTTTTGCAGCATACCTCAGTATTGTGTCTGGGACAAGAAGGAAGTAGGCCTCTTTGATAGCATCATGCATAGCTGCAGAAGCTGGGTGCTCACTTGCATGTTTTCACTTTTCCCATGGACAAAATCATGTGCCCAGAGCGCTGATCTGTGCTGCCTTGGAGAAGGGTTGATACAGGTAAAATAAAACTGTTCCTCTTACCCTCTTCAATGGGTCCGCTCTTGGAATTTTTTTTTTTAATCCAGTAGTGTGCTAGAACTTCTCCACTGGACTCTAGGACTTCCACAAAAATATTCTCATCTGAGGGTGGTTATAAAAATTGGTGTTCTTTAGGGCAAAGATGGTAAAAAGTTCTATTCCACCTTTTTGCTGATGTCACTACTCTAAATCCTCCCAATACGATTTACTGGGTTATTCTTCCCTTACTGAAAAATTTGAATGGATAATAAATTCTGTCAATAAGATCATTTTTCTTTTTCTTTCCCTTACTAACATTATACATTGTACTAATAAACTTTTTAATGGTGAATCATTGTTCACAATAAGTAAAACTTATTTAGGAACAGAAGTTTTTCTTAATTTAGTACTATATAAAACTTGCTAACATTTTCCTCAGGTCTGTCATTCTTGTGTGCATACATTTGTGTGTGTGTGTGTGTGTGGATGGGTATATATACCCACCATCATTGTTGGGTAGCCACCATCTGTCAATCTTAATACACATGTATGCAGATAAAATAGACTTAAAATGGTTAGAAACTCATATTTTTTCAGTTATTTAGAATAATTTGAATAGCATGGAATTTATCAGTTCCTTAATGATTTTATTTAAATCACCCCCCAAAAAAATCAACCAGAAATCCATCCAGCCTAAATGATTTCCTGAAAATGTTTTCCAAAATACTTTAAAAATGCTGTCCATGTTTATTACTTTAGGAATTCAATTCTTCTAAAATAAACTTGATACTTAAAAAATTATTTGTCCCAGTGAAACATTTTTATTTATCACCACAGAGATATGTATATTAAACTCTGATTTTTAACCTCTTCTTTATCTGTGGTTATATTGCACTTCTCTGATACCTAATGTTGTACGTTTGCATTTTTTTTCTCTTCTTTCCCAATCTTGACAGAAGAGAAAATTAATAATGAGTTTTAACACCAAAAAGGTTATTATAATTTATGTCCTCTTTTCTGAATGGTCTTTAGCTTTGCAAGTTTTATTTTATATATATTTTTTCCTAGCTTCTTTATTTTTATTGTTTTAAAAGTTGTAAAAGTTGTAAAAGTATTTCTATCTAGATACAACTCTGGTCACATTTCATAAGTTTTCATATATAGTGTTCTAATTGCTTCATAAATATTTTTTTTTTTAATAATTTATGATTGCACATTTTATTTCCTTTTGAGCCACAAGTGGTTTTGGGGCGTGGTGCACAAGTACTTTTAAAAGGTCCTCAAACATGTATAATTTTTAATATATAAATGTCTAAAATTTTATAATTGTTTCTGCACACTTTTATCTGAATATATATTGTACAACTTCTGTTGTGTGTAATTTAATGTTTTTTTTTTTCTTTTTTTGTTGGGGAATCCTGATATATGTTATATTCTTATAAACATGATTTTAGGGGCACCTGGGTGGCTCAGTTGGTTAAGCGACTGCCTTCGGCTCAGGTCATGATCCTGGAGTCCCGGGATCGAGTCCCGCATTGGGCTCCCTGCTCGGCAGGGAGTCTGCTTCTCCCTCTGACCCTCCTCCCTCTCCTGCTCTCTGTCTCTCATTCTCTCTGTCTCAAATAAATAAATAAAATCTTTAAAAAAAAAAAAACACATGATTTTATATTGACTTTATAAAACATTAACATCCTTCTATGCAAAATATACTGATTTGTTGTATTATTTATGCTATCTATATTAGTGAATATCTGGAAATGTGTTGTAGTTACATTCAATGCTTTTTTTAAAATATAGATTTCCAGGAACCACCCATGCTCTCCTAATTCAAAATATCTAAGAATTGGTTCTAGGATTGTCTATTAAAAGCTTGCCTCGTGACTCATAGTGAAGTTGGAGATTTTTGTTTAGTTGGTTGGTTGATTTTGTTTTGGTTTGGACATATTTTTTCCCAGCACCTAATGTAATATTTTCTTCCAGGCAGGATTTTTGGTGAGCAAATGCTTTTAAAAGCCTGTCCAGTGGTTGATCCTCCAGTGGCTGTGTGTGTAAAAGACTAAAGTTGTAATAAGTGAAAAGAGTTCAACTGACCTGCATAAGAAACTATATAAGACTTAGAGACTGTGGGAGTATGAAAAAAGTGTTCATCAGATTTAGAGGGCTCTCTAGTGGGTGGTTGTGAGATGTAGTTTTTAAAGGAGGGTTAGTGGTTCCGGTGAGAAAATGCCATTTGAACAAAGACAAGAAAGGAGTGAAATAGTTAGCCATGGACCTCTGGGGGAATTTAGCAGTGTGGGTATCAGATTAACAGATAATCAGAATTATCTTCCAGGCTGAAAGAAAAGGTATGTTTGGGAAATAGGAAAAGGCCAGGATGATAGAACATAGTGAATAAAGGCAAGTGTAGGTGTGAGATAAGGAGAGATAATAACTCAGCTTATTGAAGGTGACTTGAGGTTATCATGAGAACTTTGCTTTTTATGCCAACCTAATGGAGAGTTTGAGCAAAGGAGTCATGTGATCTCACTTATTTTAGAAGGATCATGTTAGTGGGGCACCTGGGTGGCTCAGTCGTTAAGCATCTGCCTTCGGCTCAGGTCGTGATCCCAGGATCCTGGGATCGAGCCCCACATCGGGCTCCCTGCTCCGCAGGAAGCCCGCTTCTCAGTCTCCCGCTCCCCCGCTTGTGTTCCCTCTCTCGCTGTGTCTCTCTGTCAAATAAATAAATAAAATCTTAAAAAAAAAAAAAAGGATCATGTTAGTTAATGTGTTGGGAATGGATCAAAGTGGAGTGAGAGTGAAGGTAGGGAAATCAATAAGGGGACTACTGAGAAATCCAGGAGAGCAATAATAGTGGCTCAGATTGGGACCATGGCAGAGAATTATGTGATAAGTAGTCAGATTCTGGATTTATTTTCAAAGCATATCCAGTAGAGTTTCTGAATGGTTGCTATGTAGTCAAGAGAGCTATTAGAGGCAGTACAGATCTTTACAGCTGAACCAGCCCTTCATGACTGCACTCCCACCTTTCCATGACCATATAACTTGCTTTGATCCTGTGAGTGGATATATTTTATGTCTTCCTGAGAGCTTAAGAACCTGTCATGCTGCTTGTATTCCTTTTTCCCTCTGCTTTGACAATCAGCAGTGTTCTGGAGAGCAGGTACTTGATCAGTGTGGGCACAGAGTGAGAATGATGACAATATTGTATAGATTCCTCGGGGGACTTGTGATGAATGTATAATTGGCACAAGAAATTACTTTTTTTTTTTAAACTAGCAATTGTTAACCAGCAATCACTTGGAAAGTATATAACATATCTAATGAGTATCCTAGCATATGAAAAGATGAGAAAAAATAGAATGTTAGTAGCATGTGTTCGATATAACTGGCTGCATTTGACAATGTACTACAAAAAAGAGATGAGCTTAAGAAGAATCAGCAAGCAGAAATTAAAGGGGATGAAGAGAATGGGAAAATGTGGAGACTTATAAGGTTGGAATAGGTTACTGTTTTTCACAACCTACCAGGACAAAGTAAACTTGAGAATGTCTTTGAGCAAAGAAAGCCTTTTGGCAAGGATCAAATCAATGGAAGCCCCTCATTCCCATTGTTACTACCTCTGGGTAGATTATGGTGATGCTCAGTTAATGTAGCAGAAAATGGCTTAGGAAAAAGATGTCACTTTCCCACCAATGCCTAATGAGCTCAAGGCACCTGCAATTAAGTCATGCCTCGAAAAGAACAATAAGTATGGTTATTGGCACATGAAACTGATTGGAATCAAATAAATACAAAGCTGCCTAAGTTTCTGAGACAGTTGTACTGCCAAAAAGAGCTGCTAACCTAAACTAAAAAGACTCTAATCATTTCAGACCTAAAATAACCCTGAGGCCCCAAGGATGAGGAAACAGTTTGACAAAGCTGCTTAGTCTCCAAGGAGGGCATATTCTCTAAAGCTCACTTCAGATATAACTAAACAGGATAATGACACAGAAAGGAACTCCCAGAAAGTGGAACCAAAAGCCATGGAGAACAACGAACAGGGGGAACTTATCCCATGAAACAGAAATAAAGTCTAATCAATAATTATTCCCTAAAACCAAAGGAATAGAACTTTTCAACTGCCCGAGGAGTTTTAGAATGGTTCTAGACCAATGATTGCCATTTCAATCAAGTAGATCTACATTCACACCTATTATAGTGGTTACCTGGCATCCCCTCTACCTATTGTATACACCACTATACATTATCCAGAGATCTTGAACTATGGATGATATGAATTTGAGAGGGGGGTAAGTGTATCTTACATACTGAATGATGAATGAATCAAATATTTGGTTTACTAGTTTAGTTGACTAAAATGGCCAACTGTTGTAGTCATTAGAGTTGTTCATAATTCTTCTTTTTCTTTTGGTGTGCCTTAATAACTGGGAATTTTTCCATATAATGGCTTCTCCATTAGCCTAGGTCCAAAAGGAGGATGACAATGTTGCAGGACAAATCCTTCTGGTCCCAACTCTGGCAACCCAAATGGAAATGTAGCATAACAGGGAAACTTTGCTGTTATAAGTCACTGTGATTTGAGTAGTGCTTGTTACTGCATTATAATATCCTGAATAATCTAAGAGTCAAGGATAACTTTAAACATTTGGCTTGAGAAAATCGAAGGTTGGTCTTGCCATCAACTGAAATGCATAAAGATGTGGGGAATCAGGTTTAGAGGGGAAAATCATAGGTAGGTGTTTCCTCAAGTGGAGATGTACAGTAGGCATTTGGATATGTGTGTCTGATGTTCTTAGGATAGATTTGGGCTAGACCTATAAATTTGGGAATTATCTCCTTTAGTAACGAGATCAATAATGAAAGGTGAAAGCAAAGAGAAGAGAAAACAAGGAATGAGTCCTGGAGCACTTCACCGTTGAGAAGTAAGAGAAAAGAAGAGGCTACAGTAAAGGGAACTGAGAACTGTCACCACAAATATACGAAGAAAACTAGTAGTGTCCTGGCAACCAAGTAACAAAAGTTTACAAAGAATGAGAGAGTGCTTAATTATGAAAAACATTTTTACTGAATGAGGTAAGATAAGGATTGAGAATGGACTATTGCCTTTAAGAATATGGAGGTGGGGTTATTGTTGGCCTTGGTGAGAGTAGTTTCCATAGAGTACAGGTTTGAAATCATGAGTAGAGTGGGTATCAGCAAGCATTGGAGGACTTAGTGATAGTGAGAAGAGACATTTCTTCCAAGGAGTCTTATAATAAAGGGTAGCAAAGATGTGAGGTTGTAGATGATAAGGAGAATGGAGTCTGGAGTAATTATTTTCCAAGATGGAGAAACAATAGCAGATTTGTATTATTAAAGTGATAATTTAGAAAAAGGGAAAAGCTGTTGGGAGTGGCATCCTTTTTTTTTTTTTTAAAGATTTTATTTATTTATTTGAGAGAGAGAGAATGAGGGACAGAGAGCATGAGAGGGAGAAGCAGACTCCCTGCCGAGCAGGGAGCCCGATGTGGGACTCGATCCAGGGACTCCAGGATCATGACCTGAGCCGAAGGCAGTCGCTTAACCAACTGAGCCACCCAGGCGCCCTGGGAGTGGCATCCTTAACAGAGGATGTGATCTAGTGCATAAGTAGGGAGATAACTTTAGAAGAGCATATTTCCTTCATCTTTGGTAAAGGCTGAAAGGAAGCATATCTGGGAGCAGGTGCCAGTAGTCAGTAGATAGAGTGGCGAGAATTTGTGGTGGTGGTTCTCTTCTGGTTGCTTCAATTTTCCTAGCGAAGTAGTAAACCAACTTATCAGTTGAAAGTGAGGCTAAGGAAGAATATGTTGCAGGTTTTATTCCTATTTCATAGAAGTTTATCTTCTAAAATGTTTTCAGAATGCAACTTTTGGGCATCTCTCTTGGGCAGCTAATGCTCACATAGATAGCTTTTAGTTTTATAGGTGGTATCACATATTTTTAATTATTTCTTCAGGGATTTTAGTGGTTAAAATCACGTTCGTTGTTTTAGCATTTATTGTAAGAGCAACTTGAGCTCATAGGAAAAAATGTGGAAAATATAAGTAATATTAGAAAAAAGTAAATTATGAAATTTATTATTACAGATAGCCATTATCAACACATCTTTATGTGTGCTTTCAGATTCTTCCTATGCAATGTGTGTTTTCTATAACTGGATCATAATATTGTTTATGCCCCTCATTATATTTTGAACATTTCCTCATATTTTATTATTTGAAAATGTACTTTAATGGATATGTCATATTACATTATGCATTACATTAGTTACAGGATGCCCCTGATTCATATCTGAGCTATCTGAGCTACATTAATCAATGGAGTCTGATACTAGCATGAGATAGGCAATAAATCAGACTAACAACACTTTCCAGGTAAAAATATATAACGTGTATGTGCTTATTATAGAATAAAGGCGACATTTCAAAACATAAGGAAAATGATAAGCTTTTTAATATAACACTTTAAAAAAGAAAGAAATTTACAGATTAAACTACATAGAAACTTCTATATGCCAAAATATATATTAAAGCAAACTAAACAACTTACAACCTTGGTATATTTTGGTGACATATCCTATATGCAAAGTTTTATGCACTTAATATATAAAGAGCTATTATAAATCAATAAGAATAAATGAGTTCCAGTGGTAAAACTATACATTTTCACTAATTATGTAAAATAAATGGTATTTCTAATGAACTATTTTTTACCTTTTCAGGTAAGAAAATATTTTTACTATTAATGTACACTACTAGCAATAGTCTGGAGAAAGAGGTTATCTCAATTACCATTTGTGCTTGAAATGGAAATTGGTACAATATTTCTGAAATCAAATTAGTACATATTAAAATTTTAAATGTGGTACCCTTGATTTAATAATCTTACTTCTAGAAATTAATTTTTGTTCTTTTTTTCATCATTCTTTCTTTCCTTCAATCCTTCCAGTATTTCTTCTTTCCCTACCCCTTTCTTCTTTTTGCTTCTTTCTTTCTGTCTTCCCCTTCTTTCTCTCATTAATTTGCTTAGCCAGTATCATAGCTAATACACTTCCTTCAACATCCCTATTATTCTTCACAACAGCCCTGTATTAGTGGACACTGACAAAGCCCCACATGAGCAGTTGGTTGGAACTACTTTGGTGCCTTTGTGAAGAGAACTGTTAAGAAAATCATGCTGAGGCGCCTGACTGGCTCAGTTGAAAAAGCATGCAACTCTTGTTCTTGGGGTTGTGAATTCAAGCCCCACACTGGGTGTAGAGATTACTTTAAATGAATAAATAAAAACTAAAAAACAAACAAAAACAAGAAAATCATGCTACATTCTCACATTGAACATAGAATGAGCTGAAGCAGGACAACCAAAGCCATTAAGGAAAGGCTAAACTGAAGGTATATAGTCCGCTTCAGAAGAAAAAGACCTTTGGTGCATTAGTTAACAATCTGTCTCTTGGAGCCTCAGTTTATAACAATTCAAGCTCTCTTCCTGACCAAGCTCTCACATCCCATGTGGTCAGCTTAGGACTTGGTGATCCCTACTGTGAAGTAGACTTTCTCCAGGACTCAGGTGGACAGGTTGCATCAGATATTCAGATATTGTCTCTAATCATACAACCTGAAAACCATATATATAGATTATGTCACTGGATTAGCAGATACTCTTTGATGTGTTTCAGAAGGTCGAATCACTCATTCAGTGCTACACAAAGGAGGTTATAGGACGTTACAGAGGAAGATTTCGATCCAGGTCTAACTCAGAGTCCCAGCTCTTAACCACTATGATATACTATAACATTCATCAACCCACTTATTATGTAATTACTGAATTCCTATTATGACCTAGAGGTTGGAGAGGTTATCCTTAAAGAATTTATACCACTTTAGAAATGAATTTCTGCTCCTTCCAGGGTTTTAACAGATTAAGAAAATCAGTAAGCAAAGGGTGTCTAAATTCTGATCTACCCTGGTGCTGCAAATGTCCTCATTGTCCAAGATCAAGCAGACCCTGTAGCCAACAGGTGTTCAATGCCACAAGGCCAATGTCTCACTGTATAATACAAATATTTGACCCTATTTATAACATTGGAGGCATTGGTGGAATAGGTAAGAAGTTAATTTGTGGGGGTGGGGGAGAAGAGTTGAACTTTTCCTGGATCCCTGGAGGGAGTACCCAGAGTTATCTCTTTCACCTTTGAGTATATCTGTTCCTTTCTCACCTCCACTTTTTATCAGTCACAAAAATAAAAATCTATGTAAATTCACTGTATTTAAAAGAAAATATTTTGGATTTTAAAAAACAAAAAAGCTTAGTTTATCTCAGTCAATAACTAGTTATTTAAGACTTACAATTTGTCAAGACTCTGATCTACTATATTTAGCAGGTTTTCACCAAGATCTCAGATCCAATAAGAGCTCTTTTCAAGGTCTTGGAAGGTATTCCTAGTAGTAAGCATTTTCACTTAAAGTGGTGATTTTCCCATTCCTCGAAGTGATTAAGATTAAGCTAGAGGGCCAACTGGAAATGATACAGTAGAAGGGACTTGTGCTTCACATAGATGGCTGGGCCAGATTAAATTGTGTGTGTGTGTGTGTGTGTGTGTGTGAATTCTTACTGACTAAAATATAGAGAAAAGACCATTTTGGGGACATCTTGAATAAGCACTTATAAAATGGAAATGCCATAATGTCATCAAGACTTTTTTTTCTCTGCTTATCCAAGCATTATCAGTTGATTTATTTAATAAAACTGAAGACTAAGAAAGACTGGAAATACAGATTCCAATAGAATGCTCTCATGCTGTGATTGTTGAAGTGATAAGTAATTTGCTTTTAATGCTAGCACATACCACTTAGCACCATATTTAACTGAAGGATGAAAATCACTCATTTTTTATCCACTTGCTCAACTGACACTTAGTGTAATGTATCTATTGTCACTGAGCTTAATACAAGGAACATTTAATAGATCTCACTTTCAAATTTACAGCAACCACTTAAATTTTTAATTCCTTCTTATTTATATTTTTATTCTTTAAAAGAATTTAATTTCAAATGGAAAATCTATTTAGATAATAAGAACACAGTAGGTAAGAGCAAAAACAACCTACTAAAAGGATTTTTTAACTTGCAGTTTTCAATTATAGCCATATGTTGTATTATGTATTATTTTTATATGTGAAAAAATATCAATGTGAATGACACACACCAATTAGTAACTATAATCCTAGAAATAAAGTTACCAATGAAATTATTAAGCAAACATGCATGAATTTATAGATAAAGCAAAGCTTGTTTTACTAAAAAATTCTTGAAAAATAACTGTGAACATTATAAATTATCCTCAATATACTGAGGAAAACTGATGACATGATTCACAGATATATGTATGTAGATATATATATCTGTGATAAATAGTCCCCCAGAAATCTACCTTGAATTTTAACATAACACTTTGCATTGCATCTAAATATGTGTACACTGTTAAGCGGATATTATACTATGATCCCACATGTTAGAACTCTGTTCTTATAGACCATCTATTTACAATGACCACTCTATCTCTCCTTATCCATGGAATTCTTATATGCAATGCCACAGAAGATGAAAGGATTTGACTATAATAATAAAAGGATCTTTTTTAATTTTTTTTTCTATTAAGAACCTAACCATACATGTACATCCAAAAAAAAAAAAATCTAAATTAAATAGGTTATCTCAGTGCCAATGCAAATGCAACATTTAGGTAAGATAGTTCCAAATTCTTTCAGTGTTGGACTGAATTATAGCACTAAGCCCATGAATATTCAAGGAGAAGAGAGAACTCTTGAAAAAACATGTTAGTCAATCTCTACCCAACACACACACACACACATTATGTTATAAAAGTATTACAATGACTCATATATTGAATCTATTACTTAATGCTTAATGCTCAGTAAGATAAGTTCAACAGCAAGGAAAACAAATATAAAGCAACAAAAGCAACAAAGCACTATAGAATTCCATTTTAAAATACTGAACAACTCATGTGTTGAAATAATGTAGTAAGAGACTCCTTGGATTAGGAAATACGCTGTGGCCGTGTGCTTCCTTCGGGAGCCAGAAAATACTGCTTTTCTTAATTATACTAGTCCTTCCATTGGGGCCACCAATTCCTAAGGGAAACACATAACAAAGAAAAGTATTTTGTGTTTGTTGTTGCTGTCCTCTGTATTGTTTGTTCAGTTCACTGTCACACAGTACATTAAATATAAAGTTAAGTGAGACCTGACCTCTGACTTTATTCTTTCATGCAACAAAAACTGACCGAGTACTTAGTAGTTCAAAGTCGGTGTTAAGGGCTGGAGAGAGCAAAAGTAAATAAAGGAAACGGTGATTCCTGCCCTCATAAAGTTTAAGTTTTAGTGAAGGGAATATAAATAAAAGTAGCAGATTTAAAAATTCAGTCGGCATTTTTATTAATTCAGTTAAGTGAATGACAACTCAGTAAAAAAAAATTACCATATTGTTTGTTCAATAATACTCGAGTTATTGACTTGAACTAAGGATCTAATGAAATAAAGCTTAAGATGCAGAAATCTGATTTGTATACATCTATTCCTTCTCAGTATATTTTGTACTGATACAAGTCTTTCATAGAATCTGTTTTACTGCTTTGGCCCCCTTCTTTTTTTCTGGCCTTTTTTGTACTATAAATGAAAACACCACAAAGACCTGGCCTTAGTCGCCACCCCACCCCCACTCTCTTTCACATCATCTTTTCAACAGGAAATATTTATTAGCTCCTGAATTGTACCCAACACTCTTCTAAGTTCTGTCAATAGGAAGATACATTCAAGAAATTCTCTATCCACAGGTACGCCATGTTGAAATGGGGAAGGCAGAAGTCGGTAATTTGAATACAAAACTGTTAAGTGAAAGCGGAAGTAAGTGCCTGGTGATCAAAACTATAACTAATTATACTTGCAAGAATGGAGGTGAGGAAGGAAAAAAATCAGTGATAGTGACATTCAAGTCTCATTTTTTTTTTTTTTTTAGATTTTGTTTATTTATTTGAGAGAGAGAGACAGAGATAGCGAGAGAGATCACGAACAGAAGGGAGAGGGAGAAGCAGTCTCCCCATTGAGCAGGGAGCCCCACAGGATGGAGCTTGATCCCAGGGCCCTGGGATCATGACCTGTGCCAAAAGCAGATGCTTAATGACTGAGCCACCGAGGTGCCTCACAAGTCTCATCTTGAAAGAAGAATTGAGCTGCCAGAAGTAGGCATGTGTGTTAATTTAAGCTATTTAAAGGTGTCTGGAGTATTTATTCATTTCTGTAAGGTTGAGATCTGTTGACAGAGTTATTACTGTATGTTAATCTGCCTTCAATAATAGCCATAGAGGATGAAAAATAGAGACAGTATATGCATATGCTAATTTCAGCCAATAGAGGGAACACCTAGTGTAATTCTCAGTGCAATCATCTTATGTGAGACTGAAGATACCATGATAGTCAGACAATGATTAAAGCCAGGAATGGAAAATCACCAGGATCAGATGTATTCATGTTTCCTAATTAGAAGAATCAATTTTGACCCTCCAGAACATTGCTTTCTGTTTGAGAGAAGTGGCTTTTAAATATCTGCTCACCCTTCATGAAAGGTGCAGAGAAAGATCAGAGAGCCTAGTTATCCACTGTATTTATTACTTGGTAGTGAGGCAAAGGATTCTTCATGATGCAGGACTTTTTTTTGACCCATCTACCTTCTAATGGTTCATTGTCCATTTGTGATCATAAATCCTACTCTGAACCTTCGGATGAAAGAGAGAAAAGCAAGGGATAAAAAAGAAAAGGGATAATATAAGAACTGAAAAGGGAAGTATGCTTATTTGATCCCTTTAGAAGGGGTTGAGGTATATGCAGAGATCCCATATCTGTGCCAGCCATTTTGAGATTGGTTGTTGTTATCTTAGAACACAAAATATATGTTCTGTAAGCCAATTTACTCAAGGGACTTTAATTTTTATTATTTAATTTTTCCTTTTTTTTCTTGAGTTCCTTCTTAAAATGTGAAATTTTTCAGCTAAATAAAAAGGAAAAGGGATTTATGTAGAGTTTGTTCTATCATGCTCTAGCCATTCCCCTTATTCCCTCCAAATGAAAGAATATTACTTATAAAAGAAAGTGAAAAATGGTATCCTACCACTCTTCAAATTCCATAGTAGCCAAGTATTGTTCTAAACTAACAAAGATTGGCAGGATTCTGTGCTCTCCGAAAAACATAATTGGGATGACCATGACTTCTTCTTTTTTTTTTTTTTTTAAAGATTTTATTTATTTTTTTGACAGAGAGAGACATAGCGAGAGCAGGGACACAAGCAGGGGGAGTGGGAGAGGAGAAGCAGGCTTCCCGCGGAGCAGGGAGCCCAATGCGGGGCTCGATCCCAGGACTCCAGGATCATGACCTGAGCCGAAGGCAGACGCCCAACGACCGAGCCACCCAGGCGCCCCGGGATGACCATGACTTCTAACTGTTCTTTCCAATACTGTTTATTAACTTCTGGTAAAGTACATATTATAAGGCCGTAGGTGGAAGAGAAATTACTCACCACTATGGAGCTTTAAGGAAAAAAGAACAAAGAAGCACTTGATGGTTCCTACTTAGTTGAATCACTCACATACAGCCAAGTTAAGTATTTAATCAGTAGAAAAGAATACCTTTTTATTTTAATGGCTTCTTTCCATTTCTCTTGATTTAATATCAAAGGAGTCTTCCAGTGTACTGTCCAGTTTATTTATATGCTCCTGAATCGCTGTGAACACTTCAGTGGGGATAAACCTTAGGCCACTGATATCACCAAACACCTGAAAAGTGGTGATAAAATGGCACAAATTAACCTACCATGTTTCAAAGAAATATTCAGGTGGAATGAACAAATGCTGCGACTTTTTTCTTACCACCCCCCACCCCCGCCTCCCCAAGATTACACCTTGGAAATCCCCTGAAATGCTATATTGTTAACCTTACTCCATAGTTTAACAGAAGCTTACAATTTAGGTTTTATGATTCAGTTTCACTTCTGACTCTAGCAGGCATTCTATAACACACCAAAAATATATATTAAAATCTGCATAACATTTACTAATACAGAACACGGGGTCATAGTCAGCAACTAAAACGCATTTGGAAAGTGAATTATTCTAATTCCATGGAAACCAAAAATGTCAAAATCAAACACAAGACTGGGATTTTCTTTTTATTTTTTTGCCTTTCATAACTTTTGTGTGATGAAATGGATCAAAAACAAAACCATTGTCGTATGGGGGAAGACACAGGACAGCATTCCTTTTAGCAGGAACTCATTGTCCCTAGAGAAACTTTCTGTATATACAAGACTAATTATCTTTGAGCACAACTAGCAAGCATGCCAACATCCTGTTTCACTTGTCACACACAGTTTGGGTTTATTCCTGGGTTGTTTATGGTAATGATCAATTTCACTGACTTCATATGTCTCTCCTACATCTTGAAGGTATCTAGCATTTCCAAGCATTCTGCTGAATGACTGTTTTCCCTAAAACTTATGGCCTCTTGAATTGAAGGCTATCATGGTTAGAAAAGCAAGGAGCCACATCTACATCTACATTGGCTGAATGAATGCATTTCTCTGGATAGCAAAGAGGACATCTGCTTATTTGACAAGTTCCTCTTCTGGTTACAGAAGCAATTTTTTTTTTTTTCTAGAACTACTCTTCCATCTCCTAATGGGGCTATAAATCATATGGCAAGCTAATCAGAAAGCCTTTTTCCAGAAATGGACAAATAAATGGGTACAAATTGGATACCAGGGAAATAAAATTTCCTTCCAAAATAACAAGTACTCGGAATGATAAAAGCCTTGAGCTATGCTATGATATGAAAAAGCCAGTATCAAGAATGAAGCCAACATTGGGCGCCTGGGTGGCTCAGATGGTTAAGCGTCTGCCTTCGGCTCAGGTCATGATCTCAGGGTCCTGGGATCGAGTCCCACATCGGGCTCCCTGCTCCTTGGGAGTCTGCTTCTCCCTCTGCCTCTCTCTCTCTGTCTCTCATGAATAAATAAATAAAATCTTAAAAAAAAAAAAAAGAATGAAGCCAACATAGATGAAAATAAGGGAGAGAGAGAGAGAAGAGAGAGGCATTTGATAACATCCTTTCAACTCCTGAATTCAGCCATCCCATTAGAATATGTACTGTAGGGGCGCCTGGGTGGCTCAGTCAGTTAAGCGATGGCCTTCGGCTCAGGTCATGATCCCAGGGTCCTGGGATCGAGCCCCACATAGGGCTCCCTGCTCAGCGGAGATCCTGCTTCTCCCTCTCCCACTCCCCCTGCTTGTGTTCCTTCTCTCGCTGTGTATCTCTCTCTGTCAAATAAATAAAATCTTTTTTAAAAAAAGTTTTTTAAAAAAAGAATATCTACTGTAATTTCTGCCTACATAACTTAATAAATATCTGTTGTGATTAAGCAAAAATAGTTAGATGTTTGACATATACAACTACATCAGTTAAGAAAAATAAATATCTTTGGACACCTTGACTTTTCCTGTCTTGTTGAATCTCTCTTGCAGAACTTCTGAGAGTCCACTTCCCCCAATGGTACCTAAAATTTTGTGGTCCTTTTCCATTATTTGCTGCTTTGTCACTCTCATCTCTTATATTTATTCTTTATTATACATCTTTCTTTCTACTTTTTTGTATATGATCTTTAAAAACCTGAATTTCTTGGGAAATAATTTGTGGCATAACAACACCTATTTAGATGCCATATTTTCTTTCTTTTCAAGAATATCTAAAAATGCAAGTCAGAATCACCATTTGAAAGCTTTGTCCATGTTTCTTGAGATATCTTCCTTTATAGATCTTCATATGGTGGATCATGGCAGTTTTTCTCAGAACTTCTGAAATGTATATTCCTAATATCCAATTGGGTGGCACTCAGCCTCTACCAGAATTAGGAATAACAGAACAACAAGTTCACTTTCCCTTAAGTTTCCTGTCACTTACAATCTTTTCTTTGTGGTTGAGAATTAGATTCAGAGAAACAACCTCAGTCATCGCTTTATCTTCTAAGAGATGAATTACTGGGACTTCTCCTTATTCAATAGTATGTCTCCATTCATAAGAATTCCACAAAGAGTCCAGAGTGTGTGGGTAAGAAGGGACATGTGTGTGGGAGTGGTTTTATTGGCTGGAGATTTGAGGAACTCCTCCAGTTACCATCTGGACCAATTACCTGGAAGAATCTCTCTCTCCTGCTGCACAACGGCAGGGTCATTGACCAGTAGCAGGCAGCCTTCTGGCTCACACTGGTCCTTCTCATGTACTCCTACCAACTTTAATAATCCTCCTGTACTCATCAAGGCTGCCACCATAAAGTATCCAAATTTAACTTCTTTAAAATGATTTGTATATACGTGTGAATATGCATCAAATTAACAAATATGCTTTGGCCTGAGAGGTTTGGGGGAAAAGGGAATAGGAAGATAACCAGTCTTAAATCTATTGCTACAGAAATGTGTCTGTTGTCACTTCTGAGTTAACTGTTGTGCAGAACAGGTCTATTTCCAACTACTGTAATGTGATTATAAAAAATAGTCTTATGGGAACCTGGGTGGCTCAGTCGGTTAAGCATCTGCCTTCAGCTCAGGTCATAATTCTGGGGTCCTGGGATTGAGCTGAACAGAGAGCCTGCTTGTCCCTCTACCCCTCCCTCCACTCGTTCTCTCTCTCTCTCTCAACTAAATAAAATCTTTTAAAAAAAGAAAATAATCTTAGAATATTTTTAATTTTTATCAATCTGTGTAGAGTCATTTATCTCAAGTGTTTGTGCTAGAAAAATAAGCTGATAATATAATCACACATTTTATTTTATGAGTTTCATTGAATACTGGGAAGAACCCATGCTAGAAAATAGATATTACAAACAGGTACAATCAAATGACAACTTGTATGGAAATGGACCATGCTTTGAAAATAAACAAAAAACTACTTAGTCATATAGTATTTTTCAAAGGCAGAAAGTGACCCTGAGCTGTGACATCCATCTGGTCTTGTTGGGCAAACTTTTCATTCATTGCAGCTGTGGCTATGTATTTGTTCATCTTTTCTGGAGGGCAATTGGGATACATATATTCATATATATCCATATGTCCACACATATGTGTAATATATGCATAAATATATAGCAAATATACACATAAATGTCTCTCCTTTAATTGTGATATTCCTTGGCCTAGTAATTCCACTGTCAGCATCAAGCTTTAAGAGATAATACAGGACATCAATGAAAATGGCCAAGTAAGGAACTCCAAATTCAACCGCTTCATAAAAAGCAACATAATAAAATTTAAAAAAATAAAAATAAATAAAAGCAACAACAACAACAACAAATGAGCAAAAACTCTCACAGTCAACTTTTTTGGGTGAAAACGAGTCCCGGCAAACCATATGGCTGAGGTTGAAGCCATTAGGGACTTGACTAGCCCCTCAGAACCCCACCCCCTGGTGCTACAAGTTTATGATGTGAACAAGTAGACGTCAAGCATGGGACAGCTCGGTGCCATCTCTGCAAGGCGGACAAGGATCTCCCATGCCCTCTGGAGTTAGTGCTCCACAGTGATGCGTGCAGCTGGGCAGACAAGAGCACATGTGACTTCCTTTTGTCTTGGGTTTGAAACATGATTGGCACTCTTTGGTATAAGGGCCTTAAGAAAGAGATAATGAATTGTCTGCTAAAAAGGGCAGATATCTCTTCAAGAGTCTTAACTGGAAAAACTAAGTCAAGTTTGTTGACAATTTAGATGGTGCAATGGGTCATACCTAGCTTCCAAAAAACACACTGATAAAGCTTCAGTGAGAGCCCATCATAAATATGGTAAGGAAGATGAAGAATAATAAATTAGATTTGGCATTCCAGATAGATTTTGATTTAATTTGCCCCCTTACCACAGGACTTAGTTATGCATAGCACTAATTCACTGACCACAGCAACACAGTGATATTGGAAGGCTTTGTTAAACCCATTATGGTTCTGTAATGAAATAGAATTTTTTTTCTCAACAGAATTCAGATTGCTACACCTGAAGTACAGCAATCTGAACTAGGGGTAAAGAGTCTATTAAAATTCTATTACAACTGTAGACTTCAAAGATAGGACCAGAAATAATACGACACTCTATGTAAGTAATAGATTGAATCAACATTGTTTGCATTTTGAACAAGTAGAGCGTTGATGTGAATTTCCTCAAGCAGTTAAATAAGGGCTGGCGGTGGGATTTATTCTCTGGGATTTAGTGACGATGAGGCGCTGGTTGTGGTGACCCTGTGGATCATCACAGCTGGGAAAATCACAAGGCAAAACACACAGTCCTTTCATTTTTGCAAAAGTATACTTTACTTGGTTGTAAAATATTCAGTGTTCTAGGATTAAATATCTGAATATTGCTTCTGAAAGAGCAGGCGTCACCTTAAATCTAAAGTCTAGTTTGTTTACTGGCTGTATTTTATATCCTTTAGAAAATGACACAAAATGGCAATAAAATCATTGTAAGTATTCTACAGGGGAATATAAATGCCCTTTGGTTACAGTGTACATACCTTTATACATAATTCTAGTTTATTTTCCCTGGAATTATGTTAAATATGTAAAAAGCCTTTTCTCATAAAGGTAAAAATGCTAGATGTTTCCAAGTTGTAATTTAGCATTAGTGTCAATATTGCTTCAGAAAATAAGCTACTGTTACTGTTTCATTTCTTTTAAGTGTCATTCAGCATACTATATGTGATTTTGCACATAAAATAAGCTTATATGATTTTATATCAGTGTTTGGAAAATGTGGGATTAAAAATAATTTATCGGGTACAAATATGTAAAAGTAACTGATACTATGAACTGTTTTTTTACATTGTTTTAGCATATTACCGTTAAATAATTGTTTCAGGGAATAACAGAAGAATTTGTTCCATGAGCTATATAGGAGAAAACATAATACTTCTATACCCACGCCTTCCTAGAGATAAAGAATCAGTGCATTTGCAGATAGTTCTTAGGCTAATTGTAATTTGTAATTGTATCTACAAAACGCACCAAAATATTTTCATGATATTTCTATATATAGATATAAGGAAAAATAATTATGTTGACTTTTTTTTATGAGTGAATTATCTTGGACTTTTTAGGAAATGAGTATTAGCCTTATCAAATGGAGTCAAGATAAAAATCACTGATTAGTAGTATCATGGCATATTCTGAAAATGCTTCTCTCAAGCACTGACTTTGTTTGCATGGATTTAAAACATTTTTAATGTAAAAATTCAAAATTTTTCCAAATTTATAGTAATTTAAGATTAATAAATACAGAGAAGCATATGTTTCTTCACATTTTTCACATTTCACATTTCACCCTTCAAGATATGGTTTCTAAAATCCAATTGAATAGGGGAGAAAAATATTGAGAAGTAAAAGTAAATATATATATATTTTTTTAAGTTTTTTTTTTTTTTTTTTTTTTTTTTTATTCATGAGAGAGCGAGAGAGAAAGGCAGAGGGAGAAGCAGGCTCCCAAGGATCAGGGAGCCCGATGCGGGACTCGATCCCAGGACCCTGAGATCATGACCTGAGCTGAAGGCAGACGCTTAACCATCTGAGCCACCCAGGCGCCCATAAATATATTTTTATTAAAGGTAAAATATTCAGGGGCACCTGGGTGGCTCAGTCGGTTAAGCGTCTGCCTTCAGCTCAGATCATGATCTCAGGGTTCCTGGGATGGAGCCCCACTTTGGGCTCCCTGCTCAGCGGGGAGTCTGTTTCTCCCTCTCCCTCTGCCTGCCGCTCCCCTTGTTTGTGCTCTCTCTCTCTCTTGCACTCTCTCCTCTGTGTCAAATACATAAAATCTTAAAAAAAAAAAAAGGTAAAATATTCAATCTTTATCAACTGTGCAATAAAGATTTAATTCTTCCCCTCTATAATGTTTATGTTAGACATTTAAGCAATATGTTTAGTTAATATGTCAAGGCCTATTTTTAACTCTCCTTTATACTTAATATATGTTTTAAAACATTTCCTATGACTTCAAATCCTGGGAAATAGTTTTCTCCGATATGTCAGGTGTGTATGTATTATTTCTGATAGATGTATGAATATAATAATATAAATCTCTTCTACAGCTTTCATAAGTTCTAATTGTTTGAAAAGTCAAAGAACATCTAAGATGCTGAAAATAATTTTACAAGTAAGTATTTTCAAAAATATGTATCTGATCACTCTTTTTCTTATATACACAAATAAAAAATATGAGGTCTATAAAAACCAGAGATTATTAATGCATGATTATCTCAAATTATCAGTATAATTAAAGTACAGGGAAATTTAATATTTTATAAGATAGGGCAAGTGTGGTGGCTTCAGAAAAGACCTGTAGAATCTCTAAAATGTTTCTAAATGTCATATCTCAATATACAATAAATAGAATCAAAACAGTTCTTCATGATTTTCTATGGAAACCACAGTTACACTAACATTAATTTAGTCACTAGAAGTTAATATTTTGACCTTATTATTGAAATAGCTCTTACAAGTAAACAGCTACATTTCCTGAAAATGTGTCTGAAGTCTGCTGTATTTATCTAAAAATTATAGGTGTGCTAATTATGAAAAAATTGCTATTTTCCCTCTTAGAGGTTACCAATATATATGTACACATATATTTATATATGATATATATACACACACACATTATATATGATATAATATACATTTTTATATGATAAATTAAGCTTAGTTTAATTTAAGGTAAGAACTGTCTAGCTTAGTTTTCTGAAAAGCAAAACATATCTTAGCAAGTTATACTGACCTAATTATTATGGACAAATAAAATCACTTATTTTGACACATACATATGGGAATAATAATTTTGTCACATAATTTTTCAAATAACATAATTCATATATGTATACTTAAAAGTAAATGTAAATGTAGTAAATGTGCCCACGTAAGACTTTTGTGGTAGTAGGGCAGGAAAATGTCTTGTAAGTGACATTATATTCTAACACTAGTCTGATCATTGAATTCCTCTTTGCTCTTGTATTCTGATTCTTTTAGCATATTACCATTGCTATAACATGGTAGGCATATAAGCATATGTTTCTTATAATAGGTTCTAAATTTTAGAGAAACAAAATGATGACCCTCTACAGTGTACTAAAATAGCCAATCATTCTTAGTGAAAGAAAAAAGCAAAATAGTATCAGGACCCTATTTTTAAAAAAATTAAAAGAAGTGGTAACTGTTAAGTTTGAATGTGAAAACCAGAAATAAAAGACATCAGTATACTTGACATTTTTTAACAATATTTTATGCAAAGCCATAACTGTTCCTATTACTATTTCATTTTAATGTATATTTTCAATATTGTCACATAAGTAAATGTGTCCACAGGACTCACTGCATCTTTTTATGCAGGTGTTGTGCAAGAAATGTAAAGTGGTCCAAATCTAGGGAATGAAAATATGACTTTCTCCCATTCGCATGAGTAAATTAATTTTAGTCTCGTCTTTAGGGAAATCTACACAATAAAAAAAAAACAAATGAATGTTTTTTTCTTTCCCACATGCCATGCCTTTCAACAAAAGAAAAACTTGGATGGAAGAAAACCCCCCGAAAATGAAAGCTATCAACAATTTATACATTTAATGAATATATTCCAGAGAGCCCCAATTTCCTTTATTTTCCTATTGATTTCTCTTCCACATCAGTACATACATTTCTCTCTCACACACACACGCTGCCAATTGGTCATTGTAGTAGATGAATGGGGGATTTCGAAATTCACGGAAGAGTCTTTCTTGAAAGGTATTATATTAGTTATAACTGAAAAGTCTAGGTTATTTGTATGATGTTCCCCTGCAACTCACTGAATCATGGAGTAAATGTGGTTTTCCCCCAACTCGGTTTATTCCAAGCATCCTGTAGATTGGGCGGGGGTGGGGGACAGTCAGCTTCATCTGCTGTTTTCTCATTGAGACCAAAAAAGGTGAGGTCCGCTCTCTCAACACCTCCTCTTTGCACTGTGTGGTCACTCAATTCTGTGAGCAGAAGAAAAGCCCAGAGCCGAGTAAAACCCATCTAATAACAAAATTGTGTTTCCATTTTTCTTTTTTGCCTTTCTTCTCCTGCTGCTTTCTATCAGCAGAGCACTTAACAATCACTAATTGGTTAATGTGTTATTTAGGCAAGTATTAATATTCTCATTTTGCAGACAAGGAATGAGGCTTCCTGCTGTGTATCTTCTGGCCCTGGGTAAGGAGCTCTTCAGACAGGAGATTCAAAGTAGGTGAGCCCGTCCTCTTGAGGCCCAGAGACTTGCCTGGAGCCGCTCAGCTGGGTCTCACAGAGCCTGTGTGAGATCGCTGAGTTCCTGACTCCCACTTCTCTGCTCAGACCACCGGGCGACACCACCTCTAATGACAAAAAACCCTTTTCCCATTCCACCCCAACCAATGCTCCAAGGACTATCTTAATTGCGACAGATACCCTGGGATTGGGAAGCTTATTTGTAACTTGATGAATCTGCTCTAGTCTTGCCCGGGTTTCTAGGTTTTGTAGCACTTAAAAATTTGAAAGTAACTTTGTTCAGAAACACACACACACACACACACACACAAGCTATCCTACCTGTGGAGCAGAGATGAAGCATTGCTCTCCGAGAGTCTATGGGGTCACTGAGCTCAGATGGAGCTGATAAAAACAGAAATAGAGAGGTGCTCATGGCCAGACAGACCAATGATGATCTCGACAAGTATGGAGGGGACCTTACTTTTTATTTTCATTTTTTAAAAGATTTTATTTATTTATTTATTTATTTGAGAGAGAGAGAAAGATAGCAAGAGAGAGCGAGAGAGAGAGCACAAGTAGGAGGGAGAAGCAGGCTCCCCGCTGAGCAGGGATCCCAACAGGGGGCTGGATCCCAGGACCCTGAGATCATGACCCGAGCTGAAGGCAGAGGCCAAACCGACTGAGCCACCCAGGTGCCCCAGGACCTTTTTAAAGCAAAATATGCAGAACACGGTAAGAGCCATGTCATCAAGGGTGACAGGCCTGGATAAAAACAACAACAACAACAAAAATGGTGAACACAAATCCATAGGAAAGATCATTGTACTATGACTTCTATTTCAGACTCACGAAATCTGACCTCTTTAGAATAGAACTCATTCTGTTCCAAAAACATGGCTTTCCATAAAAATAAAACCTTGAAGATAATTTGTTCAAACTCAAATTGCTAGGGTTTTATTGAGACCAAAAAAAGGTTAATATATGACCTATATTTCATGTCAGGATAAGGAGGACTTCAAGATCACTCTTGTCACAGGTTAGAGCTGTGTTAAATGCAAAAGGAATTTAGATAACTGGATATCCTATTTAAAAAGCACCGTAAAACCTTTGAGAATAGTGTTCAGGCTATAAGGCTGAATCAAAATCTCATCCATTTTTATTTTGTGGTTTTTGCCACATCTAATTTGTGAATAAATTAGACTTGGACACAGCAACCTGTTTCTTCCCGTCAGAATATCCATTCAAAATGTGGCTTGGACCTCACAGGTATCTCTAAGTGGGTCTAAGTGATTTCCTAAGTATAAGTTCCCTCAATTCACATAATGTGATACAATTCATGTCTGGTTCCCTGGTCATGGTGGCATGAAATCACTTAACAGCGGCACAATATTAATTGTGAGAAATCTCTATCCTTAATTGAAAGGATATCATGGTGCCAGATTACCAACCATGTAGAACAATTTGGCATCCAGAAAGTCAATGCAATTTAATAGATTTCCTAGAGCATCAATAATGCACTTAGTACAGAGATAGGGAGCTCCAGGGTAGAAGTTAACTTTAACCCAGTTATAAGTAGGCAACTACTTATAAATCATAATTTTAAAAGTCAAATAGATTTTTCTTTAATCCAGAAAGTATAATCTACCGAGGTGTGGATATTTGAAACTTCTTTTCAATTCATATATCTTTGGGGAAGAAATACACTAATTTCATTTCTCACTGAGGTTACAAAAGATAAGATCTCGAACCCCCTCCAGTTTCAGGTTTTAGAGCTCAAAAGGCCAGTAATACACCTGGAAGTACCTGGTAAGGGTCAGGAGAAATAGAGAGGAGACTAGGATGATTGTCGAGTAGCCAGACATGTGGCTAAAAGAAAATCTGTCTAATATTCAATTTGCTCTAGAACTTGCACTAGATTACAGTTACTGTCCTCTAGGAGACAGAACTTCATACTGGCAACACGTTTGGAAAGGCTAAATAAAATCTCATATACTTGATCAGTGTTAGAGAAGGCGCAAGAGGAGATAGGTCTTTTTGAAATGGGTTTCAATAGATTTCGCAGAGCAAAAAGCAGGTAAAGTAAAGCATGAAGAAATCAGTCATAGTAGTGCAGTCTAGACACTACTGGGTGTCTAGACTGCAGACCCATGAGTAAGCAAGACATCGTGTAAGCATTTGTTGGGATCTGCAAAAGGGGGACAGGTGGTTTAGAATTTGCTAGAATCTCTATCGAGCACAGGTTCAGAAGTGCTGAGGGGCACTTCCATCACTGTATCATTACCATCACATAAGGCAGCGGTGGTGAAAACAGAGACAGAGAGTCAGAGGGGCCTGTGAGCCTGATTCCCTCACCATTCAATCCTTCCAGAAGTGATTTTATTTTTTAGCCTAATGTTACTATTAGTACTTGGAAAAAAGATGTTTACAAGTTGAATGAATTTAATGTTGCATGAACCATAATGCTTTGTCATCTTTATTGCACCTTTCTTTTTAATAAAAAGAGCTAAAAGTACTTTGCAGTTTTGATCCCATTAATCTGCCCCAAATCTCTACGAGGCAGGCAGTATAAGTCTCCATAACCCAGTTTTGCAAATAAGAATGTAGGCAGAGAGTATGGGAAGTGAGTAAGGCAAGGCTCTGGAGCAAATGCAGAAGTGAGTGAATCAGAGAGCCCTAAGGCTTGTTCTGCTCCTGGGAACAGGCCACCTCATGCCAGGGCTTCCCGCTCGGGTCTCAGGGTCGGCAAGCGGCTGCAAGATGTTTTATAGCAGAAGCACAGACATCCCTGGTGTCCTCGCTTCTTCAGGTCTTTCAATGCACAGTGTATACACATATTTAAGCACATGACTGTGCAAATTCAAAACAAAAACCAAAACCAACCACAACAAAAATCAAAAAACAGTTAAGCCATGACAGTTTTGCTCCTTAAGGAAATTTCTAAACAAGAGTTTCGGAAGTCTAAAAAGGATCATATGCCCAAGTACCAATAGCAGCCCTTGACCCAAACCCTCAAAGAATTTCATCAGATACAGTCAGAATCTCTCCACCTGTTGCTTTCCTGCATTATACACAGTTCTGTCATTTCACCCCTTAGTAAGGGAGTGAGGAGGTGAAGTGATGGAGAATCCTGTCTGACACATCCGTGCTTTTCCTGGCAGAGTGTCTCTGTGAGTTGCTCAAGTACCCAAATGCTGTCATGGGATTGGGATCGTAGAAAGCAGAAGCTCCCTAGCTGCAATACTGATCTCTAAGCCACTTGAAATTTCCTCAAGGTTCTATTCAAAGGAATTTTAGGAGGACAGACTTTCATCAACTTTATAACAAAAACAACAATGGTAAAAGTCCATACGGAAAGGGTGAAGTATTCTGCAAATTCTTACCAATTAATATTGTGCCACTGTTAAGTGACTTCATGCCAACATGACCAAGGAAGCAGACATGAAATGTATCTAAATTTTCCTCCTCCTCTACACTTTACTTCCACCATCTAATGGGAAATAACATTCTTTCAGGCTTCAGAATTCAACAACACTGGCGTAAATAGGACCGAGCCTCAGGTTTCACCATGCCATGAAATTTGGGTTTTAAGAATATGGTGCAATGTGAGAGATTCCTTTTTTAAACTAAACTTAACTCACCTGAGGACTCTGACTTTTTAAGGGAAAGCATGGCCTCAAGATCTTTGCTAAGTGCTCCTTTAACATTTTTAAAGATTTAGGAATGGGGACTTTATTTTTTAAGATTTTTCTTGTGGAGAAAGTATGAAATGTCACCATCTCACTCATTTTGTGTGAGATCATTTAAGCAAGGGACTGTACACTTCTCTGAGGCGTTGAAGTGTGTCCACGGACTCAAAGAACCCTTCTTCATCAATCTGCTGATATTTACAAATACTGAGTCAAAGTTCTCACAGGCTGAATCTTGAATTACCTCACTCAATTTGTTTCCTGTCTCTCTCCCACAAAGCTATCTGCAGAAACAATTTATTTCTTACACGGTACCTTTATTTCTTTAGGAAAACACTAAAATATATCTTCAAGTCTATTATGATATTAGAAACATTAATTACACAATATGCTTGCAAAGTAATTTTGAAGCCTTTGAAATGAAGTATAAACACACACACACAAACATATACATTCATGCTATACAACATACACAGCACTTGCATTAAAATATTTTCATATGCACGTACCTCAACAATGGCGCCACTGGGGAGTCGGAGAAAATGGCGGTATAGCTCTTGGAACCCACTGGGATAAACCGTATATACAGATATATGAGAAGTAATATCCCCTGGACCAAGTGCAGACACAGAAATTTCATTTTGCTGTTGGAGGTCACAGCTGGAGATTCTGGACTTGACTCCATGGTTTTTCCAGATATAATCATACACTGCCACCTAGTGAGACACAGACCCCCACCACCACCACAAGCCCCCCAGCCCCAGAGAAGAAGAGAAGAAAATTAATTAACTTCTGACAAAAGCATAACCAATTTTAAATGATTTTACAATAAATCTGAAAGTCTCTGCCATCTGTAATGCCTGAACTCCATTCCATGCATATTTTTATGACATATATCTAAATAGTGAAGATAGACAAATCCCCAGTGTGTGCTCCATAAAGTTAATTCTACACAGATGAAGCTGTAATTGGCTCCCATATTAACCCAAAGTAGGAAGATCAAGCAGGATGTGACAATGACAATGTTGATTAAAAAAAAAATGCTTACGAATGGTGTTATGAATGGGTGTTTGTGCTTTCTCATCCAAAAGAAATCCCTGCTCGTTTTTCCTTGTTTTCACCGTGCTAAGTGCTAAGTTTCTGGCATCATCAAGACAGTGGATGAGATAAATTAAAGATACGTTTTGCTGAAGTGCATAGGGCAGGATTTTTGCATACTTTATACATTTACTACCATTTTTCTTTCGTAATGTCCCCGACTTTTATACTTACTGGACTTTATTTCTGGTAGAATTTCTCAGGTAACAATTCCATTTTCTGATACAGTGGACCTGTGGGGCCCTCATTAATATTAACTGAATTATGTTTCTCAGAGTCCATAGTCTCTCATTGTTCATCTACCCCTCCGATTTCCCCCTTCATTTTTCCCTTCCTACTAAAAAAAAAAAAAAAAAATTAACTGAATTATGAGTGAGTGGAAAAGACACTGTTTTATTGCTTGTTTAAAATATTAGTGGGCGCCTGGGTGGCTCAGTCAGTTAAGCGTCTGCCTTTGGGCTCAGGTCATGATCCCAGAGTCCCAAGATTAAGCCCCACATCGAGCTCCCTGCTCTGTGGGGAGTCTGCTTCTCCCTCTCCCTCTGCTCCCCACCCCACACACACACTCTCTCTCTCTCTCTCTCTAGCTCACTTTCTCTCTCAAATAAATAAAATCTTTTAAAAAAATAAAATAAAATATTAGTGATAGAGATTAGACTATAGCAGTCTAAAATTTGTTTGTGGCTGATAAAACTTCTGGTCTCCAGATACCTTTGTTAACATTTTCTACAACCACTGAGCTATATAGATGCTTTCTATAATTTCCAATTTCCATATCTGCAAATGCTAGTAGTTTCAGAAGCTGATAGAGGAAAGTAGTCAATAGATTTCTTTCCTCACTGGCTTTTTCTGAGGCAAGAAATATTTATCTATTGTTGCAGAGAGCTGGATCAAACATGTGTTCCAAAGTTAACTCCTCTTACAATGATTTACAAATATTTTAAACCACCAGAAATACGGAAAGATTTTAACAACATGAAAGAAAGTTCTGGCCAATTACTATTTACTTCAAGTCCACAAATGACAATAAACTCCCAAGATTCCAGCTAGCGATTTTTTTCTTTGAAAATAAAAAGGCAAGATTAAAATCTGGATGAACAGGTAAAGAAGTGGTAAATGTCTTGAAATGGCTTGCATGAGAGAAAATATCAAGGTCTATTATAATTAAAAACAGAAGTTTCCTGAGGATCCATTCTATCTTAGGTTTCTGAGAAAACCGAAACACGCTTCGAGACCTACCACTCTTGCAGGAATTCACAGTAAGCATACATTTAACAGAAAATTGTACTCCATGATGTGTGAGTCCACAGAAGGAACCTTCCTGAGTAGGTGAGCTTTGAGTTGGGTCTCAAGACCTTCACGGGATTCCAGTAGAGATGAAAAGCACCAAAAGTATTTCTGGCAAAGGAGCAGAAGTCCTAATGGCGCTGATATGCAAAGGTGCAGCTGGGGTTCAGGGGCCGATGAATGGTCCAGTGGACTGGATTGTAGCAGGGGAGCGAGGACCAGGATGTGAGGCTGGAAACATCATTTGGGATTGCAAAACCGTCGCCTGTTGTGCTAAGATATTTTGAGCATAACTCATTAAGGGGAGTTGTGGTTAGAGCACAGGAGAGGCTTGATTTGTATTTTAGAGTAAGAGAGCTGAAAGCAACATGGAGGGTAGACCAGAAGGATGAGAGATTGGAGATGATCCTACCCAAGATAGATGATGTCTGGCGTTTGGGCCGTGGCAGTTGGATTGGAAACAGAGTGCATGATTTCTTTTCCTGAGGTAGATTCATCAGAGTTTGGTCACCCAGTTTACATAGATATGAGCTGTAAGTGAAAGAGATGTCTCAAGCACGAGACCCCACTGGCCCGTGAGCCCACGGAAATGCACTATGGTGAGCGAACAGGCAGTGCACGTCTGGAGAAGGACTATAATTCATTGAACATATCTGAAGGAGAAATACATTAAACCGTGGAATAACTGTAGCAGCAACTAGGCAAATATAAATCACTTTATAGAATTAATTCTTCATGTGCATGGGAGCCTGGTGAGGATGTGAAGCAACACCACACATCCCCAGGTAAAATCAGGAGATGAGTGATGACAGGCTGCTCTTCAGGCCCCTCCAGAAGTCTGTGCAGGATCAGAACCAAGGCCTCATAGCTCTCCACCCTGTACACACAGCTCCAGGCCAGGTATTACATATGTCTCTCCTTCTCTTCTTTAAAGGCAGCCCATTCACTGATGTTTCCCAGCCTCTGGATGTAAAAGATTAGGCTTCAGGAAAAGCAGAATAAAATAAATGGGATGGGAACAAGCATGTCATGTTCTGGAGACCCATCCAGTCTCTGTTCATTTCACCAAGTACTGGTGAAGAGGGAGTTAGATTGGAGCCCTGAGAGATAAGAGCCTGTCCGTCTGGGAAATGCAGTAGAAACACATCTGTGTTGCACCCCTAGACACCGTTTGTCTGTTGAAAAGTCTGTGAAGATGTGCATATTTGTCTGAAAAGCAGCAACTCAGCCTTTCGAAAGGTAAGTGATCTTGAAAAGGTGGGCAGTAATGTGGATAATTTTTTATCCACGTTGATATGCACTTCCTTCTTCCTCTCCTTTTTAACCATCTCTAACCCTAGGGAAGAGAGCATAACTTGCCTTCTGCCCAGAGACATCTTTCATCTAAGTGTCTAGGAAGGGGTAGGTAGACTTGAAAGGAAGTCAGCAATATTTAGTGGCAGGTCTTAACATGGGCAATTCACACACACACACACACACACACACACACTAATATGTATATCATCATTTAATGTTGCCAGTCTGCCAGGTTGGTATATTATTCCCATTTTATAGTTAAGGAAACCGAAGCTCAGAAATGTTAAGCAACTTGTCCAGAGACATAGTTATGTGATGATATTTACTAAGAGATCATTCTTATTCTTTCACCTCAGAGAGCCCAATACTCCTGGCTCCTTTCCACAACTTTACTTGTTGTCCTCGCTGGTGAATTCAGAACAAGAAACCAGAGCAGCCCCCTTGCCTTGCCCTCTCATTCTGTTACATCCAAGCTGCCTCTAGGAAGCACCCATATTCTTTGCGTGTCCATAGTCTAGTGTTAACAACAGCAACCTCTTCTGAGCATGACCTTGCATCCCAGCTCTGTCTGTGTTGACTCTCCTTCCTTACGGGGTGATGAATTAACAAGCCCACTTGGCAGCTGATCTAGAGCCGTATCTTCCAAACAGCTTTATCAGTAATGAGGCTGACATTTTTATTGCCTTTGGTCTGGTTCCTGTGTTTCCTTAATTTTCTCAAATAGCTCAGATGGGGAAAAGAGGTGTATAACAGAGTAGCCCCCTGAGACCCCAACAATAATCAGGCAGCTCTGATATTTGAACCCAGGTTGGTCTGACTCTAAAGCCCAGGCACTTCTGATTTCACCGTGGGTGAAATGTTTGATCACGTAGGACACTATTTGTGTGTTATTGTGTGGCTGCAGAATGGGGATGTGTCTGAACATGACTCTGGATGCTGAATTTTCCCTTCAGTTAAGTGCTTATATGGAAGAAGCTGAGGGAAGATTTTTTTTCTATCCTTGGTCAGGGTGGGAACTTTGTAAACACCCTTCTTGACTCAAAAGGGGTATTGTGGAGTACGACGTGAAAAACAGGATTAGAGGCAGTGTCCAAATTTTTGCCGGCATTAAGGCCATGGAAGTTTCTCAAGGTTCTTTGAATTGAAGATGAACTGGAGAAAATACCAGAGTATGGTTTTTCTCCCCCACTTTTGGACCATAAAGTTGTAAAAAAAAGCAGTTGGGGTCGTTTTCAGGATTTCTAGCTAGCAGTTCTTAAGATAGGATAATCGAATACTTATCAACAACAAAGCATGTGGATCAAGTGAAACCCCATTATTTTGCTGTATGGGTACACACCTTATAGAAAAGAAGGCAGAGCAGAAGTGAGGGAGACCCATAAAACCTCACTAGAAATGGTTAAGAATCTGAACCAGATGTTCACGCAGAAGAGAATATTTTCGGTTACCTGCTGATATATTGAACATTCTCCCATTGGCCATGAACACATCCTACCCTACGGGTAATTGCTTTATATTCTGACTTACAACCGAAGACAGCCTGAAGCAATTGGGGATGCTTAGCTTTGAAACCTTCTTAAAATCCTCCCTAGGGTTAAGAAAGTAGGGCAAGGTAAAAAAAAAAGAAGAACATGGATTTTTATAACAGGAACTAAATCTGAAGAAAGGCAGATCAGAGGGTGGACACAGAGGTGAGGAGTGATGAGGAAATCACCGTTCGATTTTTCTTAGGTCCTTTGGCTCACGTCTGAATAATCTATGTGGGTGAACGTGATTCTCAGCAACTGTGCTCTCTTGACTTTTAGCTCTATTTCTTTAAAGCTAGCTGTTGAGTAACAAGCTTCTCAGCAAACTGACCTGTGATCACTGATAACTGTTCCCGTGTAATACTTCTCATTTAATTTTATTTTGGGCCACAGAGACAATTCAAATAGAGGAAGGGAAAGATTTGTTAAGGCAAATACCAGACAACCTCAGACATTCTCGCCTAGGGTTGGTGAGGGATAAAAGGAAGGAAGCAGGATATGATTTTTCTATAAACTGCATTTTCTCTAGATGCCTTTGTTTTCGATTTCCTAGTGAGGAATGGTTAAACTATTGGGCAGTCGGGATAATATCCACGGAAAATTGGAGTTCACTCAGTATTTCTGCAAAACGATAGGCCACGAGACAGCTACCGTGCCCTTTGGAATCTGAAGGTAGCTCCAGAAGTAAACTCTCCTGCCATCTGAAATGTCTTTCGTTAAACCCATCAACTCTGTCCCTGCGTTTCCAGGAGAGCCCAGAGCGAGTTAGTAGATCTATGGAGACAAGTGAGTGGAGAGACTACACATATAGGACACACCTGAGGAGATCAACCTGGAGGCACAAAAGCTGAGAAGAACCCACAAAATGCTAGACCCGCAAACAGTAATCCTTAAATGAAGTTCATCGTTCAGCAGAAAAACAAGTTAAGGGCGGTAATTCAATGGTAGACGAAACAGGCCAGAACAGGTTCAAATGCTGCATATTTCACAACAGAGCTTAATTAAAACAGGACTATGAGGCTGTTAATTGCATTGTAATAGTTCAGCATGAAATTAGGTCTGGTGTGAATGTCCTTATAGTGGATCTGTTTATGTTATTATAATTACACAGTGGTACATAGATTTACTGCATAGATACATTTTTAACAGGCCAGCTCTTGGGTGGATTTCTTTTCTTTCCTCACTGGAATTTGCACTCTATTTACAGGTGTGGAAAGTCAGCAAGAGGGAGCCAGGGTCAGGAAATTAGGTCATACTGGATGATCGACTCAGTCTCCTGAGTATTTAAAGCTTAGAACTCCAAATAAGTTGTGCCTCGATGATGGTGATTTTATTCACCATTTCTTTGGGAGAGCATGTGTCATTTAAAAAACCGGGTCTCAGTAAAATGGGTGTCTTACCCAAAAGTGCTTTATTTTGTCTTAGAAAGCAATGCCTTCCCTTAGAATCAGTGAATGCAAATCTATAACTAATCTTGTGTCTGTAATTCCCCAATATCCTACATCCCGGTGTAAATAAAAAATGTCAACATTTCAAAGATTTGGGTCTAGTAAAAGATGGCAACTCCTGTTCACAGAATGGAAAAGACATAGCAGGAGTTGGTTTGGTTTTCCAAATGTAAAAATGGATGCTCTTCCTTGACTCATCTATAGTTTCCACTTTTTTGGACAAAGACATACTTGGCTCACATAAGAATCTAACCTATGACCTTGGCCTAAAATACTAAAACCTGAGATAATATCAGAAGTTTGGGAAGCACAGACTACATATTTGATAATATTTTCAATTTTCATTGAGACATTTTTATTTCTGTGCAGACTATATATATATATCAACAATCTGATATATATATATCAGCAATTTGGCACATTTCTTCATTTTGTGTGTTGCTTTGAAATAAAACAGCAAAAAATTAATAGAAGATTACCTACAAATAAATTAGGTAACTAAGATGATTATGCCTTTGTTGTTTCTTTCTTTAACATAACCATTAGGAGTATAGAACAAGCACTTAAGTAAATTTGAATCAGTTTAGAGAAAGGTAATAAACTATGTTGCATTACCAGAAAGCCATACTTCTAAACAAAATTACCTGTGCTTAATTTAGGTAGAAATTATGCAGTTTAGGAAATCTAATGTATCTCTATATGTGGGTGTGTACACACTATATAGTAAGTTTTGCTATTGTGAATGTCTCTAATTTTAAGAACCCCCAAGTTTCACATCTTGCATCTGTTAGCAGAAATATATGTTTTTTCATAGCACTATGTGAAATTCTTAAGAAACACACTAGGAAACCACAAAGAACTTGACTTCTGGTTATGACATTTTCCGAAGCTCTTGTGAATAGAAAAAATGAAAGAAAAAGTTACAGGTTATTTCATGCAAGTAGAAAAGTTGCAGATCTTAGCAGGATTCCCAAGGCTTTTGCCTGTACGTATGTATGCAAACATTAATAACAACACGGACACAACTAGAGGCAAGCAACTAGATTTGTTTCCGAGAGAGCACGAGCATAGAGCAACCCCACCGCCCCACTTCTGCCTCTTCCCTGTGCATGGGAAGCACTGGGGACCAATAGGAAGAGAGGACTCTGAAGTGAAAACATTCTGCTACAAATCTGAGATCAAGAGTGGAGTGGAGATTCAAAAGATGACGGAAAGGAGAAAGGTAAGGTAAAAAACCCCAAACTTTGCTCCAGCCGCCCATTGCTTTTGGAGATAAATCCCACAGGTGGCAAATGCATTTGTTTAAATGGAGAACAGTCATAATGATGTGGCTAGCAGTATTTTCCATTCATATACTCCACTCTCTAGAGACACAGAAAGAAAAAAATGTTTAATTTTATGGTCCGGTTGCATAAAATATATAAACCATGGCCAAAGAATTTCACCATATACTCAAATCTTCAAGTTTAAAGGGAGCCTCTTTCTTCCCCTGAATTCCGGAAAGAAAAAAACAACAACATGAAATTATCTGTGATCTAATATTTTTGTTTCTGATCCAAAAGAAGTGAAGACAAATAATTGGACTGACTTAGTTAAGACAGCCAGTTTTAGTCCAATTATCAGAAGGAAAGAAATCAGACTATAGTTTTTTGTTTTTTCCTTTTCAGATAGCAGCCTTGCAATATGATCCATAGACCTGGCTAGAGTTTACTTAAACCCATCAATCCAACTAAGCCACTAAATTGTTATCGATAAAATGAGCTTCAGGTATCTACAAGTATGAAGATTACTTGTTCTTTTTAAAATATTTATTCAACCAACACCTCTACCTTTGCTTTGATGTGCCCTGAGCTCTCTATCAGGAAATTATTCATCAAAAGGGGTGGCCACCATCATACTGGTGACTAATCTCTTGGTTCTTATTCCATATCTGCAGTTTAATTTTCTCTAATGGCAGAAAAATACTGATGTGTAAGACAAGCCAAAGATAGAGGGAGAAGTTGTCTCTATGTATATGTTTGTGCTTGTGAGTCTTTTATTTTATATTCAGGATATATTACTCCCAAAAGGTAGTTGCCCAAATATTTTTGCATCACCTACAATGAACAAAACTATATAAATCATAATTTCTTTATACCCTAACCAATTTTTTTTTTCTAAACCTTAGCTAGGTAATATAAATTGGCTGAAAATCTAGGAGAGAGATTTGGCAGCAGCGAGGGTGAATTTACCAAACACTGAGCATGCTCCTGCATGAGCTTTTGCAATGGCTATTGCATGAATCTTCCCCAGACACCTACCAGCTCACTCCCTTCCTTTAAAATGCTACTCAAATGTCACCTTATCAGTGCATCTCTTCTGACCGCTCCCCCGCCCCCCCCATGAAATAACATTTCCACCCTCAGCCATAGCCTATGCCTTATTTTCATCATAACACTTACTAAAAGTGTTACTAGCAACCATACTATAAATTTACTTGTTTATTGTCTGTTTTTCCACACACAAACATAAGCTTTGGGAGAAAAGGGAAGAAAGCCTGGCTCATAAGGGGAACTAAATTTATATTTGTTGAAGGAATACATAAATGAATTAAGTGATTTGAATTGATTCAGTATGGAAGGCAGCCTGTTGTTGTTTTGTTTTGTCTTTTGCATGCTTATCTTTGAAGCTACTTTTGAAATGGATTCATTTTTGCCAACTCCAAAATGGATATGCAAAACAACCGCTCTTTTTTGTCATTAAAAAAAAAAAAACTAAGGCCACGCCTTCAGAAGTATCAGTGAGGTGAACTCTCCACCAACTTCCCCCAGTGCAAGTTGTAACTCCTTATTTCCTAATTTAGTGAAGTTTGTTCAGCTGCTATCTTATCACATCATCCTCCTACTCCACCCACAAGCCCAAGAGTGCCTCTGTCATAACTCTCCTGGGATAATACCCCTTTGCACGCATATAAACCTTTACTCCAAAGCTACAATGCATTATATGATAATTAATTGCCTTACTAACAGCCCAGCAAGTAAAGAAATATTATTTTGATTGGAATGGTAGTGATTTAATTGGAAAAAAAAAAAAAGGTGTGTATTTAATTTAATACCTTCCGCTTACAGAACCAGGGAATGTTTTCTCGTTGTTTTTCACAACTATAAAAGAAATCAGAATGTGTCATTTGTGCTTTGAAACTAGGTCTTTTCTCAGTGCGCCTGGGTGGCTCAGTTCGGTTGAGCGTCCCACTCTCCGATTCTGTTCAGGTGGTGAGCTCAAGGTCCTGGGTAGAAGCCCCATGTCAGGCTCCCTGCACAGCGGGGAGTCTACTTGTCTCCCTCTCTCCTCCCTACCCCGGCTCAAGCTCTCTCTCTGAAATAAATAAATCCTTAAAAAAAACTAGCTCCTTTTTCATTATTCAAAGACACTTTTAAGTCACGCATTCAAGCCAGATGTCATTAGCTATACAGGTTAAATCCTATTATCTTGGGCTCCATGAAACTCACAATTTAGCATGGGAAGTGAGACACAAAAATAAATAACTCTCATTTACAACTAAGAAGTTTTAAATGCCCTATGAGAGACTAAAAATTCGAAAAGATTTGAGGAGGGATAAATCATGTGTGTAAGTAATGACAATAAGGGCTCATGCTGGACATTTCCCTGAGATTTGGAAGGAACAAAAAGGCTCTACATGGAAAAATAAAGAATTTTGTCTTAAAAAATAAAAGAATGGGGGAAATTGACATTCATCTTTCAACCAAGCTTCTAGTTTAGTGAGTCTAAGTTTCCAGAATGTTAATACCTTTTAAGATTTCACAAGATTTTGTCAGTTTCCTGATTTGATCATCACACTTACCCTTTTTTCTGAATGTAGATTTCTCTTTGAGCATGAAATTTCCGGGGCAAAATAAAAAAAAAAAAGAAGGAAAACAGCATATAGAAAATTGATCACAGCAGTAGCTATTTGGGGAAAGATTAATTAAGAATAAGAATTATAAATAATACTTATTTAGGACTCATTATATAAAAGTCTCTGGTCAAAGCACATTCATTCATTTCAACCATTCACTGAAATCCTACACCGTACCAGGGGAATGTGGAGACACAGAACAGAACCAATAAGACAAAGTCCTTGCTCTAACTCAGATGACGTTCCAAGGGAAGAAAACATATGATTTTAACTGAATATAGGGTAAGTGCTCCTGAGAAAAAGGAAACAGGGTAGCAGATGAGGCACTGGGTGGAGTGGGGATGATAAAGGACTACTCTGTTGCTATTTTTTATTCAGAACTTCTATTTTATTCAGGGAAAGCCTCTCTGGGAAGGAGACAGTGGAATAAATGAATGAAGTGAAGGGGTATCAGTCATGTAAGTGGGAGAATAGTGTCAGAAGAAGGAACAGCAAGTACAATGACTATGAGGGGCATACATTTGCTTTATGTTCAAGGAAAAGCAAAGAAGCCAAAAGAATGAAGCAAGGTGAGCAAGGGGAGAAAAAGAAGGTAAGATCAGAGTGGTGGGAGTCCGGGGCAAGAAGCTAAGCATTCAGGGATATGAAGACCACTGAAGAATGATGGCTTTTATGCTGATTGGACTGAGAAACCATTGAGCATTTGTGAACAGAGGAGTAACATCTATGACGTTATAGAAAGAATCACTCTGGCTGATCTTGAGGGGTAAACTGAAAATGGGGACAATGCTGTGGATCAAATAGTGTTTCCCTAAATGATATTTAAGTCTTAAACCCCAGTACCTATGAATGAGAACTTATTTGCGAATAGAGTCTTTGCAGTCCATTCATATAAAATCAGTAGGGTGGGTCCTAATCCAACATGACTGCAACTTTATAAAAATGGGGAATCTGAGGGCACCTGGGTGGCTCAGGCAGTTAAGCATGTCCAACTCATGACTTTTCTCAGGTCATGATCTCAGGGTTGTGATATCAAGCCGTGCATCGGGCTTCACACTCAGCATGGAGTCTGCTTGAGTTTCTCTCCTTCTCCCTCTGCCCCTTCCCACACTTGTGCATGCACTTTCTCTCTCTCTCTCTCTCTCAACTAAATAAATAAACAAACAAGCAAACAAATAAATTTGAAAATGGGGAATCTGGACACAGACAGACATGTGCACGCAGGGAGAATGCCACATCAACATGATGGCAGACATTGGGGTGATTCATCTACAAGCCAAGAAATGCCAAAGATGGCCCCCAAACTGCTGGAAGTCAGGAGAGAGGCATGGAATTGTCAGAAGAAATCAACCCAGCCAACACCTTAACCTTGGACTTCTAGCCCAGGACTATGAGACAGCACATTCCTATTGTTTAAGCTGCCTACTATGTGGCACTTTGAAATGGCAGCCCCAGAAAACTAACACAGGCAATGATCCACCTTACATGAATTACTGCACTTAATCCTCATTATAAACCTAGGTGGTTATTATTCCAAATCTCAGGTAAATGAAAATGCAGCATGGCGGGGGCGGGGGGGCGTCAACCAACTTACTTAGGATGAATTAGTAAATTGCAGGGCCAAAATATGGTTGTAAGGACATCTGACCCCAGAATCCAGGCTTTTAAACTCTATCTCCATTGCTTCTCTAAGGACACATTTTAAAACTGTGAAGTGGGTGGAAAATGTTGTTGCCGAAGTGCCCACCATTTCAATGAAGCTAGGAAAGTATATTCATTTTAAGTCACAAATACATAAATTAAATAGCTAGATCTGTGTTTTTTATTATTGAAGCTGAGCAATGGGGAACAAGTGTCTGGAGAGGATTTGGCTGTAAAGAAATAACCCATCTCTTTGTTTACTTTTTTTTTAAAGAATTATTTATTTATTTATTTATTTATTTTGAGAGAGAGAGAGCAGAGCAAGTGAGAAAGAACATGAGTTGGTGGGGGAGGGGCAGAGGGAGAGGGAGAAGCAGACTCCCTGCTGAGCAGGGAGTCCGATGTGGGACTCGATCCCAGGACCCTGGGATCACGACCTGAGCCGAAGGCAGATGCTTAAATGACTGAGCCACCCAGGGGCCCCTCCTTGTTTACTTTGATAAAAAATAATGCCCTGGGAAATGGAGCACCTGAAGTGCCCTGCCTCAGTCACCAATGAACTCTGAATCTCAGTTTCTTTATTCATAAAATGAGAAAATTGGATGAAAGACTTTCTAAGGCATCTTCCAGGTCTAAGAGTCATATATATTTTGTATCTTTTTTTTTATCCTTCTGTAAATCCTACATCTATTTCTTTTTAAAGTGAAAAATACCTCTTGTTGAAGACAGTATTGGCAAAATGTGGAAGAATCTCTGCATTATAGAAACCTGGCTTGCCAGTGCCTCTATGTTGAAAGTGCATATTCCATGACACAGAATGCTTAGAATTATTAACGTGGTTAATAGAAACTGGTCATGTGGTATCTCTTGGTTTCAAAGAGATTGACCCCCATAGTAATGCACAATTGTATACATGTTTATTTGTCATTTTTCTTATTGGGGTTCCCTATTTTGAGTTTACATTAATTATACACTGTGTGATTATAAAGTCGGGAAACATAGATAATATTACTTAAATATTTATTTTAATATTACTATTAATAAACCATTGATTTTTGCCTATGTTTCTGGCCTATCATCCTTTCTTATCTCTGGAAAGTAGTCCTCTGCAATAGTCATGAGAACAAAATTCTAGATTTGTATTCTTATCATTTGGGCAAATTCTTGATTTCTCATTTTCCTCAGTGGTAAAATGGAGTTATTTAATTCAGTGATTTCTAAAAGAATTTTAATCTCTGAAATACAGTAAAATATTAAAGTAATGAATATGCACTAGAATGGGAATACATAAAAAATCCAAGACTGAGGGATAAGACATATAAACTGATTATTAAAAATTGATTGTAAAACAAATAAAATTAATGAAGTTATTAAATTGCTTTACTGTATTTTCACTCTTTCAAGTTTCTAGAGATCAGCAAATCATGATAAAGTTATTTTTTAACAGAACTTTATTCTTCAATTTTGCTATAATCTAAAAGAGTACAATGCCCAAACATGTAAACACTGACCCATCAGTGTGTCCATCTTAGGAGCCAGAAATTCAAGACTCAAGTGACAGGATCATGATTACCAAGCATTTCTCACGTAGAGTCTAAAGGAAATAAATACTTCCAAAATTTTAGCGAAAATTTAGCTCGAAAGTCATCTGCCGTAAAATTCTACTGAATACACACCAGACAGAGTCAGCATCTCTCTGTATACTAAGAGAACGGACCACCAGACTTGTAAACTGTTTATTTCAGGTGACATATGGTCACATGCAGCATGATTTAATTTCTTTCACTTACTCAGTTAACTTGATATGAGACTGGCAAATGGATGAGTGGTTAGATAAGAGTGAGACATCAGTGTGTACCCATACTCTCTCTGTCTGTGTGTGTGTCTTTCTGTCTCTGTCTCTCTTATAAACACACACATACACACACACATATGCACATACAACAGAGCACCTCTATTTTCTGGGTAATTAAAAAATGCTCAAATCCAGATTTTAAGCAATGTCAGATTGAAATAGTTTTTTAGTAAACACCTTTTTGTAATCTTTTTTTTTAAACTTATTTATTTATTTTAGAGAGAGAGAGCGTGCGTGGGTGAGGGATGCAGAGGGAGAGGGAAAGAGAGACTCTCAAGCAGACTCCTCGCTGAGAGTGGAGCCTGACAGTAGCTCGATTTCACAACCCTGAGATGATGACCTGAGTCAAAATCAAGAGTCGGACGCTTAACCAACTGAGCCACCCAAGCAGCCTTGTTTTTTTTTTTTTTTTAAGATTTATTTAGTTATCTTTTAATGACAGTTTAATACTATCTCTCTCAAAACTATAGCTTTATTTTTTATCAACAGCTGATCAGCAGTTGAGTTTTGTCCAGCTATCAGATTATCTGTGTATTCTCTTAACATCTTTTATTTTTCTCTTAAGTCTACTAAGAGAACCAATCAAATAAGACATTTAGTCTACCCATTTCCTTTATAAAAAAGGAGGCATAGAGGAAATAAAATTCATGTCCTAATTCTCACTACAACACATAATTTTCAAGATAATGTAAAAGAATTGTAAATAAAATGATAACTGACAGACAATATACTGCCGTATTTTCCAAAACATTTGTTATAATTCCTTAGAAGCCATAAGAATATATTAATATCTCTTGAGCAATGGGAAAATTGATTTTTTTAAAGACATATAAGCTGATTATTAAAAATTGATTGTAGAACAAATAAAATTAATGAAGTTATTAAATTGCTTTACTGTTTTAGCTAAAAGGCATTGTCATTAATTTAGCTTTTGTTAAATTAGCTCAATTAAAGGATATTTACAGATTTTTAAATTGTTTATGCTACAAATGCCCAAGTGAAATTTGCCAGGGATTTTGTGGTATACTATCTTGAATTCAGGCAGGAATTAATTTGTGGAAGAAACAGGTATTAGAGAAGATTAAGCTAAAGATTGGCTTGAGATTTACAAACAGGGGGAAAAGATCAACTAGGGAATCAATTCACCCCTGGAGATCCTTTAAGAGAATAGCTGGGAAGGCTGGGCACAGAGTGCATGATGCATGGCGTTCTATCTCTGCCACACTTCTAGTTATGGCTATGCAGAGATCTTCAAATAGGCAGAGGCACTTACTCTTTTGAATCTTTATCTTTCAGGTGCTTTTAATTCCAAGGTCACCTTGTGGATGCATAAAGTTTAATAAACACAGCACTCAACAGATGAATATATCAGTGACTGTCTCTGTGTAAGAAACCGTCAAAAACACTAGATTCAGGACTATAAGGTACTTTATACCCTTATCCCTAAAGTTACTTCAGGTAGCTGTTTTTGGGTTGTTATAGGAATGCTTAGAGACTATGTGTTTCCATGCATTTTCTGCCCATGAAGAAACAATTTTTTTTTTTTTTTGGTAGAGATTAGGGTGTGGGGGAGGATGAGGAAGAAGTAGTTGAAGTAGAAATAGATGGAATAAGATGGGGAAAGTGGTAAGAGTTTATTATTACATAGGCGTTATTTAACATAATTATTATCACAAGTATCAACCAAAAGATAACAAGAAGAAGAAGAAGGAAAAGGTGAAGTTATTCTGAAGAAAAATCAACCCAGTTACTTATGAGGTGGAAATTCTGAATATAACCAAATGATACGTCTTCAACCATGATATATCTAATGGGAAAAATATCCCAGGAGGAGGCTAAGAATGACACTGGATGATTAAAAACAAGTATTTGTGGGTTGAAAATTGTGTATGTTTTTCCATGAGGGAAAGAAATAAGGCATGCTACAGAGGGTGGAAGTTCAGAGTTTTGGAATTAACTGGGTATCAACAAAGATTTCTCATGGGATAGAAAAAAGAAAGACAGAGGCAGAAAGCACACAAGTTAGAGAAGAAATGAGCATTTATAGAGAGGAGATGGAAGAGCTTAGGGAAGGCTGTCATAAAATACACATTGCATAATACATGATGGATCAGTTCTATTATTTAACTTTCCAAAAGATGTAACAATACAGAGATATGCTAACCATCATAGTCAGCATTAATTTACAGTGGGAGAAATAATTAGAATCTCACTTTTTCTGACGAATAGAGTAAAAATGTAAACAATGCTTCCCTCCAGGCAAGTGCTTTATCAAGTTGACAGGTACATTTGAATTTCCATGGGTGGGGGATATAATAGGTTATTTATGTGTCATTTTAATAGAAAGACCCAACCATCAAGATGGACAGCAGACTTTATCAATACTGCTGTTTGCAACTAATCCTCCAATTTAGTACTCCATGAAAATACCTGCAACAAAACCTGTCCATTTTTCTTTTACACTCCAGTATGGAAAAATCAATATGGGCGCTATTCATCACAAATCTCCTGCTTGGCGGGTGCCTGAGTCACAGAATCTGAAAAAAACCTGGCAGTTTAGCACTCCGTGTGGCAAGGCCCATTGCGTAGGGTTTGATTCGACCACATTCTGCCACCCACAATGGCCCAGTTGGCCTAGTATGTTTTCTAGATTCCAATACATGTTGGCCAGAGACCCTGAATCTGATCACTGTAAGGTGAACTTCATCTGGTGTTAGTGTTAGAGCCAAGAACAGGAATTCATTGACTTCCAGGCTTGATGGATTTAATTTTAATCTGCTCTTTAACATTCAAGCAGTGAATAATAACTGGAAATTTAGCAAATAATAATTCAGTCAAACAATGCATAAACTAGACAAGGACTCAGTGCTTCACTTTTCAACCAGTATTATAAAAGACATAGAGTCTGATTACTTATTTTCCAGGAACATGATCCTTGTTTTTCCTGCAAAACATCTCTACTAGGTTTGAAATCCAAAGTCATATGTTTAATGGGAAGAATTCTATGACATCCAAAGTAAGTATACATGAAAAGAATGTCATAGAGTTCACAACTGTCAACAGTAAAGCTACACGAGACTAATTATCAAAATACGCAAATTTCAACATCTTCCCTGTAGAAGAATCTTAAAGGCTGAAAGTTTATTTGATTCCTCTGTGTCTCATTCCAAATCACCAAAGTTACATATTGGCCTAATATTTGCTAGATCAATGAGTGTCCTACAGAGCAAAAATTCATATATTTATTTTTGCTATTGGATACGTAAGTAAGAGCTCAACATTATAGAAAAATGATTAAAGAAAACATAAATGATTCTTAGACATCAAGATTTTAATTAACCTAAATTTAGGTCAATTGAGTGTATTGCTTGGAGCTCTGTACCAGATCCTGCAGACTAGCTCACTTGACATACACTCCAAACCCTTTATAGGTAGAGAAAACTGAAGACAATATTTATCAGATGCCCTTTCAGCTCCAAGTCCCCTTTATACCTTCATTCCTACTTAAAACAGCCAGGACTGTTCTCTCCACAACCCATAACCCTGACCAATAAGAGGTCCAAGGACTGCCCCAAGATGTTGTCCTAGTTAAGTGATGAACTGTTATTTCCATTTTGAAGTAATAATTGTACATGTCCTTCTGACTTAAAAGTTGGAATTCTACAAATTATCAGCCACAATATTTCCTCATGAGCAACCTCCCTTACTTTAATGACTTTCTAAAAGCCAAGTTACTCTATTTTATCTCTGCCTTTCTTTTAATCATATCTACATATCTGCAGAAATAATCCGATGTCACTTACTCGTATGTGTGGTCTCAACTGTATAATATTTATTGAGCATTCTATTATATTTCAGGCACATCCCCAAAGCATGTTTTGTGAATAAGGACAGAGTCCATGAAAAGAAAAGTTTCTTCAAAATGTTGTGTTTCATTTCCATGATGTTTGATTTGGGGGCAAGAAAACTCGTGTCTTTCAGAGGATAGAGCCACCCTATGTACTGGATTTGCCTGTTGATGCAGTGGAGTGATTTGGTGTATGGTCTTGAGTCTTGTTGATCACATATCACACAGGCTGAAAAGCTGTGCCAAAGGGCCAGAAAAAAATTTATCAGTGCACTCTTTTTATTGACCTCAATTCTAAGGACTATTTGCTTCCAACAGTTCCTCAGGTGATAATAAAACTGATTCATTTGGAGGCAAATAAATTCTCTGATATAAACAAACTCGTTGAGAAGTGATGTTACCTCTGAAACTTTTTGATATGTAGATATGTCTCAGATCATACACATATTTCCTTAAGGGTTGTATATACACTTCAAAACCATACCAAACAATTGAGCAATTAATTATAATGGCTACTCTTTGCTCTATGGTTGTTTTATGTGTTTAATTTTTGTCTTACACTTCTGGCTAGTAAACTCCTTTACTACATATTTTATATGTCTTTACATCCTCCAAGGTATTTATTGCAGTGTTGGACAGAGCCGGGGCTCCATAAATGCCACCCTCACTGTCAAGGATATTTGGCACTCTCAATGATTTTTAAAGAGTCAAGCAGGTTTGTAGTTCTGTGATACCTCATTAGTAGTATTTTAGTGTCATTTCTCCCTTGCAATGACCTGCAGAAGCATCTTCATTAAGGAGGCAAAATTGCACGTTCAAAACACAACTTCCAGCAATCTCAACTAAATGATCAGGGTAACCTTGAAGAATTCATGGTCTGTGTAACCACCTCTGGAAAGGGCATGAGGGCAAATGTTGGACTAGAAGCTTTATCAATTCACAACAGATCAGACTTGGATTTGCATCCATTTTTCCGTCTTGGTGATTAATGAGCCCTTTTCAAACACTGCTTTATCATAAGATAGCTTACCTTGGATTTTCTAAATAATTTTAATCCATGCTTTTTCTGTCACATGAAAGGTTAGTATTGCCTGGACCCAGGTGATGTGTGATTATTTGTGAGTAGCTGATGTGTGTCATTCTAATGTGTATTGGAGAGCATGTGTTCCTAAGAAAAGCAAATCATCTTCATTGAACTATTTTGACAATATTAAGTATAATTTAGTGAAAAAGAACACTTATTGGACTCAGACCAGGGTGGTCAAGGTTTGAATGTTACTTCAGTCACTTACTTTAAGCTGTCTGAGCTTTAATTTCTCCATTAGGAAATGAGACTTACAGCTTACTTTTCAGGGTTGTATTGCTGATATGAAATATGACAAAGCAAGAGAAATTAAGTCTATATTTTATCATTATTATTATTATTTTTTAAATGATCATCAATATTTGTTGGGAACTAGATCATAGTTAAGTAATTTAGAAAGTGAACATGTTATTAATAAGTCACTTGGTTCCCAAAATGTAAACATTCAATGCAGGACATTTCAGTTGCAATTTTGTTTGCAAAATAATTTAAAGTAAATGTAGCAAAGGGATATTTATAACCTGATTTTTTTTTTTCTAAGTAGCCTCACCAAAACAATCTGAGAATCATTACTCCACAGGTACTGACATATGATCTCTTTATAAAGAATCTTGGGTTTACAGCCCTTAAGGCAATTATTACTTCTATGTACATTTATTCTAAATATATATTTTGAGACCAAATATTTTGGGGCACCTGCGTGGCTGGGTCAGTTAAGCATCCAACTTCAGCCCAGGTCATGATCTCAGGGTCCTGGAGTAGAGCCCCACATTGGGATCCCCATTCAGTAGGAAGTCTGCTTCTCCTTATGCCTCGGCCCCTCCCCCACTCATGTGCACACTCTTTCTCTCTCTCTTTCTCGCTCTCTCTCAAATAAACAAATAAAATCTTAAAAAAAGAAAAGAAAAGACTAAGGGGCGCCTGGGTGGCTCAGTTGGTTAAGCATCTGCCTTCGGCTCAGGTCACGATCATGGGGTCCTGGGATTGAGCCCCGCATCGGGCTCCCTGCTTGGCAGAGACCCTGCTTCTCCCTCTGCTGCTCCCCCTGCTTGTGCTCGCTCTCTCTCTGTCAAATAAATAAATAAAATCTTTAAAAAAAAAAAAAGACCAAATATTTCTTAAGAGTTCAGTTTATATTTTTAGTTGCCTGCTGAACTCTGGCTTTCCTTTGTTGGAGGCTGTTTGTCTTGGGGTCCACACTTACTTATACACCAAGGGTCACTGATGTGCTTGTCCAACACAAAGGGCCATCTACTCTCAGCAGCTCTTCCTTTAGTGGCATGAAAGAGTGTAGAGGCTTTGCAGTGGTCTTGTTTGTTTTATGCCATCTGCCTCACCCCAGCCTCTCCCAGAAAATAGGGTGGCTAATTCAGACTCAGTTTTAAATAAGTTTCTACATTTTTTTTAATTCTGCTTAATGACCACCAACGTGGTCATTTCAAAAATATATGACCTCTTTTATGTCTTTGATTTCTTGTGCCATTCCAAATGGATGCAGACACAGAAGCCCTTGCCTGAATCTCTTATCTCACCTACTGTGAGGTAGGCTTCTTAAGGATGTCATATCTCATCATACCTGCTAGGTTGCGGGACTTTGGCAGGTATCAGATGAAGTGATAAATGATGAAGCCATCTTTGAAGATTTCTTTAAACTCAGCCCCTTGCCCCTTTAACAGGGTATTCTATTTGAGATTGCACACCCACACTTTTAAGAGGAAACAGTGAGAAGGAATACTACATTTAAAGGCTAAATCTCATGTTTGTGTTTCTCTGAATGTGTGGATTTAAATTCAAATGAAAAATAAGACTGCTCTTCTGTCTGGAGAGATCCTTTAACTGGACCACTTGCTTATTGAAGGGGACAGTATGATTCTGTTTGGCAAGGAGACCTCTGAAAAAATCTGAGACAACTGTTAAGCGTAATAATATAAAGTGTTGTCTCCATGGTGTAGTGTTGCATTTTCCAGACTGTCTTTCTGGAAAAGTGTTGTTATATTTTCTTTTTTTGAGTTTCATAGCAGTGAGATACTAGACTGTAGAGTATCTCAGAGATTTGCACTGCACACTCCCTACAGGGAAAGGACACTAGTGTGGACAGGACACCTGGGAGATATGGCCAAAGGAATACATGAGAACGTTCTGGTTTTGTGAATCCTTGAAGAAGAAGCTAAGCTACAAAAAAAAACAAAACAAAACAACCTAATAATTAGTTTCTATTAGCCAGAATCATGTGGACAAATATGAAGGAATTAGTGAAGGGAAATAAAAACATGTTTTGTCTTCATGTCACAGAGAGATAGAAGTCTGCATATTATTCCTACATTGATCTTAAAGAGATTAGAAAAAGCACACAGGCTCAAGTAATTTTTAATCTTAAATTTAGCCAGTTATGAAATAAAAAATAACAGTTATGCGGTGCCTGGGTGGCTCATTCACTTAAACATCCGACTCTTGATTTCGGCACAGGTCATGATCTCAGGGTCATGAGATCGAGCCCTGCGTCAGGCTCTGTGCTCAGCGTGGAGTTTGCTGGAGATTCTCTCTCTCCCTCTTCCTCTGTCCCTCCCCCACTCATGCACAAACACACTCTCTCTCAAATAAATAAATAAATAAATAAAATCTTTAAAAAAATAACAGTTATACTTAACAAATCACTGAGGAAGGAGAAAATATATACATTTCAGATAGCCAACAACACAGAATCAAGGCAATTTAAAGGAAGATGGAATCTCCAACAGTTTATAAAACAAGATGACAGAACCAATTAACAAATGGAAATTCTGGGAATGTAGAAAATGGTATAAATTCTCTCATTGAGGAGCAGTATTCAAACTAGATTTTAAAAATTCAAATGAAAGCTGCTCACAAGGAAATAAAAAGCAATATGAAAAGGTTAATAATAATAACATTTTTATTTATTAAGCATTTGCAATGTGCCAAACACTTCTAATTGCTTCAGTGAGATGCCCTCATCCAATATGAGGTAATGCTATTGTTGTCATTCATTGTGGATTTCTGCTCTTTCCATCCTAATAGACACAATTTTTATTAAGTGGTCAGCCCTCGCCTTGCAACCTTGCTCAGGAAAAACTGACCAGACCTCCAGCTTCCATTGGTCTACGAGACAATGAGATGTAATGGGGAGCTGATGAAAAAAGTTTCCATGTTCTTGGACATGAAACATCATTGTCAGTGGATGTGAAGCTTTAAGCTGCAGTAACTTTCTTACAATTGTGTGTAAGGCCAGCCTGAGAGTGAAACTAGCATCCAGAGGACACACAGCAGAGGGAATTTCAAAGGAACAAAGTAGGATGATGCCAAACTAATTTGAATTGGAGTCAGCTAGATGATCCTAACTGACATTTTATAAATAAGGAAATGGACAGGGTACTAAGCAGGCAGAATCGGAATTTAAACTCCACTAGTCTTTCCAAATCTGCACTTACAGCTAGTATATACCATACTAAGAAAGATTTACAAAAGGATAAAACAGTATGTATAGAAAATACCAACTGCATATCAAATAAGCATTCAAAGTAAAGGAAAAAAAAAAAAATTTCAAACCCTAAAAGGTCAAATCATGGCCATGATTAATTAGCTATAGAAATATGAATCCAAAGCTCTCAGAAGTATAAGAGAACTGTAATGTCATTAAAGTAGAACTCATAAGCAGTCATTTGAGTTCTTGCTATATTGGATGTGCAAAACAGAGACATAAGGTATTTTAGTACACTAATAAAGAAGATTTGAATTAATGACTGGACACTCTAGAAAAAGATATATCAAATTGTAAATACAAAAGAAGAATAATTTTTTTCAAGTGTACATTAAATCTTCATGTGTTAATTGTAAAGGAAAACCTCAATAAAATTTTCAGCGAAAAAATATACAAACCATACACATTCTCAGAATATATTACAATAAGCTAGGAACTAATCGTGTAAATTTATTTATTTTTTAATTTACTTATTTATTTGAGAGAGAGAGAGGGCACAAGCAGGGGGAGCCACAGAGGGATAGGGAAAAGCAGACTCCCCACTAAGCAGGGAGCTGGATGCGGGGCTCAATCCCAGGACCCTGGGATCATGACCTGAGCCAAAGGCAGATGCTTAACTGACTGAGCCACCCAGGTGCCCCAATTATGTAAGTTTAAATGGAATAGTGTAAATTTTTTTTCAAAGATTTATTTATTTATTTATTTATTTATTTATTTATTTGAGAGACAGAAAGAGCATGTGAGCAAGGGGAGGGGCAGACAGAGAGGGAGAGAATCTCAAGCAGACTCCATGATGAGCACAGAGCCCGACTCAGGGCTCCATCTCACAACCCTGAGATCATGACCTGAGCCGAAACCAAGAGTCAGACACTCAACTGACTGAGCTACCTTGGCGCCCCTGGAATCATACAAATTTAAATCAAACCATTTGTAAATTAAAAATGTAACAATATAACAACAAACAGCATCTTCTAAATGCATTCTAGGTGAGAAAAGAAATCAAAGCTACAATTGATTACATGTTAGACAACAAAAGTAGGATAACATACAATGAAATATAAGATAATGCAATCACATCTGTAAATCTTATAGACAGATTCATGGACACAAATGCTTTAAATGCCTAATAAAAATCCAACTAAAAAGTTAGGGAAAAAAACCACATTTCAATAAAATGTAAATAAATGCAAAAGTAAAAATTAAAGAATTAAATTGATACATAAACCCATTAGTTACACATTTGAACAGGACAAAGCAAAGCAGATAATAATCCTTATCTAATCTAGGCAAGGTAGAAAAATAGATACGAATAAACATTTTGAATTCTCAAACCGTAACAAGTCAAAACAGAGATGTAACAAGGATCAAGAAGATGAAGTGCATGATGACAGCTTTTTCCCCAACCTTTTCATGAGTGTTGATTTATCCATTCTTATATTTATATATATGTGGATAAGATAGTTATTTTGTAATATTAAACTTCTAAAATGATTTTGGTCATCCTAATCTTATCTTCCTGTTCTTGTAAGCTTCTTTCAACCTAACAGCCTTTAAGCAAAAGCTGGTAGCCTTTTAACCAAATAAAATGTGTTATAAAAAAAAAACACAAGAATAAACAGACAGAGGAAGAAGCCAAGTGCTACACTAAGTTCCATGTTTTCCTCTAGGGTGACAATAGCAAATAGGTGTGCTTGGATGATTGCAATCAATTTACAGAAAAACTGAGGAGTTTCTTTAAGGAAGTACTCATGACCAAGGAGGACAAACCTTGCCCATCAACAAAGCCTTGGGCAACAGAGAGAACTGCTTCTGGGAGCAGCATGGTCTTTCCCACCATGACTTGTCTTCAAGTCCAGCCTCCTGTCGATTCAAAATAAACATTCATAAAGTACTTCGGGTATATTTTGAAGGCATGGAAACCAAGCAGAACACTCAGGATCCCATTCCAGACATCTTGAATCAGATTCTCCTTTGCTGGTACCTGAGTATCTTTTGTGGGGGAGTATAGTACTAGAGCATAGAAAGTTACCTTTGAGTGAAACCAGAGTTCCATTAGTGGCCTTGTGCCTTGAGGAGACCAGAACTTAGGAATCCACATTAAGGAGAGGGAGTTAGCCACAGTACCCAGGAGAAAAGGTGGTGGCTAGTAGAAGCAGCAGTGACTACTGGCTAGGGGGAGATACTGGGTTTTGCAGAAGTGGTACTCAGTGGAAAGGAACAGCTATCTACATACCTGGCAGCCCCAGAAAACCAAGGAAGGAAGGGAGGTGCCTGAGGGCCTGTAGTTGAACACCCAAGGGATCCCTGAGATTGCACAGAAACAGCACTTGATAGCTTCAAGGAAGGGACTTTTTATGGTAAGAGGGTGTACACTAGATGCAGGCTCTGAAAATGGAGATAATTTATACTAACGTAAGGACACATAACTTTGTAAACACGTTTGTAAGTCTCAATAAAGATGAAAGTTTTCTGGGGCGCCTGGGTGGCTCAGATGGTTAAGCGTCTGCCTTTGGCTCAGGTCATGATTTCAGGGTCCTGGGATCGAGTCCCGCATCGGGCTCCCTGCTCCGTGGGAAGCCTGCTTCTCTCTCTGCCTCTCTCTCTCTCTATCTCTCATGAATAAATAATTAAAATCTTAAAAAAAAAGATGAAAGTTTTCTGAGAAAATATAAATTCCTCCAAAATTAACCAAAGAAACAATAAGAGGAACACATCGGTAACCAGGAAAGAAAATAAACGTATTATCAAAAATTAATTTGAAAAGGGTTTTATGCCAGAGAAACTTATTTGTGAATACAGAACTACAAACTTTTCAAAAATGGAATTATTCTAATGCTATTTAAATACTTTCAGACCAGGGGCGCCTGGTTGGCTCAGTTGGAAGAGCTTGCAACTCTTGATCTCAAGGTCATGAGTTGGAGGCCCATTCTGGGTGTAGAGATCTTAAAATGAAAATATAATTAATGAATTAATTTATATGCCTAGAATATAGATTCCAAGTTAAAATTATTTTGGGGATGAATGATGCTCCTGTATAAGAAAACTATTGGTAAAATATATTCACAAACTGATTTATTCAGGCTGTTCTCGCTTTGTCCCAGATTGTGTTAATGAAAACATGTGTATCTTGGACAGAGGCCTTGCTTTGCACACTCACGTGGTAAGAATTCCAGTGAATTATACCTAGTGAGGACTATCTGTAACTTTAAAGCAATTTGTTACAACACTGATGACATTTTTCTTTCTAACTTTGACAAGATGATTCCAAAATTCATCTAAAAGAATAAATATGCAGGTATATGTAACGAGTTTGCAATGGCAGAACGGTGAGAATAAAATTGTGTGATTAGATATTAGAATTAACAAGGAACAATTAAAATACTGTGGTCTATGAGAATTAATAATGAATGTCATAGAATAGTTTGCCCCCAAATAGGTCCCAGTGCATACAGTCTTTAATAGTTAAGACAAACTTGACTGATCATTAGGAAAGTGATGGATTTTTTACTGGATTCTCATGATGCCACCCACACACCGAAATACATTCCCAGGTACATCATTGTTTCAAATGTTTAAAGTAAAATCAATTTTAAAAAACAAGCAATGATCTTACACTTTATACCAACTAATTTGGAGGTAGAAAGACCCAGAAACCATAAAAGCAATATAAGTACTCAGAAAGAAAAATTTAAGTCGCTAAGAATTAAAGTTCCTTAAAAAAAAAAAAAACATAGTATTAAAAGGCCAGTGACAAACTGGAACTGTGTTTGTCATCACAATAATGATGGCTAAAAAAATAGTACAGCTGTGGGCGCCTGGGTGGCTCAGTTGGTTAAGCAACTGCCTTCAGCTCAGGTCATGATCCCAGGGTCCTGGGATCGAGTCCCGCATCGGGCTCCCTGCTTTGCGGGGAGCCTGCTTCTCCCTCTCCCACTCCCCCTGCTTGTGTTCTCTCTCTCGCTGTGTCTCTCTCTGTCAAATAAATAAATAAAATCTTTAAAAAAAAAAAAGTACAGCTGTAATCAGTAATGAGTTCTGTCAAATTAAAAAGGAAATCCCTAACACTCCAACAGAAAAATAACAATTGTCCTAAGTGAATAATTCACAGAAGAAATGTAAATAAGCATTAAACATGTGGAAAATTTCAGAGTCTTTAGCAAAGAAATAAAAATTAAGATTATGAAATTCTATTTCAGACTGGCAAAGGTTTTGTTTTGTTTTGGTTTGGTTTTTGTTTTATTTTGTTTTGTTTTAAAGGATAACACTCAGTGATGGTGATGATGGCTTGGAATGGACAGTGCCCTACCCCACTGGTGATAATGGAAGTTATTACATTTCTAGAGAGTTATTTGATAAAAAGTCTTTTAAAATCTTATATCTTTTAGGGGCGCCTGGGTGGCCCAGTCAGTTAAGCATCCAACTCTTGGTTTTGGCTCAGGACATGATCTTGGGGTGGTGAGATCAAGCTCCTCCACCGGCTGTGCTCAGCATGGAGTTTGCTTGAGATTCTTTCTCCCTCTCTCTCTGCCCCTCCTGCTCGTGCTCTCTCTCTTTCTCTTAAATAATAAATAAATAAATTTTTAAAATTTTATATCTTTTGACTTGTTAATTATGCTGCTAGAAAATGAACCTAAGACAATTATCACATACATGGACCAAGACTTACGTACATCAGTGTTCATTATTATTTGTAATAGTGTAACATTGAGGGGAAAGTACTTAAATGTTAAATAATAGAAAATAAATTATATCAATGTTGATACTTCCATGCAATGGTCTACTATATAAATATTGACATCATATTTCCATAGAACCTCTAATGACATTGGAAAATGCTTTAAAGCATATTGAGACATATATAGAGTATGACCTAAATTTTGATGAGTTTTGGAAATTATGAATCATATTTATTTTCTCCTGATACTTTTTGTCTGCTCTCCAATTTTTCCTGGAATGAGCATGCATTACACTGATCACCAGAAATTCAACAAGCATCGTTCAAAAATAAACATTTCTCTCAAGAAACAAAGGTCTTCACTTTGAGGCACTTGAGCGTATTTGTCTAACTGGAGAAAGAAACCCTGTTTCTTTAAATTCAAGTTCTGTGTTGGGCCGCCACTGGGAGGTTGTGCTGAATTTCCCTCATTAAGCAGTTTCCTAAGGAGAAACCACCTGATCAAGCACTCATTGCACCATTTCTTCAGATTTTTAATTTCAAAACATTTCACTTGGCAGAGGCGGACCAGGGAGCCCTGTCAGTGACTGCAGGTATCTGGCAATGATGGAGGAAGCCAGGAAGGAACGGAGCTCCAGAGCAAGCCAGCACATTTTAATCAGCTTCGAATCGTGGAAGAGCCAAGATTTACAAGGGCCTCACACCCCTAGGTACAAGCAAAGTGACACACTCAGTGTAGCTGGGAGGTTTTATGGCTCAGAGAACGGAGACATAAAGGCAGAGGAATGGGAAGAAAAGTACATAATGTTTTCCCACACTAAGCTTAATTTCAATATTGTTTTGTGCTCCTGGGGCTTCCTTATGAATGACTGTAAAACTAGTGTTCTGAAAATGAGTGGATTGCAAAGAGTATAGCACCTGTGGTGGGTTGGGACACTGGTAGCCTCACCCCACATCAGGGCATGCTAAGTTGGCCCTCGTTTCGGAGAAATGATTTGCAGAGAATGACAAAGATGAAAGATAATTTTCTTTCTTTCTTTCTTTCTCTCTTTCTTTCTCTCTTTCTTTCTCTCTTTCTTTCTTTCTTTCTTTCTTTCTTTCTTTCTTTCTCTTTCTTTCTTTCTTTCCTTTCTTTCCTTTTCTTTTTTTCTTTCTTTCTCTCTTTCTTTCTTTCTTTCTTCTTTTCTTTCTTTCTTTCTTTCTCTTTCTTTCCTTTCTTTCTTTCCTTTTCTTTCTTTTCTTTCTTTCTTTCTTTCTTTCTTTCTTTCTTTCTTTCTTTCTTTCTTTCTTTTTCTGCATTTGGTACAAACCAAATTAAAAAAAAATAAGGAAAAAAAAAAAGAGGAAAGCACAATGCCAAGAATATTCTAAGACATCATGCCTACAATTTAAAAGTAGCTCTAGGTTATTTCTGGTTTCCATGACCAGTATGTGCTATATGGGGTAGGGTGACACGTGCAGCTTTGAACTTGACAGTGTTACACAGAGAGCGTTTCCATAGTCCCCCCCATTTCTGAACCATTTCTTGTTGTATTATATATTGTATCTACAGCTGTGCTGTGTTCAGTGGCCATAAAACCATCCATTTGTATAATCTCGGGGCAAAAAGCACCACAAAGAGAAGCAATGGGACTGGGAAAATGATCCATCTTCATTTATGCATTTGAAATTTTTCTCACTGTGAGAGTCTGGTGAGGTGGATATCTTCCTGTGAAAACCACAGAGAGCCAGCTGCCTTTTCCTAGTCCAACAAACATCAGTAGAGACAATAACATTAAGGATTCATAATCCCACATAGAAGAGCACAACATTATCCTAACTGAATTTTCTCCTTTAGCATCCCCAAGACTTATTAATACAGGGGATAAAAAGCTATGGGAGCTCCAGCTTCCACAGAGTGTGTGATGGATATCATATTCCAGCTGTTCAGTTTGGAAGCTATTGTCCCAGATTCATCAAGTTCTAGTGGAAATAAACGAAATGTGGATATCTGATTCTCACAGTTTGTCTGAAAACACTTTCTTCATTTCTCCTTTATTATGCCAAAAATATCACTGAACTCAAAAGTGTTCTCAATTTTCTTGGTTCCCTGGAATTTTATCTCCAATGCATTTGTGCTTTGCCACCAGCCTATGATAAATGCCTCAAATATTTTAAGTCCTTTCCTAGGGAAGATACACTGATTTTGGCTACACCATCATGCAGTCTTCTTTGCTCATTCCTTTTCCTTCACAAGACCCCTGCATACCGTCTTTAGGACTGTGGCTTTTCTCCCAGCCAACTCTCAACCCTCTCTTGACACTCTCTTCCTGGACTTTGAATATTATCTATGTGTTGATGACTCTCAGATTTATGTTGTTTTTCCAGACTTCTCCCCTGAGCTACAGACTTTGTACCCAACGACTGTTTGACATCTGTGCATGTACACCTATCAGGCATCTCAAATTTCAAATAGCTGGAAGAGAAGATCGAGTTCCGTTCCTCTCTGCTCCTTTGAAAATGGAGTCTCTCTGGTATTGGCCATCACCACAGTAAATGGCACCACGGCATCCCCCAATTGCTCTGACTTAAAGCCTGGGTGTCACCTTCCATTTCTTGTTCTTCACATTCCAAATCCATCCAATCCATCAAAGGACTTCACAGAAACCTTTTTTCATAGCTCATTCACTTATTATTTTCTCTACTGTTACTCTGCTTCTCTCTTGAGTCAGAAGAGATACTTCAAAGAGTTGCGGGAATACAATAGGTTTTAGGGTGGTGTGGTGGGATGAGAACAAAGGGCCGTTGGTTCTTCTTGGCATCTTTCCATGCTCTGTGGTCATCGAGGCAATCTTCCTTATGGCCTGGTCACTGCTCGCTCTACTGAGGTCAGCAGCTGATGTAACCCATGATAAGGCTCTCTGCCTGGTCAGGGGCCCATGGTGGTCCCTGCATGATTCAGCCAACCCTCAGTTCTTTTTTTTTTTTTTTAAAAGATTTTATTTATTTATTCATAAGAGACAGAGAGAGAGAGAGGCAGAGGGAGAAGCAGGCTCCCCACTGAGCGGAAAGCCCAATGTGGGACTCGATCCCAGGACCCTGGGATCATGACCTGAGCTGAAGGCAGACGCCCAACCATCTGAGCCACCCAGGCACCCCAACCCTCAGTTCTTGCTGATGCTGCTGTGACAGGCTCTGTGTTTCTGTCGTTACTTCCATCCAACCCCTGGCCTTGCTGCTTTACCCTGCAGCAGGTGCTGTGGCATGGCCATTGTGGGCCCCCATAAAGGAGCTATGGCAGGATTTCATGCTTTGCTACTCAGCTGCCCTTCCAGCTTCTTCCATCTTTCCGGGTCTGTCCCCATGCTCCCAGGAATAGGGAATCTCCCTCTTACCATATGCTTTGTGTCATACCTTTTCAGCTTAAATTTGGGTATTAAAGAGGCTGTACTTCAAGTTTTCATCAGCTACTTAATCCCCCTCCTTATTGGATCAAAGACCAGAACATAAGAATGAGAACTACCTATCTTAGAATCTTCCTCTTTTGCTCCTGCTTCTATACCTCTCACTCCTATCTACCAATTCCTGAGTAACAAGAAGAGACAACCTTCCAGGTTTTATATGCTCTAAATAATATCTTCCTCCTTCCCAGTTCTGACCTCAAAACTGTGCTTTGTCTGGATTGGATTTGGGAGGGAGAAACCAGCTTATTCATTGAGGAGGTCTAATTAGCAAGCCTTTCAAACATCTTGCATTGTTGAGATCACATGTCAGGGTTTTGGGTGCCTCTTTTGGATATTTCATATAAATATAATGATACATGGCATGTCATTTTTTTTTTATTGCTGTGTAACAAATTACCACAAACTTAGTATCTTAAAGCATTATCCATTTTGATTTCACAGTTTCAGTAGGTCAGAAGTGCAGGATAATTGGGTCCTCTTGGTCAAGGTCATACCAGGCTACCATTGAGATATCAGCCAGGCTGTGGTCTCATCAGGGGCTTGAGTAGGAAGAATCCGTTTCCATGCCCATTCATGTTGATGGCAAAATTTAGTTACTTAGGGTTATAAGACTGAAGTCCACGTGTTCTAGCTGGCTGTCAATGAGGGACTGCTTTCAGCAACTCAGGTTCTATGCCCCCTCCATAAGTAGTTCACAATATGTTTCTTTAAGGCTGATAAAAGAATCTCTGTCACTTTGAATCTCTCCTTTCATGGAAGGCCTGGACTCAATTTTAAAGCACTCATCCAATTAGGTCAGGCCCACCCAGAATAATCTCCCTTTTGATTAATTTGGAGTCCTGTTATTTGGAACTTAGTTATACCTGCATAATCCCTTTACCTTTGCCGTGTAATTAACCTAATCACAGAAGTGACTGTCTCAGTATATTCACAAGTCTGTCCTGCATTCAACGGTAGAGGTTCTACACAGGGTGTAGAATCTGGAGAGCCATTTAGAATTCTGCCTACGGGATATTCGCAAAGGACTTCATTCACTCGACATAATGCTTTTGAGGTTCATCTGTGTATTAGTAGGTATTTGTAGTTCACTTCTTTTAATTGGTGAAGAGTATCTCCTCGTTTGAATATACTGAATTTTGCTTACCCACCACTAGTCGACAGAAATTTGAATTATTTCTATTGTTGGCTATTATGAAAAGCATGGCAGAGCTATAAAGATTCATGTTTAAAGATATTTTTTTGTCTGTTGTTATTTTAGATAGACATAAGTAGTGGAACTTCTGAGTTGTATAATAAATTTAAAGAGAGGCATATCTTAGCAAAGGTAAGTCCAAAGATCTTTGGACTCATATCCCAGATCTTTTCTTACCAACTGTGTGACCTTGAGCATGTCAGCAAAGCTCTCTGTGCTTCTGGTTCCTCGTCTACAAAGGCATTTATCTAACAGTATGACTCTAGAACTAAATAAATAATCCATGCGAAGCACTTGTACATTGCCTCACATAGAATAAACACTCACTGTTAGCTATGACTAATACTCATTCCGAGAACCTAGTGCATTTCATAAATATTTACTAATTGACCAATGGTTGAAGATGGTTTTACTGGCTAATCTGCACTGTACATAAAGCTTCTGATATCTAAATTCTATACAATAATGGCTCAAATTTCCCCTTCCATTTCTTAATCATCAGGCCCCTGCTTTGGGTTAACTCTGTATTGTTGATCGTTTGAGAGATTTTATCAAACATCTCATATCTGCAAAGATTCCTCAATAAACATTACATACTTCTTAGAATTTCCAAATAATAAATACAAGTAATGGGAATATATAGGCCTCCCATTTCTGGAGTTACTTTTATGAAAGGAAGTTGACACACCTATAACCTGGTTCCCACATGGGACTTTTAATATTCTGATCTCTAACATCAAATAAACCCTGAGGTTTGGGGGAGGGGGTTATTTATTTACTTATTTAATTTTTTTAACTACAGGCTGGTGGTCTGTCTGGAATAAACTTTATGTGTGAGGAACAAATAAAATTTTATTTGCTGCTTGCAGACTAAATAATTCTTTTAAAGAAGAAAGTTTATTGATGTCGTAAGCAACACGATGCCTCTTAAGATGAGGGATGACCTGGCTAAAAGCGCCTCGCTGCCTCCCTTCCTCTCTTCACATTCTTTTAATTAAGAAGCCTGCTGATGAAAGGTTCATTAGCAGGCACATTTCCTATTCTTGGAAAAATAAGGTTATTTTAAGAAATCTAACAGGCTCAACATGTCGTGTTAAATATAAGCGCCTCCGCTCCGCTTGGAAACCTCAGCTCGGAGGGGATGGAACAAAAAATCCTAAAATTTGTATGGAACCAGAAAAGACCCTGAATAGCCAGAGGAATGTTGAAAAAGAAAAGCAAACCTGGTGGCATCACAATTCCAGACTTCAAGCTCTATTACAGAGCTATAATCATCGAGACAGTATGGTACTGGCATAAAAACAGACACATAGATCAATGGAACAGAACAGAGAGCCCAGAAATGGACCCTCAACTCTATGGTCAACTAATCTTCGACAAAGCAGGAAAGAATGTCCAATGGAAAAAAGACAGTCTCTTCAACAAATGGTGTTGGGAAAATTGGACAGCCACATGCAGAAGAATGAAACTGGACCATTTCCTTACACCACACACAAAAATAGACTGAAAATGGATGAAGGACCTAGATGTGAGACAGGAGTCCATCAAAATCCTAGAGGAGAACACAGGCCGCAACCTCTTCGACCTCAGCCACAGCAACTTCTTCCTAGAAACATCGCCAAAGGCAAGGGAAGCAAGAACAAAAATGAACTATAGGGACTTCATCAAGATAAAAAGCTTTTGCACAGCAAAGGAAACAGTCAACAAAACCAAAAGACAACCAACAGAATGGGAGAAGATATTTGCAAATGACATATCGGATAAAGGGCTAGTATCCAAAATCTATAAAGAACTTATCAAACTCAACACCCAAAGAACAAATAACCCAATCAAGAAATGGGCAGAAGACATGAACAGACACTTTTCCAAAGAAGACATCCAAATGGCCAACAGACACATGAAAAAGTGCTCAACATCGCTTGGCATCAGGGAAATCCAAATCAAAACCTCAATGAGATACCACCTCACACCAATCAGAATGGATAAAATTAACAACTCAGGAAACGACAGGTGTTAGCGAGGATGCAGAGAAGGGGGAACCCTCCTACACTGTTGGTGGGAATGCAAGCTGGTACAGCCACTCTGGAAAACGGTATGGAGGTTCCTCAAAAAGTTGAAAATAGAGCTACCATATGATCCAGCAATTGCACTACTGGGTATTTACCCCAAAGATACAAATGTAGTGATCCAAAGGGGTATGTGCACCCTGATGTTTATAGCAGCAATGTTCACAATAGCCAAACTGTGGAAAGAGCCAAGATGTCCATCGACAGATGAATGGATAAAGAAGATGTGATATATATATATAACGGAATATTATGCAACCATCAAAAAAAAAAAACCCTGAAATCTTGCCATTTGCAATGACGTGGATGGAACTGGAGGGTATTATGCTAAGCGAAATAAGTCAATCAGAGAAAGACATGTATCATATGATCTCACTGATATGAGGAATTCTTAATCTCAGGAAACAAACTGAGAGTTGCTGGAGTGGTGGGGGGTGGGAAGGATAGGGTGGCTGGGTGATAGACATTGGGGAGGGTATGTGCTATGGTGAGCCCTGTGAATTGTGTAAGACTGATGAGTCACAGACCTGTACCTCTGAAACAAATAATACATTATATGTTAAAAAAAAAAAAAAAGAAGATAGTAGGAAGGGAAAAATGAAGGTGGAAATCGGAGGGGGAGACGAACCATGAGAGACTATGGACTCTGAGAAACAAACTGAAGGTTCTATAGGGGAGAGGGGTAGGGGGATGGTTTGGCCTGGTGATGGGAATTAAGGGGGGCACGTACTGAATGGAGCACTGGGTGTTATACACAAACAAGGAATCGTGGAACACTACATTAAAAACGAATGATGTAATGTATGGTGATTAACATAATAAAATTAAATTAAAATCTTAAAAATATATATAAATGCCTCCTCCTTTCTGTCTTATCCTTCAGGTAGAGTATTGGAACTTTTCATTTCTTCAAATTGTTCCCTCACTAGGATCCAACGGTATGGTAACTCCATCTCCCCCTGTTTCCCGGGAATATAAACATATCTTTCCTATTGTAAGAATGTCATAATTACTTGGATGATACTGCTGTATCACTGAGCTTGTCATGGGATAATTCTGTTCCCAGAAAGAAAAAGAAAGGTACAAGTCTTCCTTAATTCCAATTATTCTCCCTGTCAGTCACCACAGCTTTGCAAATCATGGGGGGGTGGGGGGCGGAGGGGAGATATGTGTCCTCAGACCAGAAAACAGGATTCAATAAAGATCCTGGTCTGCCACCGAGAGGGGCCCTAGGAGATCATTTCCAACCTTATTGGTTGTAAAGAGTTTCCTTTGTTTAGCAGCAAACTAGGAGTTAAAAAAACAAGGAAATAGGAAGTTCCTAACAATTTATACAGGCTCTCCAGAGATAAAGGTGTGCTACTGTATTTCCAAAATGATATTTAATAGGGTAGGGTCTTCCCACTGAGTAAATTAGCCAAGGTGGGGGGGGGGGGAGCAGTCCATAAACTGATTTGTAAGCTGGAAACTTTTTACATTTCATCTTGTTTCCCTGTTGTTCCAAGGATTTAGCCCATTCTTTTGTAAGTTAAGGGTACTTGGGCTATGTGGAAAGATCCAAGGAGAGGAAAGTTTATCCAGACTTCTGTCGGGAGTTCGAGAATGGGAAGAAGACAGCTCTGTGTGTCAGCCAGCAGGCCCAGCAGTGATGCAATTGAGATTCCCAAAGGGGAAATGACACCGAGGAGGACATTTCTAGAGTCACGTGATTCAGCCACCGTCCCTATGCGGGGATTAGTGTTTCTATGGTAAAATTTTCTGGGTTTTCTGTGTGACTTCCAAGAAGGAAACAATTTATCTCTTATACCACCCCTATCCGGTGTGGTCCCTAACTCTTCAACTCCTGTAGAACTGACTCATTATCACGTTACTTGTTTCCTCGAATTGTTTTCCGTTTCTTAAAATGCTTATAGTTTCTATCTACTCTAATAGAATGGCACGTTCTTTGAAGTTAGGAATGTGACTTAAAATTTACTATTTTCTCATACGGTGGTGTGGGATGTGCATATTCAACATTTTTTAAAAAGTGGGTTGTAACCTAGATTTTTAAAACTCATTGTAATGTTTAATTGAATAGCTTAAATTGCATCATAGTCAACAAACTCGCGACCTTCATTCTCAATTCTTTTGTGAAAGAGACCTTCATGCCATATTACTGATAAATTCCGGCAGCGGTGGAGGAAAGCGAACACACGTACTGGAGTCAAAAACCCCAAGCTTTCAGTGCAGGCTTTGCTTCTTACTATAAATTTTTCCAAGCCTTGGAGCTGCTCTGATGTCTTCATTTAATGTTAAATAGAAAAATAAAATATTTCCCTTAAAAGTAAGGCATTTTAATGAAATTAGAGGCGTGAAAGTGCTTTATTACATTATTTACGGTAGTAGTAGATACTGAAGCAGCAGCTTGTATTAATAATTACAGCAGGATCTAGAGAAGCACTTTTATAGGTTTAACTGGAGAAGATGTTCTTTAATAGGAGGATATAAAAGCATTTCGGGTCAAATACTAAACTTTTTAAAGGGAAGTAATATAATATATCCTAGATGTACCTTATAATATAAACCAGAATATTGATAGTCACATTTAATTATATCAAAGAGCTTAAAAAGGATGTGCAGATGAGGGTCCCTACAAATTACAAATTACAAAAATCAAGTACTTTCCTTCTTACTTTAAGAGGACCTTGCCATTTAGTAAAAGAAAATACATCAGTGATTTAGTCAGTGATAAATAAGCGAGAGAAAGCTAAGGATAAAAGTGAAAAAGAAATCTCCAAACCAAGACTGGAAATGTCTTTTCTCCTCCAGTGGGTCGACTCTATTCCACATCCTATGTTAGATATCCGACCTGTTGTTCAAACCTCAGTAACGTTCAGTTCTTAAAGAGTCATCTATGCTTGTAATAAAGCTTCCTTGCTTAAACTAAAACTGAATTGTGAGGGCAGTGCTAATGTTTCAAGTCCAGCTGTTCCACATACAAAAGTACACGTGTATTTTTTTAAGACCAAAGCTTCCAAACACCCAAGGATTTGAAATCCTCGGTGTTCTTTTACTTAACCTACACATTGCTTCACATGCCGTCGTTTATAAAGCCATGATGAAAAGAACAAGTCTATAAACCTGTACTAAATGGCAGGAGTTTTGAGCTCCCAGGACCTCAGACCTGCAGTTTATGCAGTGATTTATATCCAGTGGAATTAAGGAAACAGTATAAAGTTGTGGAGAAAAGGAGAGAACACTCGAAAGGGTGTGTGTGTGTGTGTGTGTGTTATGTGTTATCACAGAAAGGAGATACTCAGAGGAATCGAGAGATTCAGAAGAAAGAAGCTTGGAGAACTTTGGCCGGGAAACCACTTGACTATGGAAAAAAAAAAATCATGTGGTATCTGTAAATACGCTAAAAACCCTGGAGCAGTAGGGGGCGAGATAATGCACTTAGGGAGTGGCAACTGCAGATTTTCTATAATACATCAGAGGGAATTAGTGGCATCTTTAGCTTGGAAGTGGGCTAAGGTATGTATTTTGAATCTGCAAGCAGTTTTGTTAGGTACATATTTTGGAGGGTGTTTGGGGGTAAAAGGCTAATGGAGATTATCAGGAAGAGGTCACATTACCACTACATCAAAGGCTCTTCTTCTGTGTTTAAAGGTAAAGAGACTGAAGACAGATGTACTAGCTGTTTTCATGCATTTTAATGGATGTTTCTTTTTTTGGACATCGAAGCCAACACACTGGCTTTTTATGCTACATGTTTTCTTCATTGACACAAGGATATAAGATTGCTGAAAGCAGAGACCAGGAGAGAAAGCCCGTAAAGTTCTACTATCCAGATTCCCAAGTCCACTTTATGAGTTGTCTTGACTTCCAATTACACAGTGACTCTGTCTGAATGACGACAGTAAAGGCAAAGGACTGTTGGTTGATTTATTTTCTTTGCACAGAACTGGCCATTCTTTTAATGTTGAGTTTCAGTCTTAGAATTGTTTTGTGTGTGTGTGTGTGTGTGTGTGTGTGTGTGTGTGTGTGAATAAAATAACATGGTTGTTAGTCTACTTTCTATGGTCTTTTTGTTTCCGGGAGATAACTTACTACTACCACTACTACTACTACTACTACTACTACTACTACTACTATTATTATTATTATTATTATTTTACCTAACCATGTTGAGACACATAAATTATTAAAATGACTTTGAAATCTCCCTCCATTAAAGTGATAGGATTCAGGTAAAATGGTATTCTGGTCCTTTAAGTGGCCTTCCAAGACCTGGAAAAATATCCCTACTCATAGGACCATCATCAAGGTCTTCTAAGTATTCCCTTACTGGATCTTAACACAGAAACAGGCTCAGCTCCTGATCAGAGTTTTGGGAGCAGTATTAAAATTCTAAGTCTATCTCAAATAAGAAACTGGAAAACCCACTCTGTCATGCTTGACTTTCGACGTTTTGGCAGAAAGCTGAGATTCCTGGGTTGAACATCTAGCAGAAGCCATTTCACCATTCATCATTTCAAGGTTTCAAATTGAGGGCAAAATGCCATATAACCTACTTGCACATCATTTACTAAAAACCACAAAATTATAAGGCAAAAATGTTCTTACTTGGGAGGTTTTTATCCCTTTCCTGAAATATTCTGACATGTGCAAAGATCATGTCTGGAAAAATGTCCTAGATTTTAGTCCTGGCTGTGACATTTATTATGACGGGCAAGTCATCTTTCTGAATCTCACTAATTTCCCTCACCTGTGAAATACCTGACCTGATTACCTCAAGGTTTCTCTAAGGAACAAACAGAATTATGTTGACATGTTGAAGACTCTAATGTGTGATATTAATGTAAGATACTGTTATTCTTTTCAGTGTTTTAAGTTAAAATCTACAAACAGATAACATTTTCATGAAATATTCAAATAACTGTTTGTTAGATGCTAAAAGCAAAATCTTCTAGATTTAAAATTTAAAAAGAAGACAAGGAACAGACCTTGTAGTTTCTCTAAAGAGGTTCCACTTCTTACAATCATCTTTCAGCACTCTGACTTGTTATGCAATGTTCCCATCTATACATTTATGTAACGCTCCTGCAATACAAGGTGATTCTTTACCAAAAATCAAGGCAGGAAGAAGCTTTGCCTTCCACTCCAATTACCTAACAGCATAACTTTCTGTACTTCATCACTCACTGGGAAGCAATTTACAAATTGAGTTGGGGCTGGGGTAAGTTTTTTATCAGGAGCAACATAGGAGAATTACATAAAGAAATATTTGATGAGTGTTTCTGTTTTATAGGTAACATGTGAAAATCATATTCGTACTCCTTTGACATATCTATTAGTGAAAAACCCATTTGTCTATTTGCACTACACAGACTACCATTTGTCAAGCCAATAAGTTTGTAATGATTAGGCTTAGTGGAAAAATCTAAACAGAAAAGTCTTCCACCATTATATTGATATTCAGAATGTCAAGATTAGCTAAATCTGGAGATTGAAACACACAATTAATAAAAAATGCTTCAATTCAATTGTTCAGCTAACTGCCATCAGGTTTCCTCATTATATTCCTCTTAAAATTTTTCGTTAGTGGCAAATTTTCTAAATACTGAAAATGGGAAATACCAGTGGCTGACAGCATCATATCAAGTATGGGTAGCGATTGCCAATATCATCATGGTAGAGTGACTTACACAGTCTTTGAGCATGGGGACTATGTATTACATCTTTGATTTGAACCAAACAACAATAAAGTTGTTATGCACAGAATTTATCAAAGAATGAAGAAAAGGGGGCACCTGGGTGGCTCAGTCGGTTGAGCCACTGACTCTTGATTTCAGCTCAGATTGTGATCCCAGGGTCATGAGATCGAGCCCTGAGTCTGGCTCTGTGGTCAGCAGGAAGTCTGCTTGAGATTCTCTCCCTTCCTCTCCCTCTGCCCCTCCCCCCACTCACACTTGTGCATGCACATGTATGTCTGTCTCTCTCCCAAATAAATAAATCTTAAAAAAAAAGAAAAGAAAAGAAGGAAGAGAGAAAGGAAGGAAGGAAGAAAAAAGCAAGGGAGAAGGAGGAGAGAGTAAGGAAAGAAGGATACTACTACCTAAACTACTAGGTGACTTGGTTCAGCCAAAACATTACCAATTAGTGTTAACAAGTAAACTTTTCTCTAATATTGTTTCATACAGAGAGGTAATTTGCCTTCTCAGTGAATCCAATACATCAAAAACAAAAAAATAAACAAGTAACAACAAAAATTATCCTGGATGTGGGATCCCTACCCCAAAACAAAAGAAACCAAACTCAAGACAGACATGGTATAGATATGTCATTCTCTGGGAAAACTGAATGTCACATTTTATGTGTAGAGCTTAGATTTGGATTTTAATTATTCTTGGTGAATAGTAGGCAAATGTATTAAGCAATAAAGTGAATCAAATTTCAAGTTACACAAGATAGCATATGCAGCATGTCCTGCCAGGAAGCACAGGAAATATTTGGCCCTGCAAATAGGACAGAAACCTTGCAAATAGGACAGAAACTCCTATTTACGCCAGCCTCTTGATGACAGATTTTTCCTCGGTGAATTTTTAGCAGTTTACCTGATGATCACGAATGGTCTTGGAGAAGTTGAGAAAATGTCAGGCAAATAGAGATGCAGCTTTTGCTGAGCACTCTCATAAAATCTTGAGGGCCATCAATACATTCGTTTGTGACAATGAAGTTCCTGAGCTGTGGTTAATTTCAGTAAAGTGCACTGTTCCTATGTGATGCTTCCTGGACTCAGGAGAAACCGTTTGCCTGTCTGTTTAAGGACTGCAGAAAATAAAAACTCACTTGTCCAGGTATGGTAGTAAAGAAGTGATAGTAAACTTGTTAATTGGGTCAATTTCCACCACCACTGCTTACACATCATTAATATGTTTGTTACAGGATTGAAATTGTTCTATATTCTTTTGGGGAGAGAATAAAAAAAATACCAATATAAAATTTTGGTGTTTTCAGTAAAAACTGTAGTAGGTATTTTCAATGACCCTGAAGTTCTGGCAAATAAAATGAGAACCTCAGAAAAGCACTATTATCATAACAGAACCAATTCTCTTTTGATCCTGATGATCTCTGGTACTATTTCCTCTTACATAATTGTATGGTATGCAACAACAGAACATCATAAGAGCTATCATGAGGCTCAAGAGAAAAAAACCTCACACAATAACTTTTTTCCTTGGCATTTATTATTGAACATTGGGTCAACATTCTCTGGGCTCTATTGTTCTAAAATCCCTTTTAAAAATCTTGGAGAAAAAAATTAGACTGCTTGGATCCTTCAGGCTTGAACTTTTTAGATTCAACCCAGGTCTGTCGTGTTACCTCTGAAGTACCTGAAGCTTTGTTCCTTAAACTGGGAACAATGTGTTCTCCACAACTGCAAGTTCTATGCATTTATTTTTAGATTAAATTTCTTTTTTTAAAATTTCTATTTCCATGATAACATTTGAGGTGATGAAAATGTTCTATAATTAAATTATGGTGATGGTTGCAGAGCTCTGTAAACGATAAAGACCACTCAGTTGCGCACATTAAATGGGTTAACATTATAGCTGCAAATTATTATTATTTAAAGATTTTATTGATTTATTTGAGAGAGAGAGCAAGAGAGCACAAGTGGTGGGAAGGAGCAGAGGGAGAAGGAGAAGCAGATTCCCCACTGAGCATGGTACCCGACTTGGGGCTCAATCCCAGGACCCCAAGATCATGACTTGGGCGAAGGCGGACACTTAACCCACTGAGCCACCCAGGAGCCCCTATAGTTGTAAATTATATCTTAATGAAGTTGTAAAAGTATTTGACCCATTTTAGAGAGGCAAGTATATTTTAAAATAATAAAATAAGACCTTTATTACTTAACTCAATATTTGTCTCAGTAGGGTCTGCTGACTGCTCTGAGGTTTTTAACTATATTTTAAGGGATGGTCAAGGATTCCTTTTAAAGGAGTTTTAGTTTATTTCTAGGATATATAGGCAAAAAGTGGAAATTAAGATAGGGAAACTATAGATTTTAAAATTACAATGTAGACATTAAAAGCAATAGGGACAATTGATTTTACAAATTAAAAAGTCCTTTGGTAATACACGATATAAAGAAATGGTGTGATTTGAACCAATGCATATATGCTCTTAAGTATCTCTATCCTTCATTAGACTGTGACTATTTTCCCATGGAGAGGGCCCAGACTTTGAAGTTAATACCTCTTGATCAAGGATAGTAAATTCCCTCTACTTAAGATTCTCTTGACATATTCTTTAGATTTTGCAATATCTAAAAACATCATATACATTTTAAAAGAAACTGAAAGTTTAGTTAAAAAACTGTGCTCTTTGTTAAAAAAAAAAAAAGTATTGGCATAGTTCATTCCATCCTAATGACAAAATGAGGCTTATTACTCATAATTTTTAAGTTTTAGATGTGACTAAGACAAATAGGAAAGACCCAGGAAATGATTATCAGCCAAATGTGAAAAAAAGAAGAGTTGGAAACAACCCAGAAGATAAAACCTTTGGCTAGGGCAAGATTTATTTGATAAAAATGTACCCAAAAAATCCATAAACAAACTTTTTAAATGAAGGGGGAAACCGGAGGGGGAGATGAACCATGAGAGACTATGGACTCTGAGAAACAAACTGAGGGTTCTAGAGGGGAGGAGAGTGGGGGGATGGGTTAGCCTGGTGATGGATATTAAAGAGGGCACGTACTGCATGGAGCACTGGGTGTTATATGCAAACAATGAACCATGGAACACTGCGTCAAGGACTAATGATGTAATGTATGGTGATTAACATAACATAATAAAAAAATTTAAATAAATAAAAAATAAAAAATTTTTTAAAAAGCAAGCATCTAAAGCAGGAGGACAAATGAGTCATCGCCTGACCTGGTGACAGGCTGTGGAGTGACAATGAGAGCTTTTCCAACAGCTTGCCTGAGAAGAAGCCAAGGGACCAGCCTGGAAATCAGGAGCTACATGTCGATGGCGGCGCGTGTCACTTGGAGCGCTGCATGGTGACTCAGCTCCTGCCAAATTTACAGCAGCTTAGCTGTGTTTTAGGACCTAATTGAGGCATAAGCCACAACTGCCGCTGTTGCTGGTGACAGTGGTAACCAAACTGCCTTTCTAATCGGAAAGGAGGAAATGTGAACAAAGAGAAACAACCAACCAAATCTCACCAGGAGACACAAAATATGACTGGGCTCTGCCGCCAAGTTAAGAAAGGTGCATGTTTCATCAAATCTGAAAGATAATCAGAACAGAGAAGGAGAAACACCATGGCGAGTTTGGCCAGTAGATTCTTACAACATTAACGCTCTCCGATTTGCTCTCTTCCCTGTCTGAAGACAGATCATGAGACCATTACGTAGCAGACAGATTGTCATGGCTCAAACACCTACTTGTAAGCGTAACACGAATTGCTCCCAAATGGCATGGGACAGTGGCTTGTGAAGGATTTTATGTCGCACTTGGTACTTCCTTTCAGAGAACACTTTTAGAGGTCTGCTTCCAAATTATGAAAATAATATGTGTTCATCATGAGAATTAGGAAATTTAGAAAAGCACAAGAAAAACAAGATAAATTATTCCATAGTCCTACATCAAAGGAAGATATAATCATGTGGAAATTTTATGTATGTCTTTGTAACTTTAGACTTTACAGTCTTCCATGGGTCATTTTTGTACTGATTCATATTAAATTACTGGGAACTGTGGTTTTGCAATGCACACAGAAAGTGAGATACTAATACATATCGTTTTTTGCCTATTTATCCAAACTTAGTGTTCCCTAATGCTTACATTAGTCATGTTCCAGCCATGCTAAATTCTTTTCTGTTCTCCAAAACACCATGAGATTTAATTTTTTTTTAATTTAAATTCAATTTAGTTAACATATAATGTATTATTAGTTTCAGGGGTAGAATTCAGTGATTTATCAGTTGCATATAACACCCAATGCTCATTACATCAAGTGCCCTCCTTAATACCCATCACCCAATTACCCCATCCCTCCACCCATCTCCCTCCGCTCCAGCAACCCTCAGTTTGTTCCTAGAGTTAAGAGTCTCTTATGGTTTGTCTAAATGATATTTTATCCTCTGCTTGGAGAGCCTATTCTTCGGTGCCCAATTTGTCCTTGAACTGCTTTTCATTTTCCATACTTATCTCAATAATCTCCTTTGTGAGGTCTTCAATGGGCCTTTCAAATGGGTTAAGACTGTCAAAAAGAAAACCACGGGCCCCAAATGAAATCACCTGGATCAAGTCACCAAAATGGGGCTCATTACCCAACCTAACTGCAGCTCCAAACTCCCCCCAGAAATGTAGTCTTAATCAGTCAGTCAAGAATTTTCCAGCAGCGCCCTGAGGTAATCTGTCAAATAGGCTCTCTCCATCTCTCTCACTGCCCCAAAGGAAGAGGAGGTAATCTGCATGATAAAACCCTCAGTTTTTTCCCCTAAAGGAGAGTGACCTTGCTTGAAACAATCCTTTCTTTTCTTTTGCTAACTTGTTGTCCCACCTCCTTCCTAGAAAAACCTTCCATTTTGTACAACTCCTTGAGCTCCCTCTCCTTGCTAGATGGGATGCTGCCCAATGCCTGAATCACTTAATAAAGCCAATTAGATCTTGAAATTTAAGTGGTGGAATTTTGTTTTTTAACAATACTATCTCCCTTCAAGCTACCCACCATACTGCCCAGCATCATCTGCTGTATTGACATAGCCCCAACTGTTTAACTTCCTCACTGTACTATAAAGGAAGAGATACTGTTTTGTTTTGCTTTCATGTGCATCTAAAAAAAAAAAGTGCCTACTTCATATTAGATGATCCATAACAAAGTGGCGAATAAATGAATAGATGGATGAGTGAAGTTATTTCATCTCTCTGAGCCCACTTCCTCATCTGTAAAATGGAAATAATACCCACCACATATATTTGCTTTGAGAATTAAATGAACCAACATATTAACTGCTTGACATAGTGACTGACCCGCAGTAAGAGCTATTTATTTTCTTCCTTTGTTCCTAAGAAAATGTTACTTAAATTCTAAGCCCTTTTTTAAAAAAAATTCTCTGACCTATACCAAAAACGTGAGTGTTAAGAGTCAAGCAAATGGTTTCTATGAGCAGGTAATAATACTATGGTGACATTTTTGCAATTCTAATTTATTCAAGCTTTGTGACTGTTAAAAGCCCAAAGAACACCCTACAGAAATTAGATAAGCTAAAAGGGACAAAGGGTAATAGGGGAGCTAGTATTTCAATAGAGTTGTATTTTCATCTCATTGAAGCCTATACAAATGCAAGTGATGTTGAGGACCTGGCATTTCTCAAGTAACAGTCAGATATGGAAAGGAGTTTGACTTTCATTCTTCCCGGTAAAGAACACTGGACTTCCAAGGAGGGGGTGGGGGGGGGAAGAACATCGTTTAATGCTTTGCATGAAATTCTATTTCCTACCACATAATTATTAAAAGATAAGTACCTTCTGCATTATTAATAAGAATAAATAGTAAGATGGCAATTAAATAACTATCATTAATGACTTGCTCATTAATATGTTAGTAGTCGGCTGTTTTATCATGAAGAGAAATTAGAGTAAGATAGTAGGAAAATTCAATAAATAATAAAACAGAAAGCTGTGTATTGAGCCTCAGTTAATTACAAATATATCTGATTCTTAGGGAACGCTAAAGAAGAAATTTGCATACCAAGTACAGAAGTAGTTCAAAGCTAATAGGTGCTTTGTTACAAACAAAACTCTCTCATGTCTCTTTGAGTGTAAGTTTGTTTACTCTTACAAAAACTTGATTTCCTGTGTCTGAGGAAAATAAGCTTATAAAAAAGATGAAAAGGCTGGTATATAGCACTCCAGTAAAGAGATGCTGACAAATTAAGTGTTAATGAATCAAAAACATATGGATTACACTTCACTTCAAATAGAAATGATTTTAGAATCAAGGGGGAAAGTACTTAGTAAAATGTAAGTCTTTGTCAGTCTTTAAAACCCAAACATTTATGGTATTTTCAGAAAGCTCCTAGTTATTCCTTTCCGTAGTGGTTACCTATCATTTTCATTTTATAGAAAAGATCAGTCTCTCCAAGGCCAAATGACCTTTCAAACATTTAACAATGTATTGAGTCAGTTATATACAGACATCCCAGAAGTTCAGAGATAAAAAAGATCAAGGGAGAAATATGTACCAATTAACCAAAACCACCATTACAACATAGAACATTTTCCTCCACTCCTTGCTCATCATGATTTGAAAGACAAAAGAGAAATGCCAATGGTCATATACCTTTTTAAATCATCCTCTTTTATATGTATTTTTAAAATTGTAGCTAAGATTTGCATTTTCAAATTAGTTAGATCAATATCAATCTTTTCATTGTGCAAAAATTGGAACTTCTGTAACGTTAGTAGCTCTAAATACAGTCCATATTTACATAAAAATCTTTAAAAGATAAGGGTCTTCATGCTTCTGGAGAATTGGGAATTTGTTTAACGCAAGAAGAAAATAACACTGGATATAGAGTTCACAACATGTATTTGATTACCGAGCAGAAACCCCTATGTTTAATATAATTTAGGCATACTTTTAGGATGTATTCACACAGGTCCCTAAGATATGTTCTTTACTAAATTAAAAAAAAAAAATAGTGCTCTTTTTCAATGCAACAAAGTATGTTTTTAGTACCTAGTCTACTAACTTCCTGTCAAAAAACTGTTTATTTACATTCCTACATTAATTTTAATGTCTTTTTCACTAAAGATTCTGTTCTGACGTCCAAGATGCTCATTTATTATTATGGGTACTTATTCTTGTGCCCGACACTCAGTGCAAAAAGTTTTTCAGTCATTTTGGAAGTGGAGCTTCAGCAGGCAAATCCTGAAAGTATGAAATTCACTGGGGACAAGAAGTGTTACAGGTAGATGGTTTGAGTGCTCATCTTTTGTTCTCATGATGTTAGGAGTTAAAATGGGCCTGGATTCTTCCTCAGTTAGGTCCTGCTTCCCACCTCCTATAATCAAAGCAGCCTGTTTACCCTTTGAATGGACAGGATTCCAGGGTTCTTTGTGTTAGAGTCACCATTTTGCCACCTGCCATTTTGAATTCAGTTTGACTCCTGGTATCCATTTCCACTTGCTTCCACCTTCCATTCCTAATTTCAGATTTGGCTAGGTCCAATTTAGCTTGTTATTTATCTTCACCTACTTTCAAGTCCCCATCAAGCTTGCAAAACCTATCCCTCCACCACAGATCAGGATGATGAATACTTGATGACATGTAAAGCACAATCTATAAGTGATTGTGGGATTGAATTGATTGAATAATTGATGGAAAACTGAACTATGTATTAGACGAAGTGTATTAAAAACATTAGAACTCTAAAATAAACAATTTAGGGCACCTGGGTGGCTCAGATGGTTAAGCGTCTGCCTTCGGCTCAGGTCATGATCCCAGGGTCCTCGGATCGAGTCCCGCATCGGGCTCCCTGCTCCTTGGGAGCCTGCTTCTCCCTCTGCCTCTCTCTGTCTCTCATGAATAAATAAATAAAATCTTTAAAAATAAAATAAACAATTTAGGGGTGCCTTGGTGGTCAGTTAAGCGTCTGCCTTTGGCTTGGGTCATGATCCCAGGGTCCTGGGATCCCAGGGTCCCGCCATTAGGCTTCCTACTAGGCAGGGAGTCTGCTTCTGCCCCTCCCCTCTGCTCATGTTCTTTCTCTCTCTCTCAAATAATTAAATAAAATCTTTTTTAAAAGTAAAATAAAATAAGCAATTTATAGAATTCAATGCTAAGGCAACCCAAATCCTTAACATAATGAGTTACCTCTTTTTACTAAAGCTTTCAATGGCTTCCCATTGCCTATGATAAATATAAAACCCCCACTATTGTGCACGTTTCTAAACTCCTCACTTGCTTCCACCCTCTGTCCTTTGTTCCAGCCCAAACCAATTGCTTTCAGTTTTCAAACTTGCCTTGGCATTTCCTGTCACTATACCTCTACTCACTGTCTCCTTCGGCATGGAAAATTCTATCAAGTGTCTCTGTCCCACGTCCCCACCAACATGCTTCCATGTACCTATTTGCTACCACCTTGCCACTCAAGATCCTCACTGAGGCTTTTCCTCCTCCCTTATCATATTCCCCCAGTAAAAATGAGTAGTATTTCTAGGAAAACAGTGTAGTCATTCCATGACACACTGCCTATAGTTGGCTGTGTCAGTAACAATGCGTAGGGTTTACCTCCCTATATAATTCGTTACTAAATGGAAACTCAGCTTTTCTTAATCATCTCGTTTTATTAAGAATTATAGATTGTATACAACCTTCAGAACAGAACTTCAACAACTAAAGAACTCAGAGAATTGTTACAGTTGCTATCCGAGGGCACAAGAATAGTAGATAAACAGCAACACCTCTACAACGAAGAGAAAACAGGGTATATGACTACTTGTGCTTGTGTTTCCCCACACACATTCATGACAAGAGATGGGTAGCTCCTTCTAGAGTCCCTCACATAATTCCATTGTATAGCCATATCTTAATAAAAACTGTTCTAACATACAACAACAAAAATGATAACCTTCGTTAATTGCATCTGGGAGTTCCCAGATGATACCGACACTCAAGAAATAGACATTTTAGTTTTTATGCCTTCCAATTATGCTGCTTGAATGGATCTTTAACTTAACTGTCCACTGTCCTAAGAGGCATGACTTTCTCCAACCTTTCCTCTCTGCCTAACTTTCTGCTATTTTTATGAGCTTCAATAGCCCCTTTTAAAGTGGTAGTTTCTTTAAGAAAAGAATTACAATGTAAATTAGTCTTCAACGAATAGTAAGGCACATTTTGGAATTAAATTCCTAAGTATTGAAGCTTTGCTTCCTGATATGTTTAAAACCATTATATAAGTTTAACCATAGCCATTCAGTCTATGTACCTAGAAATATCATTTCTTCTGTTGCTAATGAAGGTCCTACGGCACAAATTTATTAAAGGTATACGTTTGCATGGGATAATAATTGAGTCGATAATATTAAATTCATAGGCTCATTATTTAATTGCAAGGGCAGATTATGAATACAGCTTCTAAAATGTATTTTAATGAAAAACACTACATCCTGACCTAATCATATCAACCTTATGCTATCTAATTAAGGATGCAAAAAATCATTAGAGTTACAAAATATTAGTTCCAGTTCCATCAGGCTGTGAGCTGCCCCTTCATGAATATATATATTTTTACTCATGATAAATAGTTAATGAGGTAAAAATGACAAAATTTGCATGTAGGCAAATTAGTTTAATAGAATGATGTCTTTTCTGACTACTGAAAGTGACCTTTTCTTTTTCAAAAAAAATGGTTAAAATACTTGGAAATTATCATCTGGCTGTCTTTGCACAAATGACAAATTATACATATGAACAATATAAAAATTACAAAATGCAATAATCCTAAATTCTCATCATACTGTAAATGTGTTCTGTGCTTTTGCATTTATCAATTTAATACAAGGAAATTAAGCATATTATAAAGTGTCCATTTATGTGGCAATTTTTAATCCAGAGCATAAAAATGAGAAGCATGTGCTTAATAGCTAATACTATGGCAAAGATCTAGATCAAATTTTTAAAGTACAAAAATTCTAGACTACTTACTTGAAATATTTTTATATTAAAGTGTCCGTTCCACTCTTAATTTAGCATTTTAGATTATAAATGAGTGTTCTAAATTAAACTGGCATTGTATCCTGAAATTAGTACTTCAATTATTCACCAAGATTACCTTGCTTCCCTATTGAAATAAACTAAACAAGCAAATATGAAACAGGTTAAGAAAAAATTAGACTATTAATCATAAGTAAAAAGAAGTCTTCATGGTATAAATGCCAGGTCATGAAGAGATATAACAAATAAAATATGTATGTCTATTCATTTAAGTTTAGGAATGTTTCTGTATGCTTAATAAACATAACCCCAACAATGAGGAATAACAGGTGCTCTCCAGATTTTCCAATGATTTGCATAAACATCTCTGTGAGTCTCCTCACTGATGGATGCTGAGTCTATATATGTTGGGGAAGAGACAGCAGCAGTTTATCTAGATATATTAATGCCTGTTAATGGCCCAAAAGAATCTAAGCCAAAATATTTTACTTAGGACACAGACGCCTTTGATTAAATTATTTAATTATATTTAATCTAATTGTCTTTTCTTTGATCCATTTAAATGTGTATACACTGTCAGAATTATGAACACTCAGGGTTTGAGGTCTTTTCCTGAGTTCTGCTCTTGTCCATCATGGGCCAGCTAAACCATTTTATAAAGGAGGGAATAAATATTAATTTTAAAGAATTAAAGAATTTCATAATGTCCTTTAATTTTCCCTCTAGCACCTAAACATTCATTTTCCTCTTCCCCTTTATATTCCCAGCCCCCTCCCTGTCCCATCTTCTCCTATCTCTCACTCTCTCTGACTTTCCTAGACAAAATAAACAGTCATAAACAGTAAAATAATTCTCTATTTTCCTCTGTATTCTCTTGTTAGGTACTATTGTTCAACTCAGATCATTTTGGTACTCAACTTTGGATTGCTTCCAAATTCCTAAACTTCCATGTTGTGAAGTTAATAATGAGATAAATATGCTCTACCTACCCCAGTCACTTTGACATTATCCTGCAGAGAAAGTGCTCTTTGCTTAATTTTTAGGATGATTTAGACAATTTGGGCCTTTTAAAAATTATGCTGTTGTGAAGGATTTTTGAAGAAGAAATCAGGATGAATATATCATAGAGTGAAATGTGTTTTACTTCAAATCAGGAACAATGATTGTGGAAATGTCTGATGTAATGTTATATTTACCTATCAAATTAACAGAATTCAAGACATATTGCATATATTAAGAGTAAACCCATGTGGGATTTTTTTTTTAAAGCTAATGTTTAGGTTTCTATCAGGTAGAGAATGGAATGAGGTAGATTGTATGTTCATTATATGGGCGAATTAAATATGTTCAAGTATTCAATCATTCATGCTTGCATTCATTTATGTACTGAACGAATAGACAGCAAAATGTGCTATGATCCTCAGACACCATTAAACACTGAGAACTCAAAGATGGAAAAGCCACTCATTTATTGCACAAGATCTTAGTCTAAAAAGGAATAGGGAAACACAGGTAATTCTCAGATGGTGTGTTAGAAGAGTCGGATAAAACAAGCAGCTTTGACACAAAGGAGGTGGCCCTCTCTGGGCAGCCTCCCTCAAAGCAACACTCAAGGTCAGTCTGGATGAAGAATTAGTTTGCCAGGTGGTACCTGAGGAGCTGGGAGGATGCTCCTCCAAACAGAGAGGAATGGATGGTAATGTAAAACAACATATCATATTTAGCAAACTATCCTTATTTTTATATGGCCTACTTATATGGGAAGTATTTGGCAAGAGGAATGCTAAGAGGGGAGGGATGGGATGCAGATACAGGAGGCATCACCAGAGAGGTTGACAAGACTCCCACCAAATGGCAAAAACGTATCAGTCTGAATTTTGGCTTTTACTCTTCAGGCAAAGCGTTTATGACAGGGAAATGGAGGGTCAGATCTACACTGTAGAAATAGTCTAAGAATGAGTTCATGCACGGTGTGATGACGTGGTAACTGCAATGTGAGACTGTAGGTAGGCAGGGACGCAGTTAGCAGAGGGTTGCTGTTGTTCAGAAGTCGGGTATTGAGGTCATAGATGTGCAGTAGCAAATGGAATAGAGAAGAGTAGATATTAAGAAAGTAAAGTCAGTAGAACTAACTGGATGATAAAACTAAAAAAAAATTTCTAGGAGACAAAGAAAAGTCTAGAAAAACTCTGAGTTTTCGATCTTTGTGAGAAATAATATTTTCTTCCTCCTGTCTTCCCAAGATGACATTGAAGCCAGCAATCATGTCACATGTGGGAAATAAGTCACTAGCTTCTTTTATTTTTTTTCTCTTAAAAACTTATTTATTTATTTGAGAGAGAAAGAGAGAGAGAGCAGGAGGAGGGGCAAAAGGAGAAGGAGAGGCAGAGAATCTCAAGCAGACTCCCAGCTAACCGTGGAGCCCAGCACAGGGCTCCATCTCAGGACCCTGAGATCATGACCTGAGTCAAAATCAAGTCAGATGCTTAACTGACTGAGCCACCCAGGTGCTCCATTAGCTTCTTTTATATTCTTCACAACCCTTGTGCAATTTTGCTCAATATATATACAGTAGGTATCAATACATATTTCCATAAGAAAATAACAGTATTACACTCTAAGAACCACCTGGCCATGTTTCCTCATTTCAACTAATAAAAAATAATCAAGATACAGTCAAGTTGCAAGATTTGTATAGTGGTGGCAGGCAAATACAGTAATAAATGGCTTCAAGAACAATGTGAGAAAATGTACTGATTTACTGATACGTTAACAGAATGGGTTTCTCTTGTGCAGTCAAAAAACAAAATCTACTTCAAACCAACTCACCTTCTTCCTTTCACCATGGATTCCTCTCCATTGCTCAGATCTTGTCACTATGTAACTGAGCTCCTGATTGGAAATCTCCAAATTATATGGTATGAAAAACTTGGTTTCTTCAGTATGGATGCGCTGAAATGCATCTAATATCCAAGAATCCTTGTGCAATCTAAGAACAAAACTGTCTGTTATTTTTGTTGCCCAAATATTGTTTACTTTTTGTCCCCCCAAAATGTTAAATAATTTGTTTCTTTTATCAATTTCTATGTATTCTATTGTAGTTCATTGTTCTCATTTATCTTTCAGAAATTATTTGACTTATATTCCAGAAATAAGTTAATGCTATCCTCCACTAAACATCATAATCAAAGAATAATCTGTTTTTTTTTTTTTGCAATTATCTCCTATAAGCCTATTATTTCTGATTTTTGATGTCTAAGTAATAGAAGGTAGAAAATTAATAAATATTTAGCCATTAATTTGTATTATGAATACCACATAAATTCAAATGTGAGGGATTTGTTAAAGGAAACTTACAGTCAAGAACCCTAATGCATCACAGTATCAATAAACTACCCCTTTGAAAAGTTATTACAAAATGCCCAAGTTATGAACTGGAGTACCAAGATAGTTGAGCATTATGTGGAAGTGCCTTACTATACAAAGTGGGGAACTGTACGTACTTAATTTCAATGATCAGGATAATTATATTTTGCTTTAAATAGAGTAGGTAATTAAAACTAAAATGTATTGAGTTCCCTTTAAAATGGTGGTCTTTCACATCCATTGTGTTATCTAGCCTTGCTCTAATCCTGTCTTTTACATATTGATACACTAAAATAAAAAAAAATTAGTCTTGCTATTTATAAGTAACAGAGACAGAATTTAACTCAGAACTAACACCAAAGTTCACTTCATTCCACCATCTGACTCTTCAGTGAAAATAATCAATACAACACATATCTTCATTTAAGGACCTTTATCTTACTTCTTCCAAAATAGTAAAATAGATTTTTTGATCCTATTGCCAAATAAGATCTATGTGTCTTTGTTTCCCCCTAACTATTTTGCGCTTATCACAGAATGGAAATAAAAGGAAAACTGCCAGCCAGTGTCACTGATGACTCAAGACAGGCCATATGGCTTGGTACCATCTTGAAATTCAACTACTACTCTTACTGTGCTTTGAGATTCTACATCGGCCATTTGAATGATTTGCTAGTTGTCTTGTTAAACAAGAACTAGTCTTTACCATTCTCTTAAGCTTGTTTAATATAACATCCATCTTTCTTTCTTTTAATGGTAGTAAGATTTAATGTAGTTAAATTACTGTCAATTTGCTGCCATAAACATTTTCTGTATGAAGATTTTAAGTGCAAGATTAGCAACAATGCAATTAACTTTGAATTAATTAGGAATCACAGTCCTGTTTCTTCTAGCTTCTGTTCCTTTTGCCCAGAAAATGTCTGTCTCCTCTTTATATCTCCTTTATTTTGTGTGAAAGAATAATTATGTAAACACCCAAGCCCAGATCTACAGGATGGTATACAAATGCTTCAACAAAGAACAAAAGGGCATATTGGAATATGGAAAGCTGTACAAAGATTAACTGCACTTTAGTTTTACATTTACATTTTTTCCTTGCCATGTTGAGTGGCATTTTCCAATGAACAGCTCTATGATGGGTTGTAAATGAATCAACTTACCAACCGTTACTAGTTTTTAGCATATTTTGCAGCCCTATGGAGCCAGTTTACACACAGAAAAAGGAGAAAATAGTCTATGGTTATATGTGTAAAAATTTAAGCATAAATTGAGTGTTGATAATTATGTAATTCATTTGATTATGTAATCAGCTAAGCAATATAACATTTACCCAAAAGTGAGTTATTTTGCCTTTTCAGAGAGTTAGGCAGTCCATACTGATCAAAGTTAGTGCATTGCTATTGAACTTCACTTTTCTGGTTCTCTTTAGAAAGTTAGAGTCCAAATAAATGTTAAGAAAATTTCTATAAAAACATACAGTCTCAAAGAGTTTCAATAAATTTCATAATTAAACTTATTTTATTTATAAAATATTTATATTAAACATATTTATTTATTAAAACAATTATTTCATAAATAAACTGGGCATTGGTAAGATATTGATGAGAGAGAGCAACAGACTATTTTCTCTGTGTAGACAACATTGGAGCCAGTCAATGAAATATTAACTTTGAACTTTCTGTGATCATATTAAGTTATGAAAGTTTGTTATTCTCAAATGGGTCAGAAATAACACACACACACACACACACACACACAAACATGCATGTATTTTCATGCATTGTCTGCCATTTTGCATGTGTGTGTATAAAGATCAGATTGATTTATATAAAATTGAAGATACTAAACATATTAGATGAGAGAAGAGAAAGAGAAAACCAAAGTGGAAATATTTTAATAATTAGTGAAATTAGGAGAAGACTATTCAAGTTCATTATATTATTTTTGCATTTGTATAGACTTGAGTTGCTATTTAATAAAAAGCTAATATTTTATGATATTCTATATCATTACCTGATGATGGTTACAGATTTGGACTTCTTTTAACAATACAACTATTCAAAGTGTCTAAAAATTTTACATTTTTAAATTATTTCTTCAAAATGTAATTAAAAGAGAAACTGTATTCCACCTGTCTGCAAAGCCGAGGGCATTATTGTTTATAGAAATAGGTCACATATTATGCCACAGGTTCTGATGACGGCCAATGAAACAAAGTAATTTACAAAGTCCTCTGCCCTGTGTCCTACATTTGAAGCAATTCATTGCTTGGTGAATGGCAGAAGCTATTATGTTTGGTTCACATCTGAATGTGGGTCATTTACAGAAACCTAGGATGTGACATTTCTTTTAAAGCTAAAAAGGACAAGTGTGAACATTTAGCTAATATAGTATTTTAAGGGTCATGAAAAGGATGGAGTCTATAACTCAAACTAGCTCCAAAAGAAAAAAAACATATATATATATATGTATATATATATACATATATATATATGTGTGTGTGTGTGTGTAAATTAAAAAGAATCAAATATGATTGCTTCTTTCTAACTCTAAAAATTACAAATGAGTTCAGCAGCATGACTTTACAGATATCATAGTCAATGTGCTTATTGATAAAACTACTTATCTACTGGTGTAAGTACATTAGAATGCTTCAGGTAAAGGTCTGAACAACTTATGCTTGCCAAAATTCATGTGAAATCTGTTCACATATACTTTAGCGGACTTGTTGAACATTTTAGATGAGGTATATGACACTAAAGTTTTTATATGTATGGAAAAAGCTTTTTGGGCTTTCTACACTTGCATACTCACCATTCGGTTTAAGACTAATTGAAATTCAAATGGCTTTGGTTTGAAATTATATATATATATATAATTTATATATAATTTATATGTAATTTATATATAATTATAAATATAGTATAATATATTAATATATATAATTTATATATTATATATAAATATATTATATAATATATAAATTATATATATATAAATAGAGGAAAAGAGAAATACAATATAAAAAAAAGAAATAAAATGGAGAAGGGAAAATAATTTTAGGAAAGGGAAAAAGAAATTCAGAAAATAAAAAATATAGACATAACGGGAAGTAGTCAAGAACCCCTCCATCCCCGTTTCCAGAGATAGCTCTATTGTAGGTTTATGAAGTATATATCCTTTAAAATATGTGTGGTCTCATGTTTGTAAGGGGATAATCATCCTCTTCATTCATTCCTCATTAATTCATTATCTCAGTCAACAAATATTCACCTTTGCCTACCAAATGCCTAATACTAAGTGCAAGCAGTAGGGAAGGGGACAGGTGAGAATCCCAGGAAGGGGGTACAGAGGAGACTGCATGGGGCCCTGGGGCTGGCAGGAAGAGAGCAGAATGACAAGGAAAGCACATAGTGTTAGGGTAGTATCATGTAAGGAAGGCAGGGCCCACCCAGGTCAAGAGAGCTCTTAATGTGAGAGCAATCAGAAGCCATTATATGGATTTAAGGCAAGTGATATGATACTTTTTAATTAAAAATCATTCTGGTTATAGTGAGGAAAATAGATTAAAAGGAGCAAAAAGGAATATAAAGAGACTGGTTGGAAGGCTAATGTTACAGTAAGTCAGGGGAGAGATCAGGACACATTGGATAGGGAAAGGAGCCTATAGATAGAACAAGGTGGACAAGTTCAAGAGCTAAGCAATTGCCAGAACCTGGAGAAGTTGAGGGAGAGGATGGATTTGAGGACAGATGCCAGGTTTCTTTCTCCTTTATCTGTCCTACCCTCCCTCCCTCCCTCCATTCCTTCCTTCCTTCCTTCCTTCCTTCCTTCCTTCCTTCCTTCCTTCCTCCCTTCCTTCCTTCCTTCTTTCCTTCCTCCCTCCCTCCCTCCCTCTCTGTTTTGTTGATTGAATAATTCTACTACTGGGTATTTACACAAAGAAAATGAAAACACTAATTTGAAGAGATATATACACCCTATGTTTACTGCAGCATTATTTACAATAGCCAAAATATGGAAGCAACTCAAGTGTTCATCCATAGATGAGTGGAAAGAAGAAAACATGGTGTGTATGTGTGGGTGTATGTGTGTGTGTATACACACATACATATATTACACAGCCATAAAGAAGGATAAAATCATGCTATTTGCAACAACATGGTTGGATCTAGAGGGTATTTTGTTAAATGAAGTAAGTCAGACTGAGAAAGACAAATCCCATATGATTTCACTCATATGTGTAATCTAAAAAACAAAGTTTTACTCTTTATTTACTATACACATTTTAAAGATAAGGAAAGATCATAGGGGTAAAACTATTGCCAAAGGACATGCAACTAGTAAGTGCCAGAGCCAAGATTCAAGCCAGGCCAAACAGTCTTCAATCCAGGTATCAAACCACTATATCATATTCATTCGTTAGATGAAAATTAACCACAAATATGAATTTTAAGTAATCTCATTGTTTAAAAAAAATTAAGAAATATGGGGTGCTCTGGTGGCTCAGTTAGTTAAGCCTCTGGCTCTTGGTTTCAGCTCAGGTCATGATCTCCCAGTTGTGGAATCGAGCCCCGCATTAACTCTGGACTCAGCGCAGAGTCTGCTTGTCCCTTGCCTCTGCTCCTCCCCTCCTCCCTTGTGCTCTCTCTCAAATAAATAAATAAATAAATACAGAGAGCACAAGCAGAGGAGGGACAGGCAGAGGGACAAGCAGACTCCCCGCTGAGCAGGGAGCCCAATGAGGGACTCGATCCCAGGACCCGGAGATCATGACCTGAGCCCAAGGCAGAAGCTTCACCCTGACTAAGTCAGCCAGGTGCCCCATACATTAAATCTTTAAAAAACAATTAAGAAATATGAGATACAAGTAACATTGCAGTTTCTAGAGCTCCAAAGACAGCGTATGGGTATCAGCTGAGCCACTGGCCTACTAACCTTAGGCAAATTACTTAAAGTCACTAATGCTTGGTTTCTTTATGTATGAAAAATACATGATGTTAACAGGTCCTGAATTGTCAGAATTAAGTGAAGTAAGCTCATACTATATTCAAATCAGGGATTAAGATGCAGTAAGTGCTCTGGAAATGGCAGAAATTACTATTTAGGGACTGAAAGGAAAATATTAAACACCCTCTGTGGAACCTCCAGTATATCAATTTATATGGCACATGACGTAAGGTTTTTTGAACCTTGTCCTCGAACATTCTGAGATGACCGTGAGATCCAATCATCTATCAGAGTTAGAATTCTCTTCTTTCTTTTCAGTTGTTCGTTCTAATGGCCACAGGATCAGCTCTTCCAGTTCCTATTGTCTTCTATTCCCATGAGGGTACTGACTCAGGTTATGTAGGTAGGTCAGTTTTACAGGAAAACCCAAACTATAAAGAGTAAGGTGAACCAGAAGAACTAGGCAGCATTTTCTCAAATCAAATTCAGCTGTGAAGTCTTGGCCACTGGGGAAGCATGGAGCTGATAGGAAGTCCTGGTCCCATGATCAATGTGAATGACCAAAACAAAACAAAACATAAAAAACACAAAAGGGTGCTGGTTCAACACTTAAGCCATTCGAAAGGCTGAGGCACTTCTACCATCTGCTTCCTTGCAGAATGACGGCTCCTTCGCAAATGTGACCTAGATCACTAGGAACCTGTCCAGAGTTTTGAGCATCGAAGCAAGCCTCATATGTACCTACTCACCAGATGATTAAAAAGAAAAAACCACTTGGAGAGGGTGGTAGAGAATGAAGGTTGGGGCAAGTGGAATTGAACTTTAGAAACACCAAGTCAGAGCAGACAACCGGCCAGAAGGGAGTGACAAAGCATTTTGTGTCTATGTGTTTAGCACTTCCCTGGATCCTCTGGATTTTTTTTTTCATACAGTGCCTAAATGTTTTGCATGTCACTGTGACTCTTTTAGACTCCTCCTTCCGCATTGCACTGTAATTTTGTAAAGTTGGGTGTTGCCAAAGAGTTCAAATTCAAAATCTATTCTAGTCACTTGGATGAGTCAGATTAACACACATAAGAACTTCGTGTATGTCTTTTTCACACTTCTTCATTATATTCCAGTGGATCATTCAAAATGGAAAGCACTTGGGAACTAGATTCATTTGAACAGACAGCCTGTGAGCCATATTTTATTTGAAAGCGGTCTGTCTTCATCATTAAGAAAATATCTTCCTTTATTTATTTGTGGTTTTAATTCAACAAATATTTGTTGCATGTCTGTTGTGTTCTAAACACTTTTCTGGGTGCAGAAAAGACAATGGTGAATTCTAGAGTCAGTGACTTTGCCCTCCACAGTCCAGTGTTTCATGTTATATAACATTTTAAACACATGGTTGGAGAGTTTGAGGTACCATTTTATGCACATGTACTCCTCACTGTTTTGCAGAGGCAAAGCAAAATAGTTGTTCTTTGTGTTTGAGTGTTTGGGTTTTTTTTTGTTCAATTATTTTAGTGACAAGGATGATAATTTTATCGATTATGCAGGATACTGACAGAGAGAAATAGGGAATGACAGTGGTTCCTGCATGTTATCTACACCATCAGATGTGGACACTTACATGGAAGTAGGAAAGAAAATTCCTCATTCCAGTGGCCTAAAAAGCTTATGCCAGTGATTTGGACTGTGTCAATAAAAGAATATGTACCTGACACTTCATCAAGGTACATATACCTTCCTGACACCTGCTTACCTTTGGTCAAAACTCACGTGCCCGGTTTCTTACAAGTTTGGGATGAAAATGGAAGTTGTGGTAGACCATTTCACTTTCTTTTATCTCAGAGGTATCAGAAGAAGGCTAATTTACCAAAAGTCAATTTATCAAATGACTTAGACTTAACTGAGAAGCTTTTATGTTATCTTTACAAGAGAATATCATGTCAGGAAATGTTCAGTTTATCTCTGACCCAGCTTCTTGCAGCTACAGATGGGGTTGGGGGGGGGGGAAGAAAGAGATCCCTCTATTTGCTGAAGAAAAGATCGGAGTGGAGTCAGCATATAGCATGAACTCAGCTGTCTACATCAAAGAGTTTAGGGCCTGAGGAACAGAGTGGGGATACTGATGGGCTTTTGGCTAATGAATGATGTGAGTTACCTGGATCTATAGCAGTGAACTATTTGGTTACAATCCTTCAGTTTGTTGAAATTAACACAGTGTAGCATCCAAATCTTTTTTTTTTTAGATTTTATTTATTTATTTGAGAGAGAGAATGAGAGAGAGCATGAGAGGGAGGAGGGTCAGAGGGAGAAGCAGACTCCCTGCCCAGCAGGGAGCCCGACGCGGGACTTGATCCAGGGACTCCAGGATCATGACCCAAGCCGAAGGCAGTCACTTAACCGACTGAGCCACCCAGGCGCCCAATGAAACTTTATTTATTTATTATTTTTTTATAAAGATTTTATTTATTATTTGACAGAGAGAGAATGAGAGAGAGCAAGCACATGAGAGGGGGGAGGGTCAGAGGGAGAAGCAGACTCCCTGCCGAGCAGGGAGCCTGATGCGGGACTCGATCCTGGGACTCCAGGATCATGACCTGGGCCGAAGGCAGTCGCTTAACCAACTGAGCCACCCAGGCGCCCCGCATCCAAATCTTTTAAATAGGTCTATTCCTATACCAGCATGTCACGATGTTCATAGTCCATTAGGGCTATTAAGGTGACAATTTCGGGGGGGTATGAAAATCAGTTATCTATTAATTAGATCATTTTATGGTAAATAATATTTCGCTTTAAGTGAGGAACGTTGTAAAGAAGATTAATTCAGAAAGTGGAAAATCTTTGATTACCTTATACATATTCCCCAGACAATGAATATGCTCATAGTATTCTCATCAAAACCTACCTTTAAATTATCTGAATCTAAAATAATTTTCCTAAGTAAGAAGTGGCCACAGCTAAAACTTATAAGGCTTTTTGGAACTATTAAGTCAATGATTAAGAAGACATCAGCACCCTCCAAAACTAATTAACTTAAGTACAAGTCTTTCAGATTTGTATACAGCTTCCAGGAATATAAAAGCTTAAGCAACTCTAACTGACATTTAAATGGTGATTTCTCATTCTCTGAATATTTTAAAGGAATATGTAAGCAGCCTGTAGATCATTTGGACTATTCAAATAAAGGATTTAGAGTGAAAGGACCCATATAATATCAACAAAGGTTTTGCTCAGAAGAGTTATGAGGAGCTCTGCAAGGCCAGATGAAGCAAACACCCTGACAGGTATAGATGGTCTTCACAGATTTTCTTCATGCCAATGCCTACAGATGGCCATCTATAAAAGATTGGTCAAAATGTAAGTTTTTTAAAAGAAGCTCTAGAAAAGACGAGTTCCATTGATCCCACTGGAAACATGAACTAGAATTAAAATTTCTCAAAGTAAAACAGAGTAAAACAAAATGGCAAAGCAGTTAATATCTAAAGATAATACCATCTGAAAGAAAAGACCAGTAAAATAAAATAAAAGGTGTCTTGTTTAGATCTCGACATTATCCATAGCAAATGAATTCTACATGGCTTGTGATAAGGAGTTCAATGAAAAAAATTCCAGCTTTATAAAAATAGAAGTCAATAGTTATAACATTTCTGAATGAGGAAGGATGTTTTTTAAATTTAAGATCTGTTTAAATAAGTATAATGATCAAAAGGCTTTACTGTATATGAATTATAATACCTGTTTTTCTAAGTAATCTTTACATTCAATATGGGGCTCAAACTCACAACCCTGAGATCAAGAGTTACATGCTCTACCAGCTGAGCCAGCCAGGCACACCTATAATACCTATTTTTCTAAAAAATCAAAAATACATTTAAAAGTTAATTGTCAAATGGAGAAAACATCCATTAAAATATGACAGAAGGGTTACTACTATAATATATATGAAACTCATATAACTCAGTAAGAAACAAATTTGAATACTCATAGAAGGAAAGACAAAGGGACATTTAGAAGGCAATTCACAAAGAGGAAATATAAATGAGTGAGTGATAAGCATACTAAGAATATTTAGTAACTAGAAACAAAGGAATGCACATTTAGAAAAGGATGAGATCCCATTTCTTCTATTAGATTAAAAAAAAGTTACCATACGATGTGAACATGAGTTGGTCAGATCCCCCATGCACTTCTATAGAAGTATAAATCCAACTTCTCTAAAACATAACTTTGCAATATTATCTAATGTCTTAGAAACATTATACTGTTTGAAACAGTATTTCTGTGTCTCTAGGATACTCTTTAAAAATAATCTAAAATGTAACAAGACCCTGAGTCTTAAGATGTTCATCAGAATTATTTCTAAAGTGCACAAAACTGAGAAACAATCTATTGTCCAGGAATAAAGAAATCTTTATTTATTTTTTAATAAAGAAATATTTAAATATTTTATATTGTTTATCTGGTATAAAATAATGTGTAGACATAAAATGTTCATGAAGTAAGTAAAGAATATGAAAGTATTTATCATACAATATTATTAAGTTTAAAATCAACATACAAAGTTATTCTTACAGAATAATTTCAACTTTGTAAAAATACACATGGGAAAAAAATTGAAATAACTTTACCAAATGATTAACAATGCTTTGTCTCAATGGTGATATTATTGGTGTTTTTAAATTTATTTTTTGATTCTCTTCTATAGTTTCCATTTTTTTCCTAAATAAAATACTCTTCTTATAATAAGGAAAAAACATTAAAAAGATTAATGCTTTTTTTAAAGCTATGAAATCCGGTTCAGATAATTACACTCAGGTCAAGAACTTCCTCATACAGGTCAAGTCTCCTAGAACTATGGGGAATGAGAATTTTTCTAGTAGAAACCCTTCAGTAATAAATTACTCAGGCTCTTAGAAAAATAAGATCCAATCAGCCAAACTCAATAGGGTCCAATCTGGAGCTTACACAGCCAGTCTTTATAATGTAGAGCTTCCGGTGCCCAGAGCTAGACAACATTCTCTGTTAACAGCCTGCACAGCAGACTTGATCCCCTTTGTGTTCCTATAATACTAGCCATGTTATCAAATGTTTTGACAGGACTGATCCAAAAGCCCAGAAGACCTGAGATTGTGGCCTTAAATTTGGATTAAGAATGCTAACCAAATCAGTCAACACACACAAATCCATATTGGCATCTTTCATGAAGATGAGTTCTTGGGATTTCTGTATCTCTTTGCCTACTTTTATGCCAGGGCAAACCCCACCTCTTTGACCAGATGCCTCTGTTGGTGGCAGCGCTTGCTGTAGAGAACAGGGCCATTCAGCTCTCCAACATTTTAGAGAGAGATGTTGTGCAAACATCAGATCTTTCAGCTGACATATTAGAGCAACTTTATGCATACAAAAAATACAGGTATTTTCCCTGTGGGAGATTATTGTTATCTCTACCATTACCTAAAGACATTTGAAGAGCATCTGCTTCTAAAACACTAGCAAAACCTGGGGGTTACCGAGCATGTCTAGTTCTGACGGGACAGGATAAGCATGGAAGACAGTGAAAGGCTATGCTGAAAGAGTGCACAAAACTTGTTTATTCCTCCTGGACTTTTTCAGGCTCATTTTCTATGATGTCCGGACACTTCGTCTCTCTTTGCTTTTTCCTAATCATTTTTCCATCCATGACAGAACTTCTCACTCCTCCTATCCATGCTTTCTCATGGGGTAATCCTTCTGTTGTACTTTAAAGCAAACCACTATTTGTTTTAGGCAGCAAAGTATTAAATCCTAGTTATTTGGTGCATAAATTCTATACTTCATACTTCATACTATATTTCATACTTAGAAGTAATCTTCTTGATAATAAAAATGTGAACCTTGGACAAAGAATGCATGGTTGCAAACATTCACCTTATTTTAAGTGAGAAGAGATATATCGATGGGGTAATAAATGGTACATAACATTATCTGATAATTGTTTAATCCTCTGAAAGTCTAAACTACGTGATGTACTATTATATTTAACTTCTCGAGGAAACCCTAGTCATTTTAAATAATAGAATCACGCTTCTTGTAGAGCCTCTCTTCAGATCTACACGTATGTATCATCCTTACCATGTTCCACAAGAAAATGCCTGAAATCTAGCAAATGGACATCTTTGCCTAGGGGGCCACAGGACGAGTTAGTGGTCAAATGAAAACTGAATGATCAGGGAAGACTTTCTTCCCTTCCCCAGGAAAGCAAGTGCAACTTTACTGCAGCTATGTTATTGGTCCAAGGAAGTAAGAATTAAGGAGTGTGCTCACCTCCCATTTCACAGAAAATTATAGTGGCTATCATATGTGAACTCCCTCATGGCCCTGCCACAAACTTCCATGCTTTTGCTTCAGCCTTATCTCTTTCCTTATCACATCAAGGGACAAGATTCTTTCCCTAAATCCTGGGTTTGTCTCCATATGTTCTCTCCATCATGCCTTCAGAGACCTCTTTGTTCAATTATCCTCACTTGCTTAGCCATTTGCACTATTTTTCTCTTTTAGAATTTTCAAGTATGCATATAAATATATTTGAACCACACCCATGTTAAAAACCACTCTTTTTTTCACATTTTATTTATTTATTTTAGAAAAAGAGGGAGAGAGCACAAGCAAGCGGTTGGGGGGAGGAGTAGAGGGTGAGGAGAGAGAACCAGAAGCAGACCACACACTCAGCATGGAGCGCACGCGGGGCTCGATCCCAGACGGCAAGATCATGACCTGAGCTGAATCCAAAAGTCAGACGCCTAGCAGACTGAGCCACCCAGGAGCCCCTAAAAACCACTCTTTTTTAAAAAAATTCTTTTTTCTAACCATTTTCCATTTACAGCATAGCTTTGTATATAAAAAACTCAGTAATTGAGAAATTGAGTCTCTTACCCTACAAAGCAATGAAACTCAAGACTTCCTCCACACGAATTCATTGTCTATATAGTTTTGCCTGAGCTCTACACTCATCTATCCAACTTCTTATGATGCTTTTTCCCTTGGCAATATCAAAGATAGCTTAAGGTCAATAGGAATGAAAATTTAACTCATTATCTATCTCCTCTAAATGTTTACTCTCCATGTAATCTCTGTCTCTGAGAATGCTACCACCATCCACCCATGGATACCCAACTCCAAAACTTAAGGTTATGCTAAATGTCATTCTTTCCTTCACCTTCAGTTTCCAACAAGCCCAAAAGTTCTATGTGTGTCAACTATTTCTTCAATATGCCACAACTGCCCATTTCCTGTGTCATTCTCTTTAGTGAAGGCTCTTGACACTCTGCCTAGACTATTGAAATGGCTTTCTAACTAGATTTCCCTGCTTCCAAACTGACCACTATTAAATCCAATTTCCCTTCTATTGGTAGAGTGATCTTCCTAAAATTAAAGTTATTGAAAATCTTTCAATTTTTTTACTTTACCAACAAATTCAAGCTCCACAACATGATGTCAAGATGTTTATCATCTAGTCCTTGACTACACATCTTATCTTATCTCAGTCAACTGCCATTGCCCCATATCCTATACTCCAACCATATTAAAACATTTTTGAGTGGCAAAATATGTCATACTTCCTCATAATCATAGTTTCATACATCTTCCCTTTGCCCAGGAACATTCTTCCCTCTGTTTTTCTTCCATTCCAATTATATTAAAACTCTGAAAATTACTCAAGGGTTATGTTTCAACTGATGTGTTTGGCTGCTGCCCCAATCCTCCTCCAGACCTGTGTTGATTCCTTTTGTCTATGTTCTCAGAGACTTTTGTGTTGACCTCTTCCTAGCACTTTTTTTTTTAATTATATAAGAACATTTAACATGACATCTACTCTCTTAACAATTCTTTAAGTGTATAATACAGTATTGTTAATTACAGACACATGGTTGTACAGCAGATCTCAGAACTTAATCATCTTGCATAACTGAAACTTTATGTCTGTTGAAAAGCTATTCTCCATTCCCCCCTCCCCTCTAGACCCTGACAACCACCATCCCCACTATGCTTCTATGACTTTGACTATTCTAGATACTTCATATAAGTGGAATCATACAGTGTTTGTCCTTCTGTGGCTGGCTTATTTCATTTAGCATAATGTCTTCAATATTCATCTGTGTTGTCACACATTGCCAGATGTCCTTCTTTTTCAAAGCTGAATAATATTCCGTCGTATGTGTCTACCACATTTTCTTTATCCATTCATCTGTTGATGAACATTTAGGTTGTTTCTACATCTTGGCTATTGTGAATAATGCTGCAATGAACATGGGAGTTCTAATATCTCTTTGAGATCCTGATTTTAATTCTTTTGAATAAATTTCTAGAAGTGGAGTTGCTGGATTACATTACAAAGCTACAGTACTTTAAACAGTATGCTACTGGCATAAATACAGACAATTAGACCAATAGAACAGACTACAGAGCCCAGAAATAAATCCATGCATATACAATCAATCAATCTTCAACAAGGGTGCCAAAAATATACAATGGAAAAAGGATGGTCTTTTCAACAAATGGTGCTGGAAAAACTGGATATCCACATGCAAAGGAATGAAATTGGACCCTTACTTTATATCACACACAAAAATCAACTCAAGCTGGGGGTGTCTGGGTGGCTCAGTCATTAAGTGTCTGCCTTCAGCTCAGGTCATGATCCCAGGGTCCTGGGATCGAGCCCCGCGTCGGGCTCCCTGCTCCACGGGAAGCCTGCTTCTCCCTCTCCCACTCCCCCTGCTTGTGTTCCCTCTTTCTCTGTGTCTCTCTCTGTCAAAATAAATAAATAAAATCTTTAAAAAAAAAAATCAACTCAAGCTGGATTAAAGGCTTAAATATAAGACCCGAAACTATAAAACTTTTATTTAAAAAATGAGGAAATTTCATGACATTGGTTTTGCCAGTGATTTCATGGATATGAAAATGGCTTTTAAAAATATAAGCAACAAGGGGTGCCTTGGTGGCTCAGTCATTGTGTCTGCCTTCAGCTCAGGTTATGATCCCAGGGTCCTGGGATTTAGCCCTGCATCGGGCTCCCTGCTCCGCAGGAGGCCTGCTTTTCCCTCTCCCACTCCCCCTCTTTGTGTTCCCTCTCTCACTGTGTCTCTCTCTGTCAAATAAATAAATAAAATATTTAAAAAATATATAGACAACAAAAGCAAAATTGAACAAGTGGGACTATTTCAAACGCAAAAGCTTCTGCAAAGCAAAAGAAACCATCAACAGAGTGAAAAGTCTTCCTAGCACATTTTATACTGCCTCTAATTTGTTGCTTTTCTCAATTTTCTTCATGCATATACATTGCTTGCTTAATGAGTGACCTGGAAAGCCAAACCCTATGATATTCAGGATCAAAGCTGAAGGATGATTCTTCTCTTAGTGATTTTGGCAGGGATGGGAAGAATGGGAAGAAAGTGGATTGGAAAGAGGAGAGAAAAAGACTTTTACATAAGCTTCCTGGAAAATTTACCAGGATATTATTGGATATTAAGGGATTACTCCTTGTTTCTTATTGGCCCCTAGTTTGAAGAAATAAGTATAACGATTTACAGAAAAATGAGATCTCTCTATTATGGAGAAAACATTTCCCCAAAAGTTGATTAGTTTCTCAGTTGGTCTTCATGATAGATGTTATGAACAACCAATGACACTTCTTTCTTTTTTTTTTTAAGATTTTATTTACTTATTTGAGAAAGAGTGTGAGAGAGAGCATGTGAGAGAGCAAGAACGGGGTGGGAGGGGCAGAGGGAGAGGGAGAAGCAGAGTCCCCACTGAGCAGGGAGACTGACTTGGGTTTGATCCCAGGACTCTGGGATCATGACCTGAGCCGAAGGCAGACGCTTAACCAACTGAGCCACCCAGGTGCCCCAACCAAGGACATTTCTATCTTAGACATGGTTCTAAATTCTCTTCTTTAACTATTTCTCACAGCCTAACTGCACAACAAGACTGGAGGTTGAACACATTGAAGAACCAAAAGGATGGAAGCACCTTACCTGAGACAATACAAATATAAAATCAAAGAAGAAATGATGAACAGGAGTCTGTAAATTACCACTGTGAGAATTACACCGAGAACTCCCGAATGCTTGGTTCTTACAAACACCCAATAGAGCTTTGCTGCATCAGCTATAGGAGTCTCCCCATTATGAGTAAGCCGCTGAGAAAAGAAAATACAAGAAATAAGGATGGAAATACCGACCATCAAGTTAGATGAATTTAAATACACAAAAACCATATGATACCATAATTTGTTTTTAAATGAAATTCTCAAGGTATTAAGATCACCAGATCTTCAGCTACACAAAGGAAAAGAAAAAGACTGGATTTGCATGGCTGGTTTATCAGTTTTGTTTTTTTTTTCTCATTTTCCCTATAAGCTTTTAAATGTGTATACTCTACATGCAATTCATAAAGTAAAAGCCATGTATTATTTATGTACTATTAACTTCTGAATTTAATGAGCACAAGATATGAAGAAATTAAATATGATGGTGGAAAGATCCCTTTCTTTCTGAGGCAGATTTGAAAGGAATTTAATTTGTACTATGCATAAAATAGATGGCTTATTTTAGAAACTTATAAAAAAGTTATCAGGCTATTTAATGTGAGCTTGAAAACCAAAGTTTACATTAGGTCAATTTAACAATAAGTCCTTCTTTTAGACAAGGAACAACATATTATATGTTGAGTTAGAAATAAATACAAGGCAATGAGGTCTTTAAAAACGAATATTAAATGCTACGGACCTGGGCGCCTGGGTGGCTCAGTTGGTTAAGCGACTGCCTTCGGCTCAGGTCATGATCCTGGAGTCCCGGGATCGAGTCCCGCATCGGGCTCCCTGCTCGGCGGGGAGTCTGCTTCTCCCTCTGACCCTCCTCCCTCTCCTGCTGTCTGTCTCTCATTCCCTCTCTCAAATAAATAAATAAATCTTTAAAAAAAAAAAAAAAAAAAAAAAAAATGCTACGGACCTAGAACATTGTCATTTGACGTCTTTGACCTTTGAGTTTTACAAAACATAAATGTTCTGTAATTATGACTCTTGTGGTATCAGGTGGAAGTAATATGCAATATAAATATAAATAAAATATATTTTCTTCAGTGTAAGAAAGAAGGAAGAATTTCTTTACTTTTTTAAACTGACTATAATACTTAAGTATAGCTTAAAGGGACATGGTCAGAACTAATCCATATCACATACGTACAAACAAAAACAGAAGCTCAGAGAAGTTAATCTGTATTTTCCCTACATCAGAATATCCTTTAACATCTGGACAATGACTAGTAGTCAGATATTCTGACTCTCAACTGATGTTTCTTTCACCACCAAACCAAAATTTAGATTTTTATATTCTGTACTTGTTAATAGGTTGACCTTGCAGAATTTGAATCTGTCTCATGGACCTCAGGCAGAAGATCTGTAAGTGTTGTCATACATTTCTCCTATTCTAGATCTTCCCCTTCTGCCATTTCTTATAGGTAAAGAAACAGACGCGGGATTCACTGATGACACATATTAAAAATGATAGATATGTGATGCCAGTAACATAATCTAATCAATAGATGCAAATCATTCATTTGGCCCACACACATCGTTGTGAAATCCCGCCATGTGTTATTAAGCTCTGAAGATAGAAGAGTGAATAAAATTAGACAAAAGCCCTACATTCTTCGAGTTTACATTTAAGTTGGGGTAGGAGTGGGGGATAAGCATGTAGGTAAGATTAAGTAACAAATATGGTATATTAGAAGATGGCATTTTGAAGAAAAACATGAAGTAGAAAAAAGTACAGGATGTACTTTTCGAGGTGTATTATTAAATACTGCAATCAGAAAAGCTGTCATTTGAACAAAGACTTGAAGGATATAAGGGAACAAGTGATATGCCTACCAGATGGCATTCATCACACACTGCCCATACTTCATCTTTGTGTGTGCGATTCTCCAACTAGACTGTAAGTTCCTGCTTGGATCATGGGCAATGGCTGTTACATCCTATATTGTACACAGAGCGTAAGTATCATCACTTCATTATAATCCTCATCCTGTTCCTTTCAGTTTATATGTATGGTGCCTTAGATTTTTCAAAGTGTATTTCCAATTGGTTGTCCCAACAATACTGTGAAATGAGTAAGGTACGTGTTACTATCTGTAGGTATTATTACTTTTTTGTGATACATATGAAGAAGTTGAAAACTGACTTATCCAACGTCATAGAGCTGACAGATGGCAGAGCTGAGACCAGAACCCACTTTCCCCGACTCCAAATCTATGCTCTTTCTATTAATCCGTGATCACTTCTAATGGATTTTCAAGAATGATTTGCTGAATGAAGACACTTGTATTCTACCTTTGTTTGGTCTTTGTTCTTATGTGTTCTTATTCTTATCTATCTATATTGAGGACAGAAACAATGCCATACTTACTCTGTTTCTTTTAAATTCCTGTGCAGAGAGTATATAGTCAATAAATACATGCTGATCAATTAAAACATTCAATAGCAAATCCTTCCTCTACTTTTTATCTAGATTTGGGCTCAGGCAGAGAAAGAATTTATGAACTCAGTGGAATTGTTGTATCATCAATGGGGGTCCGGGAATGCATTGCCAACCTCTGAGCCAGCAAACTGAGAAACTAACAAAATGTTATTAGCAACATCAACAACCACTCAATGCGTCAGCCTCAAACCATTCCATCTGCCACATCTCCTTTTAGATTGCCATAAAAAAATGAATCCAGAACAAAATATATCGGTAAAATAAGATAGCCTCTCTCTTGGCTGGCTGATCAGGATCAAATACAAGTGATCCCTGGCTTTCTCTGCTAAAAGGAAGTGCTGAAAGAACCGCAAGTGTGAACCCAGGCAAGTTGAATCTCATGAGTGACATTCAATCTATGATAACTATGACCCCATGTGGAGCAGTAGTTCACTAAATTTAATGAGCATGCGAATCATCTGGAAGGCTTGTTAAAACACAATAGCCCCTTCTCAGAGGCTGGGCTCCTTCCCAGAGTTTTTCACTCCATAGATTTGGTGCAGGGCCTGAGATTTTGCATTTCAATTTGCAGTGCAATTAAGTTCCCTGGTGAAACTGATGCTATTCATCCAGTGGACCTCACTTTGAGAACCACTGCTTTAGAGCAGTACTTCTCAAACTTGGTGTGCGGAGTCGCTGGAGAGCATGTTAGAATGTGAATTTGTGTTAATTAATGGGCGTGTCCTTGTGTGAATTCCAAGGCTGCTGCTCTGTGGATTAGCTGCAGCTTTAAAGGTTTTTTAAAGGCAGCAAAATTAGATGTCATCTGCAATGAAGCCTGATGGATTCTAACTGGAGAGTCAATAATTGTGCAGATTGAGAATGAGCCTTCAGCTTTTCTTTCCAAGTGGAGAAAGATATGGGTGCTATACTCATCTATTAGAATCCAAGTCAGCTTCCATCAGGTTACAGACCTCTGAACTGGTGCTGAGATGGCCCTGCTGGAGGCTACTTTCCTGTAGATTACATCAGAGGCCCCAGAGTAAATTTAGACTGCTCATTTTGTCAGCTGCCTTTGATACAGTGGACCATTTAGCTATTAATCTCTCTAGAGGACCTGATTGGAATAAGGAAAGCCATTCCAGGAGGGCTGCAGACATTCTGTGTGATCTCAGAAGATGACAGACAGAGCTGCTCATCCTCCCCAAATGCCTCCACCTATGGGGTTGCAATAGGATCGGACTGGCACCCCATCTGTTCAATATGCCCATCAGGCCTCTGGGATGAATTGGGAGATGCCATGGAATATGATCCCAGCAGGATGCAAACAGCATTCCTCTCTACACCTCCTGCTCAACCAACCTTGACCGCATGGTCTCTTCCCCACTAATCAGAAGTTTGAGGGAAGTCAGAATGTGGACAAAATCCAACTGGCTCCAGCTCAACATATGTAAGCCAATTGTAAAACTTTTCTTTCTCTTCTTGAAAGGAGAAATACACCAATTATGGAATAGTCTTTGATCAATTAAGAAAATTTTATAAATGACTGTTTGATCACATTGATTTATTTATAGTATCCATCTGCTCTCTTGCTTGGGGCTATATTTCATAGCCAGATCTACAGTATAAAAGTTTAGTTAAAATTCAGATTTCCTTTCATTTCATGAGCATCATGAAAGTCAAAATAAGTGCCTATGGAATAAGTTTTTAAACTTTATTACTTAGAATTGTTTAAAAAGCTTTACTTCTTCTTGAGTATATTTATTATAGAAGAGTATTCGATCACAAAGCAAATAAGTAACCTAACCAATTGAAGGAACTACTATATGGTTACTTTTTAAATAAAGTTTGGTTGTGAAAACCCTTACTACTAAAAAAGAGTCACCAAAAAAAGTTACCAAATAAAATTTCTCTGTAATAATTGTGAAAATGCACCAATTAGTTTGAATTTATTTGCCAACATTATTTCCTGCTTATTCTGCAAATGTTCATTTAAGACAGTTATAAACACTTCAGTTGATTATAATAGACATCCGTCATTTTTATGATGAGGAAAAACGTAATAACTTCAATTTAAGAGAAATATTAAATTGTTCATGATTACTGAAACTTCCCATGTCAACCGATTCATGCACTAAAGCTAAATTCTATGTCAATAACTCATATCCTGATTATTTTACTTGACTTACCCCCAGGACAGTATCCACTATAAACACTGCCAGTGGGTCTAGAACTGTCCATAGTCCCATGGTAATGATTAACTTTGACAAGACGTCAGGGCAGGAGGCAAACAGTAGCTGACAGCCCCATCTGATCAGAACCAAAGGAAGTATCACTGCATTCAACACTAAAGGTCCCACCACAACCACAAGCAACTCTTCTCTGATTTGAAGTGAGGAAGTTGAGTAGCAAAGCTCAACCGTGAAAGGGGAAAAATGGAATCTGTGGGAAAAATAAAGCAACCACATATGTGTAAATAAGAGAAACTATACAAGATGCCAGGTATACAGAATAATTTTTAAATTATATGCTTCCTTTTTTCATATTGAAAAATTGACACTTAATACTACCCCCAAATTGGGTGTCAGAAGGTTTCATCTTTTCCCAACCTCATAGGACCACCACCAGAGCTCACATTCTAGTAAAAGGCAAATTCTATCTTGGCCATTGTTCTTATGTCATAGGCAGCCATAGAAAGAATAACAGTTTTATCCACTGAGCAGAGTATTCTCAAGAACTGCCCTGCAGATAACACATACTCACAGGTAGGCTATGTGGAATGCAAAATATACCACAGTGGGCTTAGTAATGGGTCAACCTCTATCAGAAACCAGAAATGTAAGCCAGTCTAATCATTCTTCCAAGTTTTAACATACCTGATTAATTTTGCTGTGATTCCTCTAGATAGACTCTCAAATACAGAACAACACTGCTCTGCTACCAACAAAAATATCCTATCTCTTAGCTGTTTGAAAAGGGACGACTTGACACAACCTAAAAACTGAAGGGTCAAATCCAAGGTGAGCCCGGCCATTCAAGCAGCCTTGACCCAGGCATTGGCACCCTCTTTCTACAGTGAAGTGACACTTCATTGTGCTCTAAGTTTTCCCTCCCCTCTATTTCAGCCTTTGTCATTCTGCTCGTGTGCCCTCTTTGCCAGCTCTCTACTAAAAAGAGTTCTTCATTTTATCCACTCCCTGACCTTTGCTTTGAAGGAAGTTTTAAGCGTTGCTCTTATGCTGTTGTGAATGTCAAATGAAGTAATATGTGTACATTTCATAGCAGAGGACCTAACATAGAGTAAGAGCAGAAGAAATGCTCGTAGTCTCTGTAGTTACTGTCATGTCTCCTAACTCCAGTGTGACATGGAGCTAATGTAAGATTCAAGCCTGCGGATCTAAACAACAGCCAAAAAAATATCCTATCCTATCTTAGGTCTTCTGATGCTTGAGAAATCGGATAAACTGGGCTGCCAAGATATTTTTCTTGCAGTCCCATTTTATTCAACCAATAAAAATAGAGCTTTCTTTTTTTTAATTGTAGAAGTAAAAGAGTGGTTCGCAAAAAGCAACTAGCTCAAGCATATGACATTTGTCCTTTCTGCTTTGGAATCCTTCAACCCAAAAGAAAGAAAAGAGAGAGAGAGAGAGAGGGGAAAAAAAAGAGGGAAGAAGAGAAGAAATATAATACCTACGTAAAAATTCTCCCTTGAAGATACAGTGATTTAGTATATGTAAATATGCATATTCCAGGGCATTTATATATTTGTGATTTAATTTCAAAGCACGGTCAAAAGCTCTATATGTGTATATACACACATATTCTTTTTCACAGTGTCTTAAAGTTGTTTGCAATCTTCTTAATGGAAAATATACACACATCTTTATTTTTATCTGCAACATCTACATTTGAGAAAATGAATTTTACTTGTATTGATTTCTATCTGTTTGTCTATCTATAGTGTCTTTGGATTCGTGTTTATGGAGAGATAACCTGCAAAGTGTCATCTTTTTCCAGAGTACAATGGCCCAGAAGGCTGTCTGGGCTTGCGTTTGGTAATTGTTTGAATTCAATCATTTTGCAGAAGAAGCAATCTTTGCCTCCCTGAGCATAGGTGATAAATCATACTTACATTACTTCTAAAACACCTTCAGCCTGAGTCACTCTGATAAAATCAAAACAGAATAAAATACAGTTGCTAAATTCCTTTTTGGGTTCTGCTCAGAGAGTAGAACATACTTGAATATGCTAAATTTTAGATAAATATTATGTGCCAGTTATGTATTTGTATATACATGGCTCATAAGATGAGAATATAACTGCAATCGACGTTCTTACTCTTAGATAAAGACATTTTTGTCTCTTCAAATCATACCCGCCTTTTAGGTCTTCCGGCAAATGGACAGAGAGGAGTTTTGCACTTTCATCTGGCCATTCAAGATGAAAACGCATCCCTTTGACTTGCAGCAGAAAGCACTCACTTTGTAACAGGAGTTGAAATAGCCTGGAGGAACAGCCACTGGCTAATTTAATGCAGGTAGAGCCTCAGGAACCAGAGGGAAGCCATCAGCAGGATAATGTACCAGAGAAGCCCTGGCTTCGCCACTGAGCTAGCTGAAGTTCTGAAGACACAGACACCCGCACAAAATGGAGATGCTTGAGGAGTCCTCCAGATCCAGCACCACCAGCAACGGAAGAACAGCTACAGACAAAGCAATAATGGATTTGGAGCTTAAGGTAAACTTAAAGCAGTAAAATATCTTGAAACCATAATAAAGATATTGTGAAAGTGAAATGGAATGAAATTATTTCATAAATACTTGGACTCAGGTTACTTAGGTTTCTTTTTGCTGTAATGGAGGACTGAAAGGGACTGTGGAGATGGGTATTATTAAGGAGGGCACATGTTGTAATGAGCGCCGGTTCTTATACACAAATAATGAATCATGGAACACTACATCAAAAACTATAATGATGTACTGTATGGTGACTAACATAACATAATAAAAAATAAATAAATAAATAAATAAATAAATAAATAAATAAATAAATAAATAAATAAAAGGGACCATGGAAAGAAGCATGCAAATGGAAATGGAAAACAAAATCAAGATGAGGTATCTCTTCACATCTGTTAGGATGACAACTGTCCAAAAAAGAAAAAAAAAGAAAAAAGAAAGAAAAGAAAGCCAGAAAATAACAAGCGTCAATGAGGGTATAGAAAGATAGGAACTCTTGTACACTACTGGTGGGAATGTGAATTGGTGCAGTTGCTGTGGGACACAGTATGACAGGTTCTCAAGAAATTAAAAATAGAACTACCATGGGGTGTCTGGGTGGCTCTGTTCATTGAGCGTCCAACTCTCGATCTCGGCTCAGGTCATAATCTCAGGGTCGTTGGATCTAGCGCCATGTCAGGCTCAGTGCTGGGCATGGAGCCCGCTTGAGATTCTCACTCTTCCTCTCCCTCTGCCCTCCCCCCATGTATGTTCTCGAAAAGAAAAGAAAAGAAAAAAAGAAAAGAAAAGTAGAACTAGTATATGATCCAGCAATACTCCTTCTGGGTATATATCCAAAAGAATTCAAAGCAGAATCTCAAACAGATATTTGTACACCTCTGTTCATAGCAGCATTATTCACAAGAGCCAAAAAGTAGAAGCTACCCAACTGTCCATCAAATGAAGTATTATTCAGGCTTAAAAAGGCAAGACCTTCTGACACCTGCCATGACATATATGAACCTAGAGGACATTATGCTAAATGAATTAAGCCAGTGATATAGAGACAAATACCGCATGATTCCACTTACGTGTGGTAGCTAGAGTAGTCAGATTCACAAAGATAGAAGGTAGAATGAAGTTTACCAGGGTCGGAGTGGGAAGGGGTTTAATGGTATAAGGTTTCCGTTTTGCAAGATGAAAAAGTTGTGGCGATTGCTTGCGCGATGATGTGAATGTACTTAACATTGCTGAACTGTATGTTTACAAATGGTTAAGATGATAAATTTTATGCTATGTGTATTTTACAATAATAAGACATTTTAAAAGAAATATGGAAAAGAATTATTATGAATAATAAACTTATTTTAAAAAATCTTTAAAATTCATAATATATTCCTGTTTATCTCACCTACCCGCAATGATCTTTATTAAAATTAGATTTTGTTATTTACCTACATCTTGTTAAAAGCTATTTTATTTAAAAAATTGAAATGAGTTATTAAGATACCACTGAAAATATGCAAATGAGAATTTGAAACTTTAAAGTTCTCTTATTCCTTAACACAATACTGACATTCTGTTGAAACTACACATAAAATAATTACATGCAGGGTGTTCTGATTTGGGTTGGGTTTCCTCTTTCTGTTTGGTATTGGGATCAAGAGATGTTTTCAAAGTTTCTAAAATTAGAGTTTTTGTAGGAAAGAAGATGAAGTTAGAGTTTTTGCAGGAAAGAAGATGAAGAAGTATCTGAAAATAAGTTAGAGGCAGAACTCATTCCCCACCCAATCCCAAGGATATGTTCAGGGAATATACAGTAGAGTTCCCATAGTTTAGTGACCAAAAGTACAAGCTCCAGACTCTGCCTGTCTACACAGAATTCCTTTCAATGCCTTAGCTTGCTCATATGGAAAGGGCGGATAATAACAGTACCCACACACCAGGGTCAGTATGATGACTAAGTTAAGAGCTGTGAAACACTGAACAGTGAACCCCATGCTGTCATCACAAAATATCACTCAATCCACTGCTTCGCCCTCTTCCCATATTTACCAGAACTACTTTGAAATAAGTTGACCTTCCATCAAGCCCAAGAAATATAGGAGACGATATGATTCCTTTTATTTATTTATTTATTTATTTATTATTTTTTTATTTTTTAAGGTTTTATTTATTTGACAGAGAGAAAGACAGCCTGAGAGGGAACACAAGCAGGCGGAGTGGGAGAGGGAGAAGCAGGTTTCCCACGGAGCGGGGAGCCCAATGCGGGGCTCGATCCCAGGACCCTGGGATCATGACCTGAGCTGAAGGCAGACGCTCAATGACTGAGCCACCCAGGCACCCTGATTCCTTTTATTTTTAAAGGAATGTGTTATGTGCATATGTTACTTCATTCAAACAGTAAATATCATCAGTATATACTATCGCCAGCTTAATAGAATGTTAGTTTTGTTAAATCAGTGATCTATTTTTATAATAACTAGGCTCCAGGTCCTGAATTAGCATGTCTGATTCTATTCTAGAAAAATATTCTAGAATAATTCAGTAAATTCCTCAACGAAAAATGGCCCTGATTAAAAGCATTTACCAAAGGAGAAGCTAGTATGATAGGAGTAGCTCGGTGACAGTGATAAACCACAGCGAGTCGAGGCAGTGTGAGAACATAACAGAAATGAAATTCGTAGATTCAAAAGATCGTATATACAAAAGCTCACCTCTCTCTGAAGACTATCTAAATATGATGATAATTGCACCACGAAAAGGAGAAGATAAATAATAGAAACAAGAGCCTTTGCGGGGATAAGAGAAAAAAAAAAACTGATAACAACAGAAAGTAAAACATACTGTCCTTAGAACTCCAATCCATGACTTTAGCTTTTTGGTCTGTGCAGGACTCATGAGGCACTGAACACTGGCAGTTCTTTTTTGTTGTTCTTGTGTGTATTTTGCCATGAAGGTGTAGAGCATCATCTAACCCATAGACGTGCAGTCTGTACTGAGCGTGCTTTTCAATTATACAAATGAGGAACAGCTAAACAGGAAACAGGCCCCTGAGAGGTTTTGGTTTCCCAACGGTAATAGAGTCCTCATAGAAGGATTCCAGGATACCTTACTACATTTTTCATCATGTGAAATGAAGCCCAGAACTTTCTACACTGCTAAAGCAAAATATTCTGTGCATGCTCCTCTTCAGTTAATTATTCTGTTGCTGTTTTGCCTCTTCAAAGAGAAGAGAAAATCAAATACAGATTTGGCATTGTGCTGTTTGCAAAAACCCAGAAAATCTCAAATGATGCAAAACAGAAGAGACAGTAGCTTATTTGACCTTTGGAAATTTCCACTGTTCTTTTCATATCCATTGATATAAATGACTAAGCAGTTTAAATGTTTATGCACAGAACCCACTATAAACTCATGCCTTTGTCATTACTTTCATGGATAAATATTTCCCACTCACATTCAGATACACATATTTGTTGGTGGGACATTTGAGTTAGGGCAAATAACACTAAAATTTCACTGTGTACCATTTATATCAAATTCAAAATACTTAATTACTTTGTACCTCGTCAACACAATTCACTATTTGTTTTTGCTTGTTTGTTTAACAGTGGTAACTATAATATCTGGATCCCAATAATTAGGAAAGACCTGGAATCAATCATTTAGAGTTTGAAAAATTATATACTTCAAAGTTAGAAGTTAATACAGGAATTAGTTGATGCTAGATGGTGGCAAATAAAAGCAAGTATCAACAAGCTTGTTAGATGAACAAAATTCATCAAGGAGCACCTTACAAACAATCCCCATATGATAGTGACAGTCCTTTTCTCTTTATCATTTTGAATTTGTACCTGAAATCCAAATGGGTACTAACAGAGAATTACATCCACGACTATCCCTCCATATGTCGTTCTCGAAATATATTTCATTCAAAAGAAAATTCTGCAGCCATGTTTTGAAATTTTCTTGAAAGAAAGCATCTCTTTTTTTCTTGTATACATGTAAGGCACATTATAAAATGCGGTGCCATTGTACAAGATCTTCATCCACATTTCAACTGTTCTTTCCTTCCTCTGTAATCTTTCTTGGTTATGTACAAAGAGTATGACCATCAAAAGGATAATAAATGGCCTCTGCCACTGGGGTGTGTAATACGTATAGTGGGAATTGATTTGTTGGTTATGAAGGAAGCCATAGAGCACACAGATCACTGCAAAATCACATTGAGGCCAGCAGCTACTCCTCAGTTCATACAGGCAAGTCCTCTATTGCTCACGGGGTGAGCTGCCAGAGGCTGAGAAGAATGGTCAGGTCATCCAGTATTCAGCTATTAAATGAAACCTATTTCTCTGAACTTCAGCCACATTTCATATGACACACATATATCCCCCTTCCATGCCCAGTCCTTATAGAGACCCGATATCAAACAAGATTTCTATGATCCATCAGTGTAATAATAAAAAAAAAAAAAAGACCAAAATTGCTTTGGAAAAAAAAAAAATAAGGCATGGAATGCATTCTTAAACTCTCTTCGACTGTGAACAGGAGTCCTTAGGGATTTGTAGACAACAAAAAACCCATCATTCATCAGCTGTGCATAATAATCCTTTTAAAAAGACACTCTAGATAAATGGCACTAAAATTTCCATATTCCCTTTTTCTGGTATAACTAGCCATAGTCTGGATGTAGCATTTTTTTTTTTTAAGATTTTATTTATTTGCGAGAGAGACAATGAGAGACAGAGAGCATGAGAGGGAGGAGGGTCAGAGGGAGAAGCAGACTCCCTGCTGAGCAGGGAGCCCGATGTGGGACTCGATCCCAGGACTCCAGGATTATGACCTGAGCCGAAGGCAGTCGCTTAACCAACTGAGCCACCCAGGCGCCCGAGATGTAGCATTTTTTTAAATCAAGCTTGTGTGTGTGTGTGTGTGTGTGTGTAATTCCTTTATTTGAGTGTTTCTCATTTCTCTTTTCATCATGTTCCATTTATCAAGTTTTGGAACATAGAAGCCTCAGTGACTGTGAGACTTTCCTAAGGCTTAATAGTCAGCATTTCAGGGAGTCATTCTAATGGAGGTATCAAAGAAACATGGATAGGTCATACCCTGTTAATGGTGGAGAAGGCCTCATCATAGTCCCTCAGACTTTTGCAGAAGCTGAACTAAAGCCCCAGTAAATTAAAAGATTTGCCCAAGTTGGCACAACTGGTAAGAGTTCTCTAACTCCTGTCTGCTGACTTGCCATGAGGAACTCTCCATCAGTTTAGCAAGACAAGGAACTCTAGGCTGTTTGAAAGTGAGCCCCTTTATTTGAAACTTGAAAGAAGGAAAGGATTCCTCCTCTGTGGAAGCTGGTTTAATGGGACACAACTCACTCATTCACCAGATCATCATTCTATGAATGTATATGTCAGGCCCTGTGACGGTGTAGTAGGCAGGATAATGGTCGTCCCCCAGATATGTCCACACCCTAATCCCTGTTACAGGTGATTATGTTAAATTACATGGCAAAGGGGAATTAAAGTAGCAGATGGAATTAAGTTTGCTAAGCAACTGAGTTTAAACTAGAGAGATTATTAAGGATTATTTGAGTGGGCCCAATGAATTCATAAGGGTCCTAAAAAAGTGAAACTGGGAAGCAGAAGACACAGGGAGATAACTAGAGGGAGAACCAGAAGAATGGCAATGTGAGAAAGACTTGGCCCAAATTTGTTGGTTTTGCAGATGGAGCCAGGAAACAAGGGATGAGGTCAGCTACGAGGAGCTAGAACAAGCAAGGAAGCATTCTCCCTAGAATACAGAAAAAAAGTAGTTCTGCTGACACCTAATTCTAGCCCAGTGAGACCCATTGCAGACTTCTGACCTCCAGAACTGCAAAATAATAAGCTTGTGTTGCTTAAGCCACAAGCTTGTGGTCATGTGGGAAAGCAGCAACAGAATACTGATATAGATGGGTTCTGGATTTTCACAGATGAGCAACATGGTCACTCATAGAAATGTCATTCTGTTGATAGAGACTGATGAGTGAAAATACAAATAAAATCTGGGGATAAAATCCAGGGTGGGAAGTGTGACAGTGACATCCAGAATGCTATGAGAGAACACAAGATGGACACCCATCTCAAACTGGGCTGAAGAAGACTTCCCTCCTGAGACGCGTGCGGTAAAGAGGAATTAGACAAATGGGAGGAGGGGGTACATGGGAAAGCCCGGAGGGCATGCCATCACATATGCCATTCTCCGAAGAATAGTGTTCCATTTCTAAAACTGAAAATAAGTTGAACTGGGTGGAGAAAGTCCAAGTAGGTGAAGACAGTTACAGAAGCGGGAGGAGTTGGCATGTGGAAGCCTGGCCTGTGGATGCCATACTGCGATGTCTGGACCCCATCCTGCCACTCTCAGTAGCCCCTAGAGTATTTTAGAGGGGAGGACATGGTGGCGGCGGGGGGGGGGGGGTGGTGCGGGGATTGCCATGTTCGTGTTTTAGAACCACTGCTCTGACTGCAGGAGGGAAATAGTTTGGGTAGGGTCCAGACCAAAGGGGAGAACGGATTATGACTTAGATGATGACTGACTAGTACTGCTCAACTATGAGCAGAAGTGTAGAGTTTTCAGAAGTATGGCATGGGTGTTCTTTGTTGTCATGATAACAGGAAGGGTGGCAAAAGCACCAAGCTTCCTGATGTGCTTGAGAGTCTCAAATGATGAAGATCTCTCTTGCTCCCTACATTGAGCTCCCTAGGGCTGCTATAACTACAAACTGGGTGATTATAAATAACAGAAATGGGGATGCCTTGGTGGCTCAGTTGGTTAAGCGTCTTCCATTGGCTCAGGTCATGATCCCAGGATCCTGGGATCAAGTCCCACATCTGGCTCCTTGCTCAGCGGGGAGCCTTCTTCTCCCTCTGCCTCTGCAGCTCCCCCTGCTTGTGCTCTCTTTCTTTCTGACAAATAAATAAATAAAATATTTTTAAAAATAAATGAATTACAGAAATGTATTCTCTCACAGTTCTGGACTAAAAGTTCTAAATCAAGGTGTTGGCAGGGCCATGCTTTCTCTGAAGTTTCCAGGCAATGGTTGGGGTGGGTGGGTAGAGGGGGAAAGATTCTCCTTGCCTCTTCCAGCTTGTGGGGGCCTCAAGCATACCTTGACTAGTGGCAGCAAAAATCCAATCTCTGCCTCGACTTTTCCATGGCTATCTTCCCTTTGTGTGTCTGTGTCTTTACAAATAAAGACACCAACCATATTGGATTAAGGGCCCACGCTACTCCAATATGACCTCATCTTAGCTTACATTTGCAATGACCCTCTTTCTAGGTAAGACCACATTCTGAGGTACTGAGGCTTACAACTTCAACATATTATTTGAGGGAATACAATTCAACCTATAACACCTCCAAAAGCCAACAGCAGCCCTGTAGAGGAAAAGAGAATGGGGGGGGGCAGGACAGGGATAAACAGATGGATTTGAGAGATATTTGACCAAAGTAAACAATACTTGGAGACTGAATATGGGGTCTCCAAGAAAAGAATAAAAAATGGTTCCAAAGTTTCTGGCTCAGATAGCACATCCAAAGAGTGGATGAACATATTAGAAAAAAGCATTTGGTGAGGGAATGGGAAAAATGAGGAAAACAATAAGCTCATATTGACCTGCATATGGAAATGCTCATGGTAAATCCAAGAGAATTTGCCCAATAGTCTGTTGTCCTGACGGAAATGTGGTTCAAGACATATCAGAACTGAAAAACAGTTTGAAGTCACCAACATGGTAATAAGAAGACATTCGAATGGTTGAGACCCATTGTCAATATCCAGCATGTGGAAATGATGTGAAAACTGAAAAAAAAATATATACAAATGCTAGTCCCTAGGATTAATATTAATGTTCTCTTTGAATGGAATCAGCTATCATGACCTTGAACAACATAACTCAAGCACTCGTTGAAGAAATTATTTTCCCATATGCTGGCTTACAGCTGCAAACTCACTTAGTGTAGACAAAACCCTCCTCCTTCATTCACTTCCATGAAACGTAGTTTATGGAAAAGAGTTTTTGAGGTAAGTGAGAATTTTTGGCATAGGCAGTAATAACTAATTAATAATAGCAGCTCTTCTGTATTGAACACACTATGTAAAATGTGTATACTATATTTAATTTACAGGGCCACTTTGGAGGGCAAGTGTTTCTACACACATTTTACAGATGAGGAAATAAGACACGAGAAAGTTCAAATTCCCTGCGTTAGATCATACAGCTATGAAGAGACAGAACAAGACAAGCATCTAGATTTGAACCTGATGTTAGTCTGATACCAAAACCTGTGCATTTCCATGACTCATGTGAGTCAGTACATGTGGGCTGATGGGGTTGGCAGGAAAGAGATTCACAACTCACTCACATGTACCTAGAAGTTATACTGCAACTCAGTGAAAAATGCAATCTGATATTAATGTGTTAGTGAGTCTTTTAACTCCATGAAGTCAGGAACTGTCTGTCTTGTTCATTGCTATATCCCCAGGTCCTAGCGCCATGCCCTGTACATAGTAGGTGCTTAAAAAGAAGTATTTGTTAAATGAATAGTTTTTTAAACGTGTGGTTTTCTAAATGATTTAGGTAAAAACCATGATCTGCCTCGGGCTGTTGGCCTGTACCTTTAATTTACCATTTCAAGATTCATACAATCCATTGCAACCTAGCTGTTTGGGGCTTAAGAAATCAGAAAACCACCATTAAAACTTTCTAAATGGCAGCTGAGCAAAGTCTCATAAATTCACAGCAGTATATTACTAAATGATTGGACTTTTGGGCAAGTTCACTATGATATCGTGTTTAAAAGAAAATGAAGTAAAATATGCCAAGATAAGGGAATACTTATTTAGAAAGAGAGATAAATAATCAAAAAATGAATTATTACAGAGGGAGGGAGGTTGGGGAGATGCATGAAATGAGTAGAGTCCAGACATATGAACTTCCAGCTATCAAATAAATAAGTTATGAGGATGTAACTTACAGCATGGTGACCATAGTTAATAATATCAAAATGCATATTTGAAAGTTGTCAAGAGAGTAAATCTTAAAAGTGCTTATCACAAGAGAAAAAAAATTTTAACTTTGTATGGCAGCAGATGGTAATAAGACTTACTGTGCTGATCATTTTACAATATACACAAATATCAAATCATCTTGTTGTACTAATATAATGTTATGTTATGTAATTTAAAAAATGAATTACTACAATACTATTATCATATGCCAATTATTGGATTGATATGTATATAGCTTATAAATGACATCAGTATCAGTTTTATTTATTTTTTTTACCAAAGTTATTAAAATGCTCAAATCTGTTTTGATTTATCATTATTTCAAGTATTTGGAAAAATGCTTTCACAAAAGTATCTGTACATATACAGATTTCACCAAAATGTCCTGGCTAAAATTGTTCTTCATTCTTTCAACTTTTACAAAACTTTATGAAAAGGAAAACTTCACAAGTTTATCTTGATGTTAGCAACTAGATTTTCCCCCCTAAAATTGTGTCTCCTTGGCCAATTTGGGTATTATACTTTTAATATAACACATTGCACTTTTAACAGATTTAATTCAATTTATAACAAATGCCTCTAATTAAGTTAAAAGATCTTTGAAAATTGCTAAATCTTAGGGGTAATATTACCACTACTGACATTGAAATAATTGATCATTCCCACTGAGGCACAAAAGTATGAATGTTCTAATGAGAAAACAGGGATTGAAGTATGTTGAAGGAGTCCAAAGAGACTCCCAAACTCTTCAGGCTGTTATTTCCAGTGACAGTCTCGAAATGGGAGTGGGACTGGGAGGGGGACAGGGACAGACAACACTCAGCCCAGAGCATAAAAAGACAATGAAAGCAAATTTCACCAAAAACAAAGTCACCACTTGGAGCAAAGGTGAAGAAGTCTGTTTGCCTTTCTAAAATAATATCTCTTGGGCGCCTGGGTGGCTCAGTTGGTTAAGGGACTGCCTTCGGCTCAGGTCATGATCCCAGGGTCCTGGGATCGAGTCCGCATCGGGCTCCCTGCTCAGCGGGAAGCCTGCTGCTCCCTCTCCCACTCCCCCTGCTTGTGTTCCCTCTCTCGCTGTGTCTCTCTCTGTCAAATAAATAAATAAAATCTTAAAAAAAAAAAAATAAATAAAAATAAAAATAAATAAATAAATAAATAAATAAATAAATAAAATACTATCTCTTATTCAATATGTGTGTGTTTCTGTTTTATGTCAATTTTTGCCAACTACAAATAACATTTTCCTTAATAGTCCATGCTAATAAATGCTGGATGTGATGTTAGAATGCATCTATTTTTCCAAGAGAAATTCACTTAAAGCCAGGAATGAGTAAATATGATAATTAGGATATATGAGAGCTAAGAACAGCTAGCACTCCTGACCAAACACCACCACCAGAGTGGGGAGCAGACACACAGGAATTCAGCTGAAGTTTTTATTGCAGCTTTCCCTCTGGCTTTAGGAAGTCACTTACCTTTGCAGCTAATCTGTTAGTTAAGAAGGAGAACACCTACCTTGCTGGTGTTTACCTAGTCTAATTATTTAAAATGTTTACAAAGCACTTACAAAGTGAAAATAGCTAAATACTTTATGCATAAGTTTTATTAATGACTGGAATGATAATGTAAAAATCAGTTAGCTTTGAAAACAATCCCGTTACTGAGCTGCATGATAATACATAAGCAAGGCGGCATAAGAAAAAAAAATTCACAGCTGAGACGTAAGAGTATCATTAGGAGGCTTCAGGACTTGTCAGGCTACCTATAGCGACAGGATGGACAGAAGCAGATCTGCATACAGGCTGAGAGCACAGAGCCCAGTTTAAATCTTAGCTCTTCTATTTACTAGTCTTATATTTTGTGAATTATTTAATCTCTGGGTCTCACATGCTTCCTCTAAAAATAGAAGTTAGTCATGTCTACCTCTTTGAGTTATGAGGATTAAATGAGAGAAGATGTCAGATTTCCAGGAAGGGGCTTGCCACTTTTTTTTAATAAGATTTTATGTATTTAAGGGCACCCGGGTGGCTCAGGTGGTTAAGTATCTGCCTTCGGCTCAGGTCATGATCCTGGAGTCCCAGGATCGAGCCCCACTGCAGGCTCTGTGCTCAGCGGAGTCTGCTTCTCCCTCTCTCTCTCTGCCCCTCCCCACTCATGCTCTCTCTCTTTCTCTCCCTTTAAAAAAATCTTTAAAATATTTTATTTATTTATTTGAGAGAGGATGAGAGACAGAGAGAGCAGGCTGGGGAGAAGAGGGAGAAGCAGGTCAGGGAAGAGACGGAGAAGCAGGCTCCCGCTGAGCTGGGAACACTTCTGGGGGCTCGAGCCCAGGACGCTGAGATCATGACCTGAGCCAAAGGCAGACGCTTAACCAATTGAGCCACCCAGGCACCCGTGGTGCTTGCCACTTTTAAAGGAGGATTGCTTTATGATACAAAGCTGGAAAGTCACTCAAGACCAAGAAAGCCATTTCAAATCACAAAATTGGCTTCTAATTTCAACTCCACTATTGGAGGCAATGGAAAAACATATTCAAATGGAAGGAATTGCACTGTGATTCTACCAAAGGCATCTATAGGTGGCTCAGACATTTAAATCAAAAAGCAAAAGATATAGCTTTGGATCCTCTTCTTTGCTTCTTTCCTAAAACCATAGTTTGGATAGTGTGTGCTAGATAAATAGGGGTTTGGGTTTTTTTGTTTGTTTGGGGTGTTTTTATTTGTTTTGTTTTTTTTTGTTTTTTTGCAGTAAGGAGTCCATAAATAGAAATGCAACCCAAATTATTGACAATAGTAGGTAGGCTGAAAATAAGAAAGAAAGAATATTCTCTCAGTGTACAGAAGAGCTTAAACAGAAGCTTGATAAACTATTATCATGTGTAAGAGCACTAAAACACACTCAGATTTTGTTTGTGGGATTGAGTTTAATTTTGCCATTTTTAGGAAAAATGTGGGCACATATCAAATACGCTGTGAGTCTCATATTATATCACCCCAACAAGATGGTCTAATTCAGATATAAATCAAGTAATCAAGTGAAGATGAAGATGAAGACAAATTAGGAAAAAGTAATGACCAGATGTTGACAAGAAGTCTGAGGGTGCCATCCCTGCCCTTTTGTTTGGTGTCTGGAGCAATGGATAGCTCTTACTAGTGTTCAAGATTTTGTTCAACTGAATTGAATCAAATTGAATTGAGTTGAATTGAATTGAACTGAACTGAATTTAAAAATGCACATAGCATAATAAATGAGCTTTATTTAATAATATATAATAACATATATATTTTTGATACATAATATCAAAAGGAAATTTCTAGCATAGTTTTAAAAGTATGAATTTTTATAATCAAATGGAGGAGGGACTGAGAATCAACTCTTTTACATCATACCTGTGTGAACCTAAGTATTTAATCTCTCTAAAATAATGCCTATAAGGTACCCATATTTATAATAGTTATTACAAAGGTTAGTAAAGAAATCTAAAGAAAGAATGTAATATTTGTCTCATAATAAGTGCCTAACTAATATTAGTCAACAAAATTATTTAATCATCATCAATAATAGTATTTTCTAAATAAATAATAATGAAAATAACCTGAATTTCACTCTTCTCCCTGATTGCTTACCAGGAAGTATTCTTGCTGTAGAAATAAAATTGAAATCCTTCCAATTATGTCAAGAGAAGTTTTAGGAATTATTAATCCATACCTTCTTTTAAAACTTTTAAATAGGGGCACCTGGGTGGCTCAGTTGTTAAGCGTCTGCCTTCAGCTCAGGTCATGATCCCAGGGTCCTGGGATCCAGCCCCTCATTGGGTTCCCTGCTCAGCGGGAAGCCTGCTTCTCCCTCTCCCACTCCCCCTGTTTGTGCTTCCTCTCTCACTGTCTCTATCTCTCTCTGTCAAATAAATAAATAAATCTTTAAAAGAAATAAATAAAACTTCTAAATAAATACCTAAAAATGGAGGGATGTATATCTCATAATTTAGTACAAGAAAATACATAATACAATATAGGAACTCTTTTTCTTTCCAATTTAATTCTGAGTTGTTTTATTTAGCCACCTATTATAAAAAGTAATTTGTGTTGATAGCTCTGAGGAAATCTAGAAATTAAAGAGCTAATTAAATTTTTTCTCGTCATTTCTGAGTCTCTGTATCAATATATATGTAAGTGTGTGTGCGCACACACACACACACACATATTTAAACATCTAGGAGTGGGGGGTGCCTGGGTGGCTCAGTTGTTAAGCATCTGCCTTCAGCTCAGGTCATGATCCCAGCGTCCTGGGATCAAGCCCCACAACGGGCTCCCTGCTTGGTGAGACTGCTTTTTCCTCTCCCTCTACCTCCTGCTCCTCCTGCTTGTGCTCTCTCTCTGTCAAATAAATAAATAAAAATCTTTAAAAAAATAAAAATAAACATCTACAAATGGACAAATACTGCTAGATGTTTCTGGAAATTGACCTTCCATGATATCTATTTTGACTAACCATTTATTCTGGGCAAACACATCTAACCTTTAAGCCATGTTTCCAAAGGAATCATATATCATGTACCTGGTAAGGCTGAGGTAGAATGTCAGAAATTATGATCAAGAAAGTGATGAGAGGTAATGAGAAACTGACCTATTGTTGTGAACTTACTATTTGGAGGATCTTAAGAAGGTTTTTACTATCTTAAGTTAGAAAATAATAAGTAACCTATAAAACATTTAAATAATAGCCTCACTTCTATAAATGGTTTGGCACTCTCAAAGTTATATTTAAATGATACTTTCATAAGTAATTTACCTGAATATTTTCAAAAAGTAGTTTTTAAACATATTTATAAAAGCATTACAAGAAAACCACATCTGGTGTCATAATTCCAGATGTCATCCTGAAACAAAAATATGACCATAATTTGCAAAATGTTTTGCTGATTAAATGCTGTATATATACTCCTATATTTCCAGGAATGCACAAGTTTTGTCAGTTAGAGTTCTAACATATAAAAATCATAGTTTCTTAATCTTCACACTCACCAAAAACATTTTTTCAATGGGGACATCTGCAAACATAAGGCTGATTAGAATAGCAAGGTAGATGTATGTCACAGAAATGTTGAGTTATCTCCTACTGAGTAATTGCCTTTCATTCCGATGCAATAATGCATGCAGAAGACCCACTGAGAAGACATCTTGACAGCTGTACCTGTACTGAAGTAAAGGAAGTATAACTGAGCACAAGGAAATCCTGACCACACACTGGTTGTAACTGAGGCTTTAGCTGATGATCTGGAGTTGGTCCTTAAGAGCTGTTCTAAAATGAGGGACAGGGAGAAGGCCTCTGTGTTTCCATATCAGTCAGTTAGTGACTACAGATTGTCCTATGGGAGGGACATGACTTGGATGAGGATGTTTCCTGGGGCCAAGGAAAGTTCCCAAAGAGGGACTCTGGTCTGAGCCATGAGCAGGCAATATTCCCAGCAACTGAGAGGTGTGGGTTTAGCCTGAGGGGACGTGGGTGAAACACCACAGTATCCATCACAGTCCACCCCTTCTGCTGCTCAGACCCCTTTGCTTCTACTGTAAACTCACACCGTCTAGAAACAGTTCCATCGGGGTTACGGCCAATCTTATTTCCTGGGAAACTTAGTGGAGAAGGGTTGGTGGGGACAACTACAGGGTGAGCTGTGCAACTGAGCTCAAGGTGATAATGGAACTCTTCATCACCCTCCTCCACCATCATCTCCTCTTCCTTGACCAGCCCTTCTGCAGGTCTGGATGGCTTGCCTGGCAGTGTAGTCTGAATGGAGATTACTGAAATTTCTAAATTTTTAGCATGTGCTGCTCTTAGGTGGTAGCTCTTCTCAGTTAGAGCTGGGCATGAGAAGATTTGGAGGTGCCTCAAATGAATCACCCAAAAAACAAACCTATTCTTCCCTACCCCTGTTGCATACTAGCCACTCCACCTTCTACTACTGATAACGGATGATTAACCTTGCCGGTAGTGATGACTCCTTTCTTTGTTCGCTGGTCTCCTGGCATGAGGAGCCTGCTGTGTCCTGGTGGTGGCTATAGCTAGAAGGTCTGTATTCCCAGATGGAAATGTTCACCTTTTGGTAAACCAGGGCCTCCAATGCACCAATGGTAAGAATCACGAAGCTCTAAGTCATCTGTTCATGCAGCTTACTTTAAAAATTAAGATCATATCAGAAACTGAGAAGTGCTACAAAAGGACAAATGAGGATAATGAGATAGACCGTGACTATCTGAGGTGGCATTGATGAGATCTGGACGAGACAGAACCAACTGTTTCCCTATCAGATGATGACCATGGGGAAAAGTATTCGAGATAGAGCAATTGTGTCCTTGGGTCAAGCCATCCCAGAGGCCAGCAGGCCAGATCTACTCTTTATCTTCTACCCCTATTCACACCTACTTTTCTTTCATATACCCTGTTCAGGAGCTGGGGGTGGGGTGGAGGGGTGAGGGGAAACCTCTTTTCTGTGAATCAATAAAAAACAGCTACTTAAAATAATTATAAGATTTTGGTGGACCATATAGCAATGATCAGTTGGCTACCCAGAAGTGCTTTCCAATCCGAAAATGTCCCTTGCCCACGTCCAACTGTAAAGGCAAGAAAAATTTAGATGTTCCCTTCTCTTAACTCCCCTTTGCAACCGAATGGCTATCTGACCCATTTCTGGACAATGAGATGCAAGGGGTGTGGGTGTTGCTCATAATCTCCCTAGTAGGAGAGAAAAAACAGGGAGAAAGCTCACTCTCCACTGGCCCTTCTTTCTGCCTTTGAATGTGACCTTGATATTTAGAGCACTTGAAATTGTGAGGGGCCAAGAGAAAGAATCACCTGGAAGCTGAGCCACAATCCTTCCTTAGATAAGCTGCCTTAGGTAAATGCCTTCTTACCTCCTTCTTATTATGTGGAAAAAATGAACTCATTGTGTGGGCCATTGGTATCTGGTGTTACCTTTATTTCCAATTTTAAAGCATTCTTAGCTGATACTGACCAGACAGTACATGTAATTTCTAAAATCTTGCAAAACCTAGAGTAGGAATTGGCATGAAATAAAAATGTACCAGGTGAACAAAATTAAAGGGAATTAAAAAATATCCTAAGAAGGTAGAACACATCATTATGTTTGCCTTGATGATGTCACTCAAGTCACTAAAAGCCAGAAAGCCAAAGAACCTGAGTCTTTGCTAGTTTGTTTTAAATCTTCTGTAAATACTTCAATTGGATGATAGAGTTAAAAAAAATTGGAATATGTATTGATTTAGATGTTGGAGTTGCGGTTGCTGCTATGTGTGTGTATATTTTGTAGGTGGCAGAATAATTAACAAATGCCCCCACTGCACATATCACGAACAGCAAGTGTCATTTAGAGGGGTTTCTATGATATTTCCTAACAGAATATTTTCCAAGCTGAGCATCTGAGTGTGTGTGTGTGTGTGTGTGTGTGTGTGTGTTCAGAAGCAATTCACAGTCCTGAGATTGCGTCTTCCTGGAGGCATTCACAGACATGCACACACAGTAAGTTTAGAAACATGGTGAAAATATATTATCTGAAATGTTACATTTCCTGTACTATTCTTCACAACTATGACATTAATTATTAGGTCCAACTTGGTAGGGAAAAAAAAAAACATTCAATAGGTAATTCAGAAGTATAGTGTATCAAATAAAAAGAAGAGTATGGCCTAATGTGATAAAAGTCAATGAAATGCTTAACTGCTCTGAATGGAAACATCTAGTACTAACTTGGGAAATTATAAATTCCTGAATTTAGAGGATTTTCAAAATGAGGGACAGGGCAATAATCCCTGTGTAAGATAAATCATAATAGAACTCTCATATAGGGTAAAAGCCAGACAGGAAATCTGAACCCAACTCTTAGGAAGCCAAAAGGGAAACAACATCTTTCTCCAATAGTGAAGAGCCACATAGAAGAACAGTCCCAGAGATATCTGAACTCAGCTTCTAGAATCTTTGAGTCTGTTTGGAAAGTAATCCCCATTTATACAGCAGTTGATCGGATTGTTTTAAAACAACTCATAATCCAACATCCTGAAGTCATGAGCAAAGCTTATGAAACATAAAAATCCTCTTGTTTTCCTTCAAAACTGTGGCTATAGTGTTTTCGTTTATTTTCAGAAAGCAGCAGAGAGAGATTAAGGGCAGATTGCCAAGTTTGTGACTAAGGATGTCCTTGAAGACAGCCCAAACCAAAATAAACACAAAAACAAACATGCCTACAATTAAAAGATAGTAATACTGCATTATAATTAGTTGTCTCAGGAAGTAGAGATATTTTCAGTTAAGTGAATGGGTGACAATTACTTGGATTATTGTCATACTTAAAATGTCAGTGTTAAATGATTGCTTCAAGCACATAATAATAAATTCTGCATTCTTAAGTGGCAAATACAACAAAGCTTAATATAGAGATTGTTTTTACTGGAAGCAAAATTAAACATTAACCAAAACCTGCAACACACATTTTAAAGCACGGGGAACAAAGGGGGAATAGCTGTAGATAAACATGGTTCTGACATTTACCACTTTGCTTAGAATTAGGAGCAGGTCAAAAACTCTCCGACAAAACTTGTTTAGGGGCACACCTCCCGAGTCAGAAGCAAATGCACAAGAAGAGATGACTACAGAGAATTCTACAGAATCTTAAAGACCTCTTCCTGGAAATCTGGGTTAATTATAGCATTTATGAAAATAGCATTGGTTAATTTCACACCTGCCCCGTTAAATCCTACATGATTTCCTGGGATATGTTGTGATTACATTGCAGCCCTGCAAACCAGATTTTCCCCATGTCACTGTTAATTGTACAGGATTAACATAAGACAAGCACCATTTACTCACACTGCCACTGTCAGTAATGTCTCCCCTGGTCTCCAACAGAGGTTCTTACTTCTTTTTGAAACCCCAAGGCCCCCAAGCAAGCATAAAGCCCTGGGGGATTCAGCTGTGGCAGTTTTTCCATTGTGCAAGCCATGCCACCTGGAAACTAATACCACGAAGCAGGAAGTTATGTCTAACCTCCAAACTTTGGGAAGGGACAGCTCTTACCTTAACAACCCAAGTCTACTTGGATATGTTGGATATCCTTCTAATCATCACCTATGGTTCAACCAACACTATTTTAGGCGCTGAGAGCAATGGGGCAGAAATAACATGATCTCTGTTTCTTCTCTCTTCCCTGGGGAGAGAAGACGTGCCACATACTAATTGTTGCTTTGGAGAGTTCTCTAAATCTGGAGAAGATAAGAGGCCAATGTCGCTGGAAAGTTTGGGGGCCATCTCCTGAGAAAATGGTTCTTGAGGAGGACTTTGAAGGCATGGCAGGATTCACATTAACCAAGGGGTAAGAGTTTGAGAATTATAGCCAAGATGTCCATCGACAGATGAATGGATAAAGAAGATGTGGTATATATATACAATGGAATATTATGCAGCCATCAAAAGGAATGAGATCTTGCCATTTGCAATGACGTGGATGGAACTGGAGGGTATTATGTTGAGCGAAATAAGTCAAACAGAGAAAGACATGTATCATATGATCTCACTGATATGAGGAATTCTTAATCACAGGAAACAAACTGAGGGTTGCTGGAGTGGGGGGTGGGGTGGGAGGGATGGGGTGACTGGGTGATAGACACTGGGGAGGATATGTGCTCTGGTAAGCGCTGTGAATTGTGCAAGACTGTTGAATCTCAGATCTGTACCTCTGAAACAAATAATGCAATATATGTTAAGAAAAAAAAGAAGAAGAAGGTAGCGGGAGGGGAAGAATGAAGCAGGGGAAATCGGAGGGGTAGAAGAACCATGAGAGACGATGGACTCTGAAAAACAAACTGAGGGTTCTAGAGGGGAGGGGGGTGGGAGGATGGTTTAGCCTGGTGATGGGTATTAAAGAGGGCATGTATTGAATGGAGCACTGGGTGTTATGCACAAACAGTGAATCATGGAACACTACATCTAAAACTAATGATGTAATGTATGGGGATTAACATAAGAATAAAAAAAAATTAAAAAAAAAAAAGGAATTCACTCTTCTAAAAAAAAGAAAAAAAAGAGTTTGAGAATTATAATAATATAAATACAGAATCTGAGAAAAGAGCAGTGCCAGGATGGACAAGACAAACCTAGCTGCCTCTCATTTTTCTTCAGAGAGAGAGGAAATGTTTTTCCCCAAAAACGTCTTAAGTATTAAGTAAGTTTTTTAAAAAAGACCCATTTGCTCTGTGTTGTTAATGTCCTGAATCACATATTTCTTCAAAAGAAAATAATGAGGAACAAGCCAATCTCTTCTTTCTGCTTAAAAAAAAAAAAAAAATTCATGGTTTTATATGATGCCAAATTATTATGATTTTTCTTTCAGAATTTATACACCCGGGAGAGCTAATTGTTCAGAGCTTCCAAGTTTGCAACCTTGAAGGAAAAAAAAATCTATCCTCCTTTAAAGATAAGATTTCCTTTAAAAAGTTTGATTTAATAAACAAACACATAAACAAGTTCGGCGGTTCGATTATTCTAAATGCTGAACCCAGAGGGCAGTATCTGCATTTAATCATCACTCGCGCCATGAAGAAATGAGGACCAAGTGCGAAACCACCTCCCACAGCAGTGCTGACCAGGGAGCTAATTGGACATAGTGATCCCCAAATTGCGGTTCAGTGTAAATATGTCACAGTGGTGGTGGTATGGATGTCTCTTGATGTGTCCACAATCGCCCTGGGCTGGATTTTGAAACCATAAGAAAATGCACATGATGGGGTTGTCTTTTCAGAAGACTTCCATTTTTTTCTGCTTCTCTAATGGAAAGATCATGGATTTTAGCTCCTGTCAGGACTCAGTTTCAAAGCAGCTCACCATCTAGCAGTAATTGGCCGATCACTTCACCTTCTGAAAAGCAACTGTCTCTCCTTTCTTCTTCTTTTTCTTTTTTTTTAAGATTTTATTTATTTATTTGAGACAGGAGGTGGTGGGGAGGAGAGAGAGAGAGGGACAAGCAGATTCCTCACTGATTGCAGAACCCAACACGGGGCCTCGATCTCATGACCCTGAGATCATGACCTCAGCAGAAATCAGGAGCTGAACGTGCAACCAACTGGGCCACCCGGGCGCCCCAACTGCCTCCCCTTTAAAAACAGGAACAACACGCACACTTGAAAGAGTTTTCGGTGAGGAAAAACCTGGAAGACAAATAACCATGCTGACTCAAAGCTACCATCACAGTAAAATAATTGCATCGCTAATTAGTCACCCATGTAATAAACAGCGACTGAGCATCCACTTCGTCTGAAGAATGCAAAGAAGGGAGCATGGCGTTCTGCAAATGGAGAAGCAAGATCCTATGAGCTGCTGTCCGTGGAAAAGTGAGATGGCTGAACTCTCACGGTCCCTTTTGTACTATGTTTTAACCAATTTCTAATAGGGGAAGACTTTCTTTAGAACATTGCCCAATTAACGAGGAAAAGGGGGAAAACATTAAATGTGGTCACAACAATACTAATAATCCAACGTAGGTATAAAACATTCCTTAGACTTCTTTTCCAGAGCCACGTACAAATAAGTATGCTATTTTAATTATTAAGTAGAGAAAATAGGGAAATTTTAACAAGGACCAAGATTGTTTTATTATAACTGTGGTGAATATTAATATTGAAAGAATTATGAATGCATTTATTTAGACTAAGATCCAATGCCTTTTCAAAGGCTGTTGTGTAATGGAAAAGTAAAGCCTATGGAATTGATCGGGGAATCAGGATACCCTGGGCTCATACTTCTATTCTGCTCCATACCCAATATTAAAAAAATATGTCATAAAACCGTTTATCCGGTTGGCACCGTCTTAGACATTAGGAAAAGGTCCATGACAATTACATTTTTAAAACCAGGGTGTTTTAAATAATGATTTTAGGCTGTTTTGATGATATTTAAGTATTTTAGGAAACAGACTGTTTATTTTTTTTTCTAGAAATTGCACAACTTAGAGCAAGGCTCTAGTATTTACTGGAAGATGACAAGAGTGTCACAAATATATCAAAGCAAGGCTGTTCCCATGGGAAGTTGAGGCCTGAAGTCTATTTAAATTAGTTATTTTTTTTTATGAAGTATTCAGAAACCATTTTAATCAAGAAATCAAAATATTACTGTCCTTTTCTGTCTTTTCCCATTTAATGAAAAGTAGGAAGCCAAATGCCACCAGGCACTCATGCTTATGTGGCCAATTCTGACCAGTAAGTTGCCAAGAAGCGTGCTCTGAACATTGGCACTTACATCCAGAACTAGGAAACCATATTGTAGTGACACCATATCTATATACTAGAGGGATGAATAAATCAACAACAAATGAATCACTAAAAATGTCTAATTTCCGATACAGTGCTTCCAGCAACAACTGAAATTTAAAAACTGTTAAAACACTGCTATAGAACACACAATCTTGTTGTGAGTGCATTGAAGCAAAGGTTAACAATAAAAGAAAAGAATGAATATGGGTTTATAGCTGGGATATCATGGCTGCGTCTTATACATATGCCCTGGCAACAAGAACCATATGCGTCAAATCCTATGTAAGTTCAGAAGGTTCACGGTGTTAGAACAAGGAAATGTTCTTTTTTTTTTTTTCTGTAAAACTCAAACTGGAAATGTCAACATGCAATTTCAATTAAAGACACTTAATAACGATATTCGGGTTCTCTATCAGATTTTACACCTTGAACAGGTACAGGTAAACAGAAATTCATTTAAGCAATACCCAGGTCTACCTAGGTCTCTGTATCTCTGGGTCCAGGTAAGTATTAAATATGCAATTGGTATGCCCCAAATACTGTTGTTATGGCACGGAAAAGCATGGATTTGCTTTTCTAGGGATCTTCATGCTTTCCTCTATGGGGTTGCCAACTTGGAAAAGCTGGAAGCTACATTTCCTTGAGTTTCCTTCCCTTTAAACTCTTGGGTTAGAATCACCCAAAAGCAGGGTCAATTTATCCATTAAAAAGTCAGAACTGGTTACATAATTTTCAGAGACCAGTGCAAAATGAAAAGGTGAGGGCCTGTATTAGTTTGCGAGGGCTGATAAGAAAATGCTACAGACTGAGTGACTAAAACAACAGAAATTTACATTCTCAAAGTTCCAGAGATTGGAAATCCAGTATCAAAGTGTCAGCAGGGTTGGTTTCTTCTGAAGCCTGTCTCTCCATGGCTTGCAAATGGCTGCCTTCTCCCTATGTCCTCACATGGTCTTTCTTCTGTTTGTGCATCCCTGATGTCTATTTGTGTGTCCAGTGATCTCTTCTTATAAGGACACCCATAACACAGAATCAGTGTCCATCCTAAAAACCTCATTTTAACTTAGTCACTTTTTTTTTTTATTTAACTAATTTTTTTTTGAGAGAGAGAACAAGCAAGTGGGGGGGTGGGAAGGGGCAGAGGAAGAGGGAGAGAGAATCTTAATGATCGTGAGATCATGACCTGAGCCGAAATCAAGAGTGGGTGGCTCGGTTAGACACTTAACTGACTGAGCCACCCATGAGTCCCTTCAGTCACTTTTTAAAGACCTCATCTCCAAATATGGTCATAGTCTGAGGTACTGGAGGTAAGGGCTTCAACCTTTAAATTCTGGGAGACACAGCTCAGCCCATAACAGATCCCTTGATCAAAAAGCAGGAAGAAAGTGCTGTTACAGGCACCAAAATATAACATGTTTCCCTTTCTTCTGCCATCTTTTTCTCTCAACTTGTAATTTTTACTTTGTTATTTAATGTCTCACTTCTATGGATGTAGAGACACTCTCTGGCCTAGTGTAGACTCACCCAGGCTCCCAGGGACTCTGCCCCATGATTCAGTTTGCATGTACACAGGCCCACTGGCAGCCAGATTTTCCCTCCTGCCAACTGCTGGACCAATACACTGAAGCCTGGCTGGTGGCAGGAAAGTTGATCCACCCAAAGATGTCACCCTGGTCCCTGTGCCCAGGCCACCACTGGGGATGGAGGGCAGCAGTTGTCACTGGGCAGGGTGAGGATGAGGAGGCTGGTCAGAGCAAGAGTCATGACCTTCTGAAGGTCTTCTCATAGTTGGTTGCAGTGATGGTGAGTCACAAATGTGCTCAGCAGGATCCAGTTTGTCCTTACACTCCTTTGCACTAAGTATAGCTCTTCTTTTATACTGTTGACCCTGTTGACCTACAGTGGCCCCATGTTCACCACCATATATTTAATGGTGGACTCATGAGGCCACATTTCCCATAGATGCTTCCATGGGTTCCCCTTTGCTGTTCCACACTTCAGTAGTTGGATGTGCATGGCCTAGCAGATTCTCCTAGAAGTTCTGACTTGTCTACTGAGCCATGCCCAGGGTTACTGGTTAATGACTTCTCCTCTGATACCCAGGCTCTCTGTTTCAAACCATCACTTCCCCAGCTCTTACACATTTGTGCACAGTCCACTTCCTATCATAAATCCCATATCCCAAAGCATCCTCAGTGCCTGGCTTCCCTGAACCTTAAACCCTAGATGTTTGTAAAATTCCCTGCCATCCCTGTGTACATATCCCTTTGCAATGTGACTTTCTTGCTCTTCTCAACAAGACATAGAGCTAATTTCCCTTCCCTTGAATTTGGAGTGGGCTGTGGTTTGCTTTGGCGAATAGACTATGGCAGAGGTGACACAATACCACTTCTGAGTGGAGGTCTAAAGAAGCTTTGCATATGCTGCTCCTGCCCTTTTGTGAACACTAAGACCATCCTATGAAGAAGTCTCTGTTAGCCTCCTTGAAGATGAGATAGCACATGCAGAGAAAGAGATAAGTACCAATTGGCAGAAACATTGTAGACCATCCATTCCTACTCCCACGCGAGCCGCCAGACGAATGCTACCATATGAGTGATCCCAGGCAAGAATAACAATAAGCCCAGCTCAAATTGCTGCCCCCAGGAACTGAGGGCAAATAAAATGGTGGTTGTTTTTTTTTTTTAAATTCAGCAATAGATAACTGATTTTAAAATGGTACCAAAAATGTGCTACCATAACAAAACTTGAAAACTTGTGACACTGGCTTTGGTAGGAGGTGGGCTGATGGGTGAAAGCTGGAAAAGTAGCAAGAAACTATTAGTAGAAGAGAAAAGCAATGACAAAACTGCCAAAGGATGCTAGTCCCTCATAGTATATGGAGGTTGAACAATTTTCAAAACCATCACTTGTAGTAGCTATGGTAAAAAATATGCATTCATAACTTAGAGATCTCACTAAGGAGAACCTTAGACAGAATGTTGAATGTACCAGTTTGGTGTTTCTAGCTGTGTGTAACAAAGTACTTTAGGAGAGATAGGAGCTGAAGAAAGGACTTTCCTGTCTGGAAATGTAGAGGGCCAAGACTTCCTGGGTTGATAAATAAAACTGTTTCTCATCTTTTGTATCTTCTGCTAGCAAAAGACTCTGTCAGTAAGAAATGGCTTCAGAGTAAAGAATAAATCAAGGGTGCAACTGTAAGACCCTTTCTCAAGACCTGAAAACAATGAAAGGCAGTGCTCAGATCCCCTCCTTAGGACAAAAGGTCTCTAAGAATCTTAGGGATGTTGTACCACGGCATCCCAACTTGCCATCCAGAGTAGACCACCATAATTTCAAAAAAGAATGGTAGGTGTGGTTTTCTTATAAGAGTCTAATGGAGTGGACTTTCATCAACATGGTAAAAGCATGGAAGAAAGACACTTCAAAATAAACATGGGCAACCTTGGGTGGGCAGGAAGCAAGGTGAGAAGGCTATTCAATTGCAAACATGGATAATTTCTTACCAAACACAAGAGATACCTCAGAGCATATAGCCCAGAGCCCAGAGGGGTAGCTAAGAGCAGTCTAGAACAATGGCGTAGAGAACTATTTACAGGGAATGTAACTGTACTCTAATTAAGAAATACCCTCCTGTCTCTGGAATAGGGGACTTGACAACAACCTGTACCCAGCTGGATTTCAGAATTGCTAGGAACCAGTTATGAACATCAGGCACTTGCTCCTCTCCTTTTGAAGAGAATGTGTATAACGGTGTTGGGGGTGGGGGGCGGGCGGTGCGGCATAAGATGTGAGGGTAAGAGGCAGAAAACTTGTCTTTTTAGTTCACTAGTCCCCATATCTTAGTAGCTACATCCAAGAAGCTTTTTTTGGATCTGGTCCTGGTTTGCATGTTGAGATCCAGGATGATTTGATCCTCATGTCATAATGGAATAAGACTTTTAGGAAGCAGGTGACTGTATTTGTATGTAGAAGGGATGTGAATAATTATGGCTAGGGAGGGATAGATTGTTTCCCCTGGGTAACTGATACATCTCTCAAGCCTATGTACTTACATGTTTCTAATTCTGGGGTCAGTATGCTAGTGGTTAGAGTACAATAGTAAGAAAAAATATACTCCCTTCCATCAGTGAGTTTTCAGTCCATTGAGTAAAGAAATATTAGTAAAATAAATTACAAATATAGGTAAATTACACCAATGATAGGTGTTAGAAAGGAAAAATATACAGTATTACAAGAATCAAAATAGGGATTTAGGGAAGACACTCATCTAAAGAATGAGTAGAAGGCAAAAAGGCCAAGAGGAGAAGGAAGAATTTCTAAGCAGAGGAACCACTTAGCAAGATGGGAGGGAGAGCCCAGAGGAATAAAAATCCTATGGTATTTTGAAAGAAATCTAAACACCATCAGGTAGTTAAAGTTATTCTTAAGTACTACCAGTAGATAGTCCCAATCCTAGAGCTTGAACAAACCTAATGCTCAAAAGTACTATTTTGAGACAAAGCAAAGGACAGATGCCCATTAGCCTAGTTTCTAGAAAATCACACTTCGAAAGAATTTAATTCTTCCATGTTAAAGTAAAAAAAAAAAAAAAAAAAAAATGGAGCCCTGAAGAGAAGAATCCTGGACCCCTGAATGTAAACTAAGCTTAGTCATTTGCCAAAATATTATTCACCACCCTATTATTTACTGATATAAAAGGATATTTTATAAGCTGGCAAGATAGATCTTATAATTATTATTCAGAGGGATATATTTCATAAATTGTTGTTATAAGGAAGAACTGTATTATTTGTTTTAATATCTTAGTTTGTGAATTTATTTTGGACAAATTGCATTGTATGCAGAAATGGACATCCATGTAAAGGCCTTTATCAATTGCTGATGAGATTCAAATATCATGTTTACAATAGCCCACAGGAAGTTCTTCATTAATGAGACTAAGTGGAAATATGTCACAGAAATCAGCTTTCTGTGTATTAAGCTGAGAAAGAGAACTCTTACCAATCATGAAGAAGAATATCCATGGGTTGTGTCTGAGGTCATCAATGTCCCCCAGAAGGCAAAGATTTATATGAAAGTGCAGGACTTAAATTCAATAACAGAAGGTTGAGGTTATACACAAGGAAGGACCACCTTGACAAAATGTGACACTCAGAATCCACTGGAAATGTTACCATCTTGTGTATCATATTGGATTCAATATGGATTCAAGTGATCATGATTAGAGAACCAAGAAGTTACAGTTTTTGAAATGCACAAGGAAAAATGTCTATATGTATTATTAACAATGCTTTCAAAAAATTAAACTTATGCACTCAACCTCAACAAGTGGAAGCTGGAAATTGACCCAGATATTCTTATCCATTGACAAAAGTAATTATCATGTGGTGCTTCATCATTATTTTAATGATTACTGAGAAGATTTGGGAAACTCTACTGTGAATGTGCCGGATGACACATCTAAGACGTAGCCTCTGCCTGATGATATAAGGGGTGTCATGGGCCTCTTATGAATGAATTAGCTCATTCAGAAGGATACTTATAATAATAGGAGAGTTGGTTGGAAAAAACAGAAAGGTGGTTTGTTAAGTTATTTTATGGAGCTTATGAAAAAGACCTACTGTCACAGAATCCGGGCTAGGCGAGTTTTTCAAAGTAACTTAGAACCTCTCAATGCTAAAGGGTGGTAAAGGAGAGAAAAGAACAAGTGTCCAGGAAACACTTATCTGATCAAATGACTGTAGTCTTCTACAGTCAAGACTAAAGCATACCATGAATAATAAACCCTATACGGAATCTCTAAGGAAACAAAAAATGTCTTATAAGACCAAGGCACCGAACCAATAGTATCTGAGCTACAATTTCTTACTTGCTAAAGAAAAATTAAAATGCATTCCTCCATGAGTTGTTTAGAAGATTGGACACTATATATGAATGTAGTAACTTAACCGTAAAACACTATACAAACACTGCACACCATTAATAGGAACATCAACACCCTCACTCCCATCTTCTTCTTTATGAAATGTACTAGTACATAGTGTCTACACAGAATCAACTACCCCTGATCTTTCTTGGGAAAGATCTGTTTCTAAGGTTATTGAAAGCTGGCTTTTAATGGTGTTACTGCAGACACCTAATCTTTAGTCATCGAAGCACATTCCCATGTACTTCTCTCATTTTAGAATTTTTTTACTGCTGAAGTTTAACAGTGCATTAGGGAGATTTTTAAGGAGTACAAGGAGAGCAACACAATTGTCTATAAGCCTGTCAATGCAGAAAATGAATGTTCTCACCAGAATTATGACTTTCCAAAATCGTGACTGTAGGAAAAAGAGAGTAAGTCTCCTTGAGAATGACTCATAATCAAAACACTTCCTCCTAGCCTTGGATAGAAACCCACTTGCTCATCAAGTTATGTGAGTTGAAAGAAAAATCCTGTCTCGCTTGCTATGTAGTGTGGCACCACTGGGTGCAAAGTAAAAGATGTAGTTAGTAATCATTCATATGTGACTGTGGAGATAAAGACATAAAGCTTCTTTCTTAGCACCACTCATGACCATCCTCAACCTCATTCATTTAGCTTATTTGTTGAGTATAATCTTTTTTTTAGGATTTATTTATTTATTTATTTATTTATTTGAAGGGGGTGGGAGAGAGTGCACAAGCAAGGGGAACAGGAGAGGGAGAGGCAGGCTCCCCGCTGAGCAGGGAACCGATGCGGCTGGATCCCAGGATCCTGAGATCATGACCTCAGCTGAAGGCAGATGCTTAACCGATTAAGCCACCCAGGCACCCCTGTTTTGTATAATCTTAAACTATAAACTTAAACTTATATTCTTATAAGAAAAAGACTTTGGAAATGGAGAGATTTCTAAAAAAGGGATCTATTTCACAGAGCCTCAGGATTTTGACTTTATTTTTTTTTAAGTTGTAGTTAAATTTTATTTTTATATTTTCCCCAAACACCTTAATTTATTTTTTTTCATTTCTTAAACATATGGTGTTTTATTAGTTTCAGGTGTATAATACAGAGATTCAACAATTCCATATATCACCTAGAGTGTAGTGAAATTTTAAAATCATTTATAAATACATGTAAATGTCTTTCCAGGAATGAAGAAGTTACCAAGAGTACCAAGAATCTATTTCAGAGAGCCCTATAAATTTTGCTCTCAATTCTTGTAAAACTATAATAAATATGAACTGAAACTACCAGGCTAAGCAGAGAAATAATATAGTCATTCAGATTTGGCATTTCTTTCTTTAAAAAAAATAGCATATTGGCAGTGTAAAGTCAAAGGGTCTTCATTTATTGAAACAAAACTTCAAAGGTAAAAATAATTTAGGGATTAAGTGGTAAACAATGCATAACAAATTACATCCATAGCTAGTTAAAAGCCCTGTAAAAATAGTTTATCTTGTATCTTTAAATAATAGGTTTTGTCAAGAACTCTGAGACATTAAAATGTTGATTCACAAAATAAATTTAAAAAAAAAATTTAAAGAATCAAATAAACTTGTCTGTACCCCCATGCTCAAAATTAACTTCTTGTTCAGATTCAAAGGTTAAAAATATGACAGGATACTCTTGGTAAGTTCAAATGAAAGTCACAACCTCAAGACCACAATAAGCTCACAATGTTGGACTTAAGAATTCTTTCCTAAATAATTTTATGTTCCTAGATTCAGGAAAAACAATCAAGCACAGAATGTTAAATCCTTGGTCTTTCAAGAGAAAGTTAAACTGAAAGATTTGGTAAATTTTGCCTTTGGTTACCTTTTTTTTTTTTTTTTACTTTTTACATTAAATAAGATTTCACTGGGGAAGAACAGAGAAACTTGACTAGTCTGGGAATACACTGAGCAATTTATATAGTGGACCAAACAATGCCAAGTACTTTGAGACCAAATCCTTGAGCATCTGGAGAGTAGCATTATTAACTCCTTGATTCCCTTTATTTGTCTTTCTTTTCTTATTGGGCAAAAGGAGAAAACATTAGCCAGTAATTCAGTGCACAAGAACCAATGTGATTCCACCAACTCATTAGGAGTATAACTTGTAGCCAGATATGTGAAAATGTATGTTGGGTGATTACAGTTGGAGTAAGTGCAGGAAGAGGGGAAACCAAGGATGGATATATGATGGAATTAGCTATGACTTCTCACTTTTGTTACATCTCAGATTAAAACAACTATTAATCAGTTCATCTTATTGAAGAGCATGTCTATAACGGTGTTGGAGAGGGCGGCAACAATAGCATATGACGAAGAAAGATGGATTTTTCTCTTACATAGATTAATTCAACCAACAAGTAGTTATTGATAGTCTGTTAACATCCAAATGTTGTTTGGGGCTCTCAAAGAGATTTTATTTCTCTACCCCTAGTTTCAACAATGGTGCCTGACTCATAGTACGCATTCAGTAAGTATTTTGTTAAATGAATGAATTAGTAACCAACTGCAATATTTCTCAATATGTAGACATTTGCAAAGTAAAAGTAAAGACAGAGAACAGTATTTTAGGAGAAATCAAAGAAGATTCACAAAAGCTGTTATATGGAGAAATTTCAAAAATGGTTATCCAGGGAGAATAAAGTCATAATATAGTTATATGATACTTAAAAAGGTGAGAGAGGATAGACCTTTCTCAAAATCTAAAGAGCAATACCCAATATTATCCATGGTACCCCCATACCTGAATTATTCTATTGACTGGGGTTTCTCCAAGTCAATGGAAATATACAGCCCCTTGCTATGTGTTCTTGGGCTCAACTGGAAACCTACATACACTGAGAAACTAGAAATTATGCATGTCTACAGAGAGCAAAATTGATAGCAAAATTAGTATTTTACTTGGTATAGGTCAAAGGAACAAAGTGATTCATTGATGCCTCTTATAGTGTTTCATTTATATTGACGTATGTTATGTACATGCAGGATCTGTCCTTTCATCTTTCAGGATGTAGAGAAGATGAGTTATATCATGCACAGCAGAGCTGCAAGTCACTTCCTCTTGCCGCCATACAGCCCAGCAACCTCATCCAATGAAGACGAGCCTATCATCCATCAGAGCAGCTTATGTATTTGCCAACATAACTGACCAAAGAGAGCCCTAGACACCTGGAAATGAATGCTCCTCTTCAATGTGCTATCTTTGATATAGCTTCCAGGAGGATTGATCTCAGCACTGGCACTAGGGCAGAAGAGATGGGGAGATCCTTCCTCTCTAACCTCTGATAATAGGGACCAGCAATAGTCAGGGCAGAATTCCACAGATGCTGGGTGTTCCTGCTTGATGTGGAATTAGTTGGCAAAGATAAAAAACACAGCCCCACCATAGATGCCAGGATTGTTAAGCTTTACCATAGAAAAGAGATAATGATATGTTCCCTTGTATTACTGAGCCCACTGGGGTATGGAAAAGGAAACATTCCTTGTCTTCTGGCACAAGGCAATAGGTAACTAAATAATTAGAATGTTACAAAAATTTACATCTTAAATTTGCCACCTTTTTTTTTTTTTTTTTTGCAACTGGAGAAAGCATTACAAAGAATTTGGATCAGCCTATAGCAATCAGAATCAATATTAATAATGAGACAATCACCGTATGCCAGGCACTACTCTAAGCGCTTTGTTTGTATGGACTCATTTAATCATTACCATATCCCTGTGAGATAGATACTGTCATTATGCCCCAAGAAACTGAATCACAAAGAGGTTAAGCTTACGCTAGGACATTATTAATTGATAAAGCCAAGTAGTAAATTGCATAACTTGTGCTCTTAACCACTAAACTAAGCTATATTTCTAGATTAAGATGTCTCTTGGAGACATCCCACAAAAGTACAGAAGAATAAAACCACTTCAAACCAATGGCAATTGTGAGATAAACTTTTATTTTGCATAATTACAGTTAGTCTATGTGAAGCGTAATATGTTTCGTTCGACTTGTGGTCGCAAATGTTTAGTTAGTAAAGTATCCTTTTCAGCTCTGAGGTTTGATGATACTTTTAGTTCTTAAAGAGAAATAGGGCATGCTGATTTAATAACAGTACTTATTTTATAAAATCTGCATCCAAATACCTTGAGGAAGTCATTAAAAATATATTTATTGAAAACAAATTAGATAAAGGATAAAATTATCTAATTTGCTCCATGCTTTCTAAACCTAGCCTTCCAAACTTAGTAGCTAAGCATCCTTAAGTTCTGTATATCCTGGCTCATCACCAACCCCAACCCTAACTCCAAAACCTACCCTGGCCCCAGGAAGGGAGTTATATTAAAAGATAGATGAAAGATGTCCCCTGGCTTGGCATACAGAATTGTAGCTATGGGCTCCATCTGCCCCCGGTATCTACTTCTCTGATTCCCATAAAACAAAACTCTCTATCCTCTGGTTCCTCAGTGACTCGGGATCCTGCCTTGAAGCCCATTCCCAGTGCATGAAGTTCCTTACCTATTCCTTCCATTTATTTATGGTTAAGTCACTGATAACCTGGGTAGCTGCATCATTCTGCAAAGAGCACATGACTTCGAATTAGAACACCCAGATCTAATGTCTAGATTTGATAGTTACTAGCTGATTATGTTTTCATGAGTTACTTAACTCCCCTAACTTCTAGTTACTACATCCGCAAGATGTCATTACCATAATAGTGGACTTGGTAACCCCGAGTAAGCTGTTCATGTGCCTTGCTGGTACAGACTGGGTCTGATACATTTCTGTATTCTTAGCACCCAGTCCATGGTCAGGGTTCATAAGTAAGTGTACACTCTTTCCGTACATGAAAAAATGAATAAGTGATCTTCCTTTTGATTCTTTGGCTCCTCCTAAAACAAAGTTCCAGGCTCCCCCAGGCTGTCATATCCCATTGGACCCTAGTTCCTGTTATCCTCTGACTTCTAAAGCTAAATTGATATTGGTGCAGGCTTGGGTTCCATCTCACAAGGTTAGCATGGTGTACTGAAGACTTAATGTGATGTTTTCTGTTTCATTGCTTGTTTGTTTTCCTGCATTACCCTGAACTGATACTACAACCAAAGCTCAAAACATCACCATAAACATTAAATTCTGTTCTCACGGACACTTTTTCTTTCCCCACTAGATAGTCAGCCACCACGAAAACCTCTAAGGCAATCCTCCAGACAAACGCTGATGGTCGTGCTGAACTACATGAGTGAACAGGCTCAGAGATGGGCTGGTATTTTTCTTAGCAGAGCCACATCATTATGAGCTGGCAGAAATTAGGTCAGACATGGCCAACACCTGGAAAAATCACACAGGCATCTAAATACTGTCGTCCATGGCAGAAAACCAAAGACTGGCACTGAATTTCCTCCATGCTACCCACTCCAACAATGAACAGCTGGATAAGGAGACAGCAGCAGCTCGCATTTAGCTTGCGAGTGCATCATTGGGAAGCTTGTCATTCAGGATGTGGCAACGATGTAGCATCAAGATAAAGATGAAAATTCATGTCTCCAGAGCTGTGGTATCTGCACAATTACCTTAATGTGGCCCAGATTTGAAGCCATCATTGACGTCCCCATTAGTTGCTGGACCTAGTCCACTAGTGCCACCAAATTGCCCCTCTGCAAGCGAAATGACGGTGTCAAATCTCCACCAGCAAGCCCTGGAGTGTGTCCAGCCTTCGCAGGCTGAGGCCAATCTAATCAAAAGACAGCACTGTGGGGGAAAAGTTTGTCAGTAGAATGGATGAAGAGCCAATTCTACAACTTTTTATGGTAATCTACAGAGGGTGAAAGGACAGAGAGTGATGGGATGAAATACCTCAACTCCAGCAAATACTTACTGAGCCATTGCATGTGCCAGTTGTTCTCCAGAATACTGGGCATAAACACATGACAATTCACAGCCTCTGCCTTCAAGGAAATAGCAATGTAGAAGGGGACGTCCATAGAAAGGACAGGGGAAAGGGCATTTACAAACTCTGAGGTTAAGAAACCTATGTGAGAATCACAGCCTGACTCTTCATTGTTTATTTTATAAGGCAAATTATTTAAATGTCCAAGCTTCAGTTTCCTGACCTATGTAATAATAAGAGACATACTCTTCAGGAGATAGAAAAGGGAAAACCAGTTTGCTATGTGAATTTAAAATAAACGGAGTTTAGTGAACTCTAAACAAATTGATGTTAATGCAAATAGTAAATTATAACCCTGGAAGAAGAAAAGTAAGAGAATATCTTTATGATCTAGGGTGAAGAAGAACATTCTTTAAAGCATAACCTAAAAAAAAAAAGGCACAAACCATAATGTAAAAAAGTGATGGATTAGGATATTACAATGAAGGATTTCAATTTAGCAAGAACCAGCAGAAAACATTAACGGACAGATAACTGTTTGAGAAAAGGTATTGGCAAAATATAACACCATGAAGGCACACGTATCTAGAATTTACTTAGAATGTTCCACAAATTAACAAGAAAAATACAGAAAACTCAGTAGGAAATGGACAATGTGAACAAGCTTTTCACAGAAGTAGAAACCAAGATGGCAATAACTATATGAAAGAAACATTCAAACTCTTTTGTAATTAGAAAAAAAGCAAATTAAAACAATGAGATACCATTTGAAATTGATCATAATGGCAAAAATTAGAAGATCGGATAATGTCACATACAGAAGGATATGATGGAAAGACAGGGTCCTCATGCTCTCTTAGTGGATATAGAACTTGTGGGTACAAGTGCAATTATACACTATGAACCAGAAATACAGCCCTAGGCATATTTCTCAGAGAAATTGCCACATGGGACCAGAATGGCACACATTTACTTCAATATTATTGCTGGTAAGTGGGATTGGAGAGTTGTCTCAAAAAAAAAAAAAATAATAATGCATCATATGAAATGGAGCACAGCTATTAGACTCTGTTAGAATAATACATGCATTACCTTAACTATTAGTATATTAAACACATCAACGTGAAGAGATCTGAAAGACATAGGGCTGAGTAATAGACAAGAGAAATAGAATATCTATAACCCAATACCTTTTAAGCAAACCCACACAGAACAACAGTACATGCTTTATAATGATATACAACATTCAAAAACACATACCAAACACATTCTGATGGTTAAACCATCATAAAATAACCATTTTAATCATCTTTGTATCTACAGAACTGAGCACCACAGTTGGTGTCCATTAAATGTTTTCTGAGTAAATCAATAATTCAATGAAGAGAATGAAGTAGGGGATATTGAAAGAGATTCCAAACCCTCGAGCGGGTATACCCAATAGAGACCATTTGAAAAAAATGATCTGGTTTTCAGATGAGGAAGCAGACCTGGTTGATGGAGAAGGTCGGTGACTTCAAAAAGGTGCCTTTCGGCTTTTGAAGTACTGCTCATGAGCTAGCAGGAGATATAGGTCTAGAACACAGGAGGTATTCAGATTTGGGTCTCCCCGGCCAATAGATGATAGTTTTACAAGTAAAAGTTACAGAAATAAAGTAGCAGGTAGAGGAGCAATGGAATCAAGTAGCACAGACATATGAAAATAGTACAAGATGGGGGAGGATGAAGTGTGAAGGATAGGAAATGAGAAATGGTCAATAGAAAGGGAAGACTTATTTAACCTTATCTGTGGAGGGAGGGGTGAGGTGAGATAGTATGCAAGGGATAAAGTAGTAAGAGAGGTATTAGGAGAGTAGGAGAGGCTAAATTAAATCTGAATTTTGGGCAAAACCCCCAAATAAGCCAAGCTATTTATTTCAAACCACTTGCCCTATTATTTGCTTGAACTATTGAGGAGCTGCTTTAAAATTGATATATTTGGGGGTGGGGAGGAAAAGAGAGCATAAAGGTCAGAAATCAAATTAAAAATAAGAATAAAAATCTCTATTCCTAAATCCATAAACTGAATTATCTAGAGGAGACTGCTGAGGACTGATAAATCCCCAAACAACTTTAATTTAAAATATCCTGAGAACTGCTGTTCTTTTTATTCCCTTGATTCCAATCTGCTATCAGCCAGAATCAGAAAGGTACCCAAGATGAGAATAAATTTAAGCTTTACTATTATTGAACCCAATTCTCCTGTTCTAGATCCACAGGGTGCAACAAATGTTTCTCCCAAAGTGGTAAAAAAAAAAAAAAGAATAAGAAAAAAAGAGCAACTCTTCCCCCTGTGCTCTTGTAGGAAAGACCACATTTCTAAAAGCCTCATTGTGATTCATGGCTTTTCTCCTAGGCAGGTTTATGCCACATGACTCACTGGCTATGCCAAAGAACTGTGCCTATCTGACATTTGGAATCCTTGCCTGCTAAATAATTTTAACATATTATCTGCTAGATTGAAGAATTTTTTTAAAGCAGTTTTTTTTTTTTTTTTTTTTTTCATTTGTAGTTGGAGGCAGCACAGCGTGGTGATTCAGGTTTGGAGTTCATACTGTCTGGGTCTAAATCCCAGCTCAACCACTTGCCACCTATACTATGACAATATTGACTAAATCTCTCTGTGCCTCAGTTTCCTCCTCTGTAAAATGGGGATAATAATATTACCTACCTCATAGAGTTGTTGAGGACTTATGAAATGATACAAAGCAGTTAGAATAGTGCCCACATAGAGGAAACACTGACCAAGAGTTAGTTATTACTGACATCAAAGGGAAGGCATGAAGAAATTCATGTTTTAAAAAAAATCCTTCATTCTATATAGTTCGTAGAATGCAGGATTGAATGGAGCTTCTGGAAGTCCAAAGATTAGAAGAGAGAATATCATAATAATTTAGCCATAAAAAAGGAAATGAAGAAGGGATGTTTGCTACAGATGTTATAAGGAAAGGATATAGACTATTTAGGAACTGATATGAGGTGTGGGGTGGGGGTGTCCATTGCCATCTCTAACATTCAAATTCAAAACAGTGTGTTAGGGAGAATGATAATTTAAACAGAACTATGGTGGTCAGGAGGACAAGGAAAAGAACTTTATTTTCATTTACTGAATGGGTGGATGGCAGGATGTCCTCTCACTGTAGTCAGACAAACAGAGAAGTGACTCCCCCCAAATTCATGTGCATTGCTGCATTTATAGAATTGTATGGACTATCATCAAATAACAGGAAAATATGGAGAAGCACACATATCAGTTCCTGTTGACACAAGAAAAGTATGCCAATAATTGTTTTAAAACTAATGTCAGATTTATAATGGGCTTGGAAGACCAACTTCTTTCCCAAATTCCAGCCCACACTTTGTACAGGGAAGTGAGAAAGATGGCCTTTCTGAGAATGTTTCTGAGTATAAGGTAAACAGAAGCTGTAATGTTCCATCTGGGTTTTGATATAGCTAAAAAGTGGACATCAGTGGGAGGCTGGCCCTCTAATGGGCCACATTTCTTGAGCACTGAGAACTCCTGAACTTAAATTGAAAAGAAGAGCTGTCTCTGGGAACTGCTATTGTTGTGTCCCATAGAGCAAATTACTAGCATCCTTGAGGGCAGGGAATCAGTGAAATGTTAGGAAAATATTTCTTTTCCTTAATGTAAACATAGATTGGAGTGTTTCTGAGCATTTTGAGTTGCTTTGTGATGAATGCATATGTGTTTTGTATGTGTTTTATATGACAGTTACCTGCTAAATATCAGGAACAACAGGGGACAAAGCTGTCCCTCAAGCTGACAGAGTCCAAGAAGAGGAATGTACATGGAAAGGTCAAAGCCCACACTGGACTCTTGTTTAATTCCATACCTACTAACGTCATCCTTGGGAAACTTGCTGCTGACATCTTAGAGGCCCTCTGGATTAGCCAAGTGGAAAAAGAAGACTGATCATAGGACAAAACCCTACATACAGAGAGTAGACTTTCATAAAGGAGACTGGAAACTGAGAGAGTAAGAGATGGTGAAGACTGTCTCAGAAATAAGAAGGAAGGACATTTTCATGATTAAGGTCAGGATTAGGAAGTAAGGAGTATCCATCAAGGAATATCACGGAAATGGTTTAACTTAAAGGTTGATTCTTCTCCCTTGAACACCGAGACTAGTTATATTTAGCATTAAGCTTTTAAGTGATTCTCCTATATTGTAGTCTCTTTAGTTACACCAACCTTATAGTGACTCAATTATATTCATAAGCTGCTCTGATTGCATTATGGGCAATTTATGAAAAACGAATCAAGAAGGATGTGGCCTGAACCACATCATTCATCCACAGAGGCCAGCACAGAAATAGTTAAACTCAGGAAGATAGTGATCCCAAAGGTCCAGGTAATGATCAGCTTGAGCAGAATGAATGAGATCCATGGGAAGCTAGGAAGCTCTAAGAGGAGCATGACTGTCTTGGAAAAGCATTACCATAGATGATACCTCTGGAACAGAAGTGAAATGACTGCTGTTTTTCCCAAATATACCAGAGGGAGATGGCTTTTGAGTATATTAAGTAGAAAACAGACTAAGGTTTGATGAATGAAAGAATATGACTCTCATATATATCCAGTATTTCCCTCTTACTGCAACATACACTTGGACATTCTTGAATTATACATTCGGAAGCCTTTGGGATTTTCCCAGTTTAGAAATACTTCCACAGAAAATTATATCACTTCCACATTTGTAATGTGGATATTATTATTTTTTTAAAGATTTATTTATTTGAGAGAGAGAGAGAACATGCGCACGTGTGCGAACAGGGGGAGGGGCACAGGGAGAGAAATAGAATCTCAAGTAGACTCTTTGAGGAGCTCAGACCCAAGGCAGGTTATCATCTTAATGACCCTGAGATCATGACCTAAGCTGAAATCAAGAGCCAGACACTTTACTGACTGAGCCACCTGGGTGCCCCTGTAATGTGAATATTATATTAACAACTTCACCCTGATATTTTGAGGATTAAATAAGATCACCTATTAGGTAAAGATAGAGCAGTTTGAATAGGCTCACTCATCCCTAGCTGAGACTGACTCAAGTACTTCAGTCCCATCACAAGTGATTTTCAAACAGTTTCTCAAGAAATTTATGTTTCTAGTGAATGCAGACCTTTAGAGTTGCCCACTGTATTAATCCATGTAGACTACCTCAGACTGTGGTAGCAACTTCCACATCTCAATGTCTTAACACAACCAAAGTTTATTTCTCATTCATGAAACATTTGCTACAGGAGGATGCTTCAGTGTGGTTTTCTTCCATATGAAAACTCTTGTGATCCAAGCTGCTTTGATCTGTTCATCTTGTCATCTTCACACAAGACCTCCTCCACAACCACCATGCAGGGCAGAGGAGGGATCGGGTCTCACACTAACAATTCAATGCTTTGCACAAGAGGGACCTACACCCTTTCTGCTCCTGTTTTGCCAGAATAATTCAAAGGAACTTATTCAACCACAGGAAAACCAGAGAATGTAGTCTTTCATGTACCTGGAAGAAGAGAGCTAAGTATCAGAGAGCAGAGTAATGTCTCCCAAATCTACAAGTAGACTAAGCCATAATAATTTTTAGTCCATGAACGGAAAGTATATACTCTGCTTGTTCTTTGGGCTCCTAAGAGACGTAAGCTACATCTATACCCATCCTTGAATTCTTCCAAAGCACTTATGCAGAGCTCTTTTCTCTTAGTGGTAAGTTTTTCATCACTATCGGGGTGATTAGCTAAGAAGATGGGGAGGGATATTGAAACCGAAATGTGATAATCTGATAAATAATTGATCTAAATGATATCTAACAAATCTTTAAATCCTGAGATAGAGAAACGCAAAGAGAAATAGATAGATATATAGATGCTAGATAGATAGATAGATAGATAGATAGATAGATAGATAGATAGATAGATAGACAGATAGATGATAGATAATAAACAGAGGAGTAAGTAGATTGGCTTTTTGCTTGGGGTTTTAATGAATCAAACTGGTACTAATAATTTAAAAAATAGGGACATGGAATTTACTGAATATTAGGAAATAGTTTTTAATTGTCAAAATGTCCAAAATTAATTGAATGGCCTTAAAATATAATAAGTGGCCCATCCCTGAAAGTATTAGTATATATTTTATCACAGTTCAGCAGAAAGCTGTCAACAAGCATCAAATTTTAGGTAGGGAGGGCTACAGCAGAAAGATGAGGCAAAGAGATGGAATATAACATTAGGAGTCCTTGTAATATATTCCTGCAAAATCTCTGTAAAACATCATACAAAGAGAAACAAACAAACAAAAACCTTAAAATATTAAATAGCCTGACTATTATCATTATTTGTTCCATGTTATGTTAGAATCCAGTTGTTAAGGTAGAAATAAGTTTCAGGTAGATACACATTTCTATCTTTAAGGTGAAATTAGACTATGATTGGTGTCAATTTTTTCCTTCCTAGGAATTTTCTCTGGACTCTGCATCTTTTCAACAAGACACACTAGGTCAACAGACTACTGATATATATTTCAAAAATTTTATATGCCATCAGCATATTTAGTAGCTTTGAGATCTTGTTCATTTTGGGAGAGGTAAGAGTATAACTCCTGTATACTAAGAACACCAATTGAATTAATGATTCTGAAATCATATAAGCTATTGCCATAATACAATTTGAGTGAGACAAAATCCAAAGCAGTTTAGGTAACATAAAATACTGAATAATCATAAAAATTAGTGGATTGTGAAATGAATGACCACCTACCGTCACAGATGAAGCTGGCCCAAGATTCTCCAGTTTATTAAAGAAGGCATAAAGTATATGAGAGTGAGAGAATTTACAATGCCTGAAGCTCAAAATACACCCACTCAATTGCTTTCTTGATGCTGCTTGCAAATGATTACAACAGAACATTATCTATTTTACTGGTCATTTGAGTTTTTGCATCAAATAAATCCCTACATTGCTTCATGCCCAGCTTTGTCCTTCCATCATTTAAATCAAGCAGTTTGAATTTGGACTGACTCATAATCTGAAGCTCCTGGATATTTAAATCTTATCACTGATGTCATGTTAGGTTTCCAGACAGTTGGCTAAATTAATTCTACTCACCTCATTTTCTACCTTCCCAAGTGAATCACTGTGGTATCCACGGAGAAGAATCTCCTGCACCATACTGTGCCCATTTTCCAAATTGTACTAAACTAAAAAGCAACTAGTTACACACTATGCTTTGGTGGATCTCAGGCAATAGGAAAGGATTCTAATACTATGTGTCCACAATTTAGGGCACTATGTAAACCTGATAAATAGTAAATGAAAGAAAGAACACCTGCTCCTCAATGTATCAGAACCACATTCAGACAGGTTCATTGTCTCAGTAAGATTACTTTCAGCTATGAACAACAGAATGTTCATCCAAGAGTATTGAGCAGTGAGTGCATTTAATTCCCTCATGTAAAAACCTTGCAACAGGTGAAAGGAGGTCATAAGCAATGGTTCAAAATAACAGGGTGCTGGGTTGGTTTCTCTTCCATTTTCTTCCTCATGCTGCAAAATGTCTCCAGAAGTTTCCAGCATCACATTCATACAGCAACAGCCCCAGTGGGAAGAAATGAGAGAGCGGCAAAAAGGGGTTCCCTTTCTTACTTGTTTCTCTCTACAATGGAAGGAAGCCCAAGCTGCAATCTTCTTACCTCTCAATGGCCAGAAGTGGGTCCATGACCACCCATAGTGCATGATAGATTGGGCAGGTGTCTACCATTTTCAGTCTTTGGAGGCAGCATTACCAGTTAGAAAGACAGGCAAAAGGACTGGATGCTGGGTGCAACCAACAGTGCCCACCACAACACATAATTCTGCTTTTATATGAAGGGAAGTTAGAAAGGTCAAAAAGCCTTAAAGTACCCTAGTAGATGTTAATGGTAAGTAAATTTTGTTTTACTATTTTACTTAGGTAGATATAGATAAAGAAAAAGGTGATATGGTATTTCTTATCAGTCTAGGAATCTAGTGAACTATGGAGTCCAGGAAATAAGACCATTTATTGAAGCTCTTATAGCTTCTTAAGTATATATTTTTTAAATGAACAGGGAGAAATTCTGTTAGTGAGCAGCCTTTAGCTTTTAAAATGAGTCCCTTGAGAACTAACAACACTATAAAAAGCAGACATGAAACTTAAAACCAAAAGAAAACACTATTCATAAAAATATAACTAAAACCAATCTATAGAAGCAAAAATGGGTACAGACAGAAGAGGGGCCAGAGGGGGAAAGGATGGCTCATTGTCCATGACCAAGGCATAAAGAACTGAAAAGTCTTCTGAGAGGAAGAAGGGAGCATATTCAGCCTAGTGGGCTGCTGGGAACCACCCGTGGACGTGAACATGGGTCTTCTCAGCCTCAGGCCCACACTTGGGAAAGAAGCAGACACAACTATCACCTGAAAGGCAAACTGGATTGGAATCTTCCATAGGTGGTGCTTCATTTTATTACTAGTAGAGAGACAGTTGCCCAGTACTACAAAGAGCCACAGCCCCCCCCCCCCATCATCTTCCTATATGCACAGACAGATGAGAACATCATGAGCGGGCCCCCACGATTCCGGCCCCTCAGTGTTCATGCTCTGTACAGTCCCCTCCTAGAGTGCAGAAGACACCAAGGACTTGCTTCTAGCCAATAAAAAATGACAAAGGTGAAGGGATTTTGCAGAAGTAGTTAGATCTCAAGTAGGTGACTTTGAGTTAATCAAACCCTATTTATCCCAGGAGGTCCTGATTTAATCAGGTAAAAGCCTTAAGGGTTTTCCCTGAGATGAAAGACTCCCCTTGTGGGTTTAGAAGCCCCAACTGTGTGGGCCTACAGGCTTCCTATAGGAACCGTGGGCAAGTGTGGGCCATAAAAAGCCAAGGCTTTCCTCATACAGCCACATGGAAATAAATTCTGCCAATAATCTGAATGAACATGAAGGGAATTCTTCCACTGTTAAGCCTCCAGATGAAAATGCAGCCCAGCTAACACCTTGAGTATGGCTTCCTAAGATACTGGGCAGAGGACCAGCTAAGCTGTGCCCAGATTCCTGACCCACAGGAGAAAAGAAAGAAGAAAGAAGAAGAAGAAGAAAAAGAAGAAGAAGAAGAAAGAAGAAAGAAGAAAGAAGAAAGAAGAAAGAAGAAAGAAGAAAGAAGAAAGAAGGAGGAGGAGGAGGAGGAGAAGAAGAAGAAGAAGAAGAAGAAGAAGAAGAAGAAGAAGAAGAAGAAGAAGAAGAAGAAGAAGAATGTTATTCTAAGCTGTTAAGTTTGTGTAATTTGTAATGCAGCAATAGAAAACTAACACATTATGTCTATTCCTCTGGTATCTCTTTTCTACCCTGAATATCTTATTTTCCCATTGCAGGTATTTTAGTTACTAGCAAATACTTTGTTTCCAAAAAAATAATCAGGTCATTATTTTAATAGTTTAAATACAGGCTGGAAAGCAGATAGTTGTGAAGGGTAGTAGAGAGAAGGGAACCTCATAACAGCAGCTAACATTTATTGAGCATTTACTATGTTCTCTGAGCATTTACACTGTTCCATTTTGTTTTGGCCGTTTGTTTGTTTTACATACATATTTGAACTCACTAAAATAAAGCATATAGTACTAGCTCTATCTTACAGACACAGGTATCCCCTGCTATTTGAAAGTTCAAGTTATGCTACTTTACTTTTACTAAAGACCTACATTAGGTCCCGTTTTTGCAAACCAGAAAAATCCGAAGAGCATTTTTCACTTTTATGAAAAAAGGCAAAAATTGAAAATAGCATTCAGCATTTGTTTTGCAGCAAGAGTGGTGCCATCAAGCTCTTTCCCCGGGAACTACACTCAGCATCTCAGCATCAAGCCGCCATAGCTTTGAAATGTGGCTGTGAGCATCTGGGCTTTATCTCAACTTATTTTGCGCATCCATTGGCAAGATGTGTCCTAAGGTATCAGAAAAGCCTAAAAGAGATAATTTTGGGCATTTGGGAATGCTTAAAAATTAATGGCATATAAATTAATGACATTTGCGTTTTTGATTTGTGCCATTTCGACTTACAAAAGGTTTCATAGGAACACCTACTTTGGGATAGCAGGGAAAACCTGTAACTATTTTCACAGAAACTGAGGTACAGAAAGTTTGAGAAACTTGTCTAGGTTTACTCAACTAGTAATTTATAAGGCTAATTTTCTTGAGTTTAGGTATTACGGCCCCAGGACCTATATTCCGTCTCAATAGGAATAGATGGTCATGCTTTAGCCACACCTCATAAGATAAAAACATCAGTCAATAAGTATCTAATTGTATGTGGATCATTGATAAATTACTATAAGGAATGTACCTCCACAGGGATTTGGCTCTGCTGGGTCATTCTAGAACTGACTTAGCAACTAACTCACTCCATGGCATTTTATCTTCACCCCACATTCACCCAACTCTGTGGGACATGCCAGTAAACTATAACTTAAAACAGTAAAAGCAGCAAAATGCACAAAGTGAAATCTACATATGAAACAGAGGCTAGCCAGGAAGTGTTATAGTAGAAACATGCTAGAGGAGAAGCCATAGTGGAAAGAGAACAGGAGAGCGATACATATAGACCAGCTAGTTGAGTGCTGGTAAATAAACCAACTGAGCTCTCTGGACTTCCCTTATATAATCCGTAAAATAAGGTGAATAGTATTATCTCACAAGGCTGTTTTGAGCACCAAATTTTAAAAAAATACGGGAATAAGATTAAGGGATTGAAAAACTGTAAAATTTTGCAAAAATGGCTGTGGTTAGCCTATTGTCAGAGGAGTGAGGGCATAACATTACTTTCAGTGTTTTGTGCAGAATAATCCTGATGAGATAAAAGTTGAAGACCTCCAAGAAAGCTTCTGATAAAAATTTCATATTTAAAATTGACTTGACCAATAAAGAAATAATAATGCGAAATGTTTTATTCTGGTTATAGTACAGATACAATATTGAAAATAGATGTTTGGAGTTGGTTCTTTGGGACAACTTTGCCATTTTTTTTGATTTGTTAGGTCTCACAGGTATGTTTAAATGGTGAAAAGAACAATGATATCTTGAGGTTACTATAAGTACACTTCCTATTTGCTGAGATTGCATGTGTGTATCCATTTAACCCCTAGAAAGGGGGCATGAAATGCAGGGATCGTGGGTGTATCACAAGAGCCTTTTTCAAAAAGCAACATTTATTTTCAAGTGTTTAGATTGCCGAGACAAGGATTTCTCTCCAACGTACAATTCATCATCCTCCTTACTCACTGTAAAATCAATCTGTTCTGTTTGTATGACATAAACAACAAGTCATTTCTCAGGAATGAGGCAGACCATATGTGAAGGTGTTTTGGAAAAGCACAATAGGGAATACGCCAATCAAAGTAGCATCTGCATTTTATTTCAACGTCAAATCACATGTGTGTTATAAAAAAGGGAAGTGTATCACTTTTATTAAAGAATAACTTTCCTGTTGCGATGTTTATCGTTAACTCATACCTTCCCTAAGAAACAAACTCAGGTCAGCCACATAAACAACTGGCTGAGAACACTCTGTGTGGCCAGCCATGTGTGCTTTTTACACACATGGAGGCATCTGCCCACTCCCCACCCCCATGGCAGAAGAAAACTGACATTAATCCATTATATGCATTTTCCCAAGAATTAGCACCTTCTATTCAAAGTACTAATGAGTGTCACAGCAGCTTGCAATTGATAAAAACAGAAAACTACAAAACGACTAGCAGAGTTGTAGGGAGAATTTATTTTTTATAATTGGGACTGGATTAAGATTGAAACGAAGTGGGTTCTAGTCCCATTTCCATCACTTATTAGCTGTATGACTTAGGCAAGTCACTTACCATCTATAGGTCTCAGCTTTGTACTTGCACAAACAGACAAGGCTGAACTAAATAATCCCCAAGCCCCCTTCCTGCTCTAAAAGTATGTGATTCTCTAGTCATTTACCCATCTAGTCGTATCTGAATAGTAACAGAAATATTTTTAGATTGTCTTGTTACTGAATCTTCTCCCCAGTTGGGAGTCAGGTACCTCCGAAAACTATGTTAACTTCTTTCAACCACTGCCTTGAAGCAGTTGTTAGCACTAACTTCCAGAGGAACTTCACACATAATCTGGTTTACTTCTGTGAAGAAGTCACTGTGCCAAGAATAAGGCACTGCATTAGGACCCAGGGAATCCGATTCACTCCATAGGCAATGAGATTCTATAGCTCTGTTTACACAGGCAAATAAGTGGTTTTTTATGTAATTAACAGAATGGACATTGTAGACTTTCTCACTGAAATCTTTCCCTCATAGGAAAATAAATTTTAAAAAAGCCCCCAGGGGTACCTAGGTGGCTCAGTCAGTTAAGCACCAGACTTTTTCAAGATTCTTGATGTTGGCTCAAGTCATGATCTCTGAGTCCTGAGATCGAACCCTTCCTCGGGCTCGGCACTGGGCATGGAGCCTGCTCAAGATTCTTTCTCCCCCTCTCCCTTTGCCTCTCCTTTCCATTCATGCTATCTATAAATAAATAAGTAAATAAATGAAATGAAATGAAATGAAATGAAATGAAATGAAATGAAATGAAAAATAAAGCTCCCAGTGGACTCCCCCAAAAAATATATTTATTTTTTGAACTGAACAGAAATGCATGTTGTTATGGATGCATATAATTGTATCCCAACACAGTCTCAACTGTACTTGTAATTTCTAACATCATTTCTTTCTCTTTTTTTTAAGATTTATTTATTTTAAGAGAGAGAGAGAGTGCACACTCGTGAGCTCGCACACTCAAGGGGGGGAGGGTGGGGGTAGGGGCAAAGGGAGAAGGAGAGAATCTCAAGCAGACCCCCCACTGAGCATGGAGCCAGACATACAGCTCCATCTCATGACCCTGAGATCATGACCCGAGACAAAACCAAGAGTCAGATGCTTAACCAACTGAGCCACTCAAGAGCCCCGGAAATGCCAATAATCTTATTTTCCTCTTATTTTTTCATGTTTTAATTCAGCAAATATTTATTAAGTGCTTGCAATTTATCAATCATTGTGGCCAGACCAGAAAGAACATGAGAGACTTAATCTCTACCCCTGTGAAATTTATTAAACTTCCAGTCTAATGAGAAAAAGGGACTATGGAACACCTCATCATGGTGAGCCAAGGAGCACAAAGAAAATGTGCAGGGTGTTAGGGGAGTATATAACAGAGCCAACCACTGCACATCCAAATGAGTGATGCTGGAAATAAATCTTGTACTACAAAAGTATGGAGGGATACCTTGGATATATCATGTTATTTCAAAATATAAGCAGAAGACAGTCTTCCCATCACCCCAGCATATATCTGGTTGAGAAAATTTAACAGTTTTATATTTTGGAAGCTTTTTTTTTTTTTAATTGACAGCTACAAACAAGATAAACTTGCATTTGACTAGCTAAAGGTCCTATACATTTTTTTTTTAATTGGAAGCTGTGATTGACTGAAGACTTAACAATCTACAAGATTTACCCAAATCAGCATGTTACAATGAGGCACAGGGGAAGGAGAGAAGTGGAGTGAGATTGGCCATATAAGAAATAGAGAAAGAAAATGCATACGTTCAAACTTGCTGCACTGAGGCAAATACTTCTCATACAATGTCACATATATCTTTGAAGCTGGGTCATACAGTATTCTGTGTTAAATGCATTTTATGGGGATTTGGAGAGGATTTAGGTAAAGGCTGCCCCAATAAATGATTTACCAGCTCTAATAAAACATCAAGGAAATTGTTCAGATTGTATCTCAGACCAGTTAAAACACAAGTTTATAGAAGTCTCAGCAGCCCCCATAGCCTCAATCCTGGTTTAGAAAGAAATGTTTATAGTGGTTAATTATCCCATATTACTTCTTTTTTTTAATGGTAGCAATTTCAAAGAAGGGAGAGATTGAAAGTAAATAAATAGGTATTACAACCAAGGGAGTTGGGAGAGAGAGAGAAGCTGACAGATCACTCAGTTATCCTTTTCCTCACTCATTCAGTAAATATTTACTGATTGCCTATTATAAGCCAGGTATTCTAGAAGCAAGGCCTGGAGACCCAGGAGTGACCAGATAAGAGGGGTTCCTTCCTGCCTACAGCTTCTGTTTAGTGAAAAAAGCATAAATCAGTAAATAAATGAAATAACCATAAAAGATTAATTTAAACTGGGATGAGTACTTTAAAGAAGAAAACAAGGTGATAAGAAAGTAAATAATCAGAAGAGGGGTGGTAGTCAGGAAAGGCCTCTCTGGGGAGGCTTATAGTTTGTGCCCGTAACCATACTACTAAGAATGGAGAGAACATCTCAGACATAGGAAGCATCAACTGCGAAGTCCCTGATGTAATAAAGAGCTTGGTGTGTTTGAAGACCAGAAAGGAAGACAGATGTGAGAAATGAGAAATCATGCCAGTGTGACCTTTGGCCTCGATTTTAACCTCTGGAAAAGACATTTTCCTTAAATTTTATTATTATTAATGTTAATAATATTAGTTGCCTGTATGAAAAATCTACATGTTAGATTTTTATACATGATCTTTCAACTTCTACAAGAACCACAGCATTCAAGTACAGGTATTATTATCTCAGTTTCATACAGGATAAAATAGTTTCCAAAAGGGTAAGTAAATTGTTTAAGGTTACAAGCAGTGGAAAAACTGGAATCCATCCTCAGGTTTACCCATAACACCTCTGCCCTTTCATTTCTATTAATCTGTTTGTTTTATTCAACAAATATTTGCTGAGCCCTATGCTAGGAGCTGTGCACACAGAAATAAAGCAAAATGTGGTAAGTTATGCTTCCAAAGATGGCCACACGATTTCTTCCATCCCAACATGCTGTTTTGCAATGCCACCTTTCGGTTCTCACATCAGGAAGTAGAATCTATTCCTCCTCTGCCTGACCCTGTGACTTGTTTCGACCAATAGAATACAGTATAACTTGGCCTTGAGGTATCTGCAGTTTCCACCTCCTCTGCTTGGAAAGATGCTACTTGGACCCCAGGCACCATGCTGAGAAACAGCCCAAACATCAGCAGAGAGAGACCCGTGTGGAAAAGTGAGGACCTCAGATGAGAGCAGGAACCAAGATCCCAGACACATGGTCCCAGTGGAAGTATTCAAGCCAGACCCCAGCCATTTGAGCCAACTTGCTGAAGCCTCAGACATGGTAGAGCAGAGACAAGCCTTTCATCATGTGTCTCTGCCTGAATTCTCAACCCACAGAACTGTGAACAAATAAAATGGTTGGTATTTCAAGACATTCAGCCTTCAGAGTTTCATCATGCAGCAATAGATAACCAAAACACACAAGGAGCCCCAACCTGATAAAGGAAATAACCATAAAAATACCTTTTTTATAAAAAGATTTTATTTATCTATTTGAGAGAGAGAAAGAGAGCATGAGCAAGGAGAGGGGGAGAGGGACAAGTAGACTCCCTGCTGAGCCCAATGTGGGGCTCGATCTCAGGACCCTGAGATCATGACCAGAGCCAAAGTCAGATGCTTAACCAACTGAGCTACCCAGGCACCCCAAGCATAAAAATATCTTTTTTTTTTTAAAGATTTTATTTATTTGACAGAGAGAGACACAGTGAGAGAGGGAACACAAGCAGGAGGAGTGGGAGAGGGAGAAGCAGACTCCCCACTGAGCAGGGAGCCCAATGCGGTTCTCGATCCCAGGACCCTGGGATCACGACCCGAGCCGAAGGCAGACGCTTCACGACTGAGCCACCCAGGTGCCCCCAAGCATAAAAATATCTTAAAAATAATGTGAATGTCATGAGTGAACAACAGAGAAATATCTAGGTCAGTGTAGAGCAAGGGTGAAAAACTTTTTGGTAAAGAGCTAGATAGTAAATATTCTAGACTTTATGGGTCACACTGCTTTTGCCTCAACTGCTCGATTCTGTTATTGTACAGAAAAACAAAGACAATATGTAACCAAACTGCTCTGCCTCAGTTCCAGCTATACCTTTTTTTTTTTTTAACAAAAACAGATGGATAACAGAATTTTGCCTGGGACCTGTACTTGCCAATCTCTAGTCTAGACTTAGAGCATTTCTTGTATATTATTTTTCTTTCTAGAAGAAGTATGAATATTTCTCATCTTCTGGACTCCTTGGCTCCCATTCCTGCCTGATGTTTCTGAAGCACAGTCTTGCATCTCTTGATTCAGAACATGACTCATTAGTTAGCCCGGAGACCACACTTCAATTTCTTCAGGAAAGCATTGGTGAAAAGTATTTAAACTTTGAAATTTAACTAAAAACCAGTAGAACTTATTAAAACTGTGACTGGATAAATGAAATTTGAGCTGATACTATGTTTTCCCAATGGTCATTCTGGGATGGAAGAGTAAGAGAACATCTTTGGGACTAAGTCACGGGGTAGGTAATTGCCCATTGGGGAAACCATTCAGGGCAAGGATCTTGAGGTAGACAGGGAGGCAGTGGTTTGGAATGGATGACTTTGAATATAGCTCCTTGGTCTCTTCTTCTTTCCTGGGTTACTCCATGTGTCACACTGTCATTTACTGGCATTCATTACCCCCACCCTTGACAAATCCCACCATTGCAAAATCCTATAATCATTACTGCTAAGAGGCTCCATTGCTCACTCTTTTATGCATTTTTAAATATTTATTACATGTATGCTTGCAGATACACCTGTATATACATCACCAGGTAAAGAGAGCAATAACTATCATCTGCTTGAATCTTAAGAGAACTAAGGTTTACAGCACATTTCCACCCCAGCCACGCTCCCAATTCCACTTCCAGATGCTGCCCACAGCAAACTGTCACCACTTTTCAACTGCATTTCTCTCCCTAAGATTTGGCTCAAACTTTTTATAAGAATGCTTGTCCATTCTCATAGAAACTTGGCCATCAACTTCTCCATGTGTGTATGTAGCACTTTGTGCGTTTTTTTATTTATATCACTATCACATCACATTGATGTTTTTAAGCATCCATATACTTCATTGGACTATGAGCTTTCCCAAGTCAGTACATATCATATAGCCTGTAATAGACATGCAATCAATATTTGTTGAATAAAAGAATAGGATGAATAAAGACTTGTTTAATTCAGTGAACTTAAACTTGAAAAGAGAAAGACAAGGTAAGTTACTCACCAAACTGAAAATCTGTGTTCTTCCAGTTCCTCCAAGTAAGATGCATCCTCTGAATAATCCTCAATTTCTGTAGTTCTCCAAACAGCTGATTTTTCCTTCACTGAGTGATCGATCAGACTTTCTCCCTTATCCATGAAATTAAGCAAATAAAAAAATAAAATATTTTAGCAGACATCAGATAGAAAGTTTACCTGGTTTCAGTGACATTCTCTCCAGAATGACGTGTAGAATCATTGATCATATAGAAGCATAGTGAGCCATGGTTTTTGCATTGAAATGATTGCTTTGCATTCCACATTCTCTCACTAAATCATCATGTCTCTACTGGCAGAGACCATCATGTTCAATTTCGCATTATTTCACATAGAATAACCTCTACAAATGTTGTTGGAATTAAAAAAAAATAGCCATGTTCATGGTATTTGTATTGTTAGGACTACTGGTTGCAAGTAAAGAATATGCAGCATAAACTCACTTTCAGCAAAAAGGAATTTGAAGGAAAGTTTGAACAATCAGCCTATAGAGAAGGAGGGAAGCAGCTAAGGAATCAAAGGCCACTAGGACTCTTTCTCCTTCTCTGCTCTCTGCTTCAGCAGGCTACTTCATTCTCACCTTGCCACTAATAGCTTCTTAGTTCCATAGCTTGTGACTTTCAACAACATATTTAAACTCAGGACCATACAATGTCTGTGGAGTTAATTTAGTGAACTTCAGAGAATTATGTGACTCATGATGATGGATCTAGCAAACACATTGTCTTATTGGAGAAACTGATCCTTATCATTCAACCAATGATTCTTAAGAGCCCCATGATGGTGAGGAGTAGGAAGAGGAAGCAACTAACCTACCTGGGCTCTTCCTTCCTTATTCCTCAAAATAGTTCAACTTCCATCTGCTTATATATTGGGGGCTTTTGTAAGATTTTATTGCAAAATGCTGCCACCAATAAAAATTCATTTGAAAACCACTGGTCTACAGAAAAAGGAAAGTAGACATGACTTGCATTTATAAGATAGTTATATTAAAACCTTTCCCTTTTTTTCCTTCAGACTCTTCTCAGATGTATTTAATTATCATCTGTAAGAGGTCAGTTACCTGACATTCCTTGATATCAGTTCATACAAGTTTTAGCACAACTTCAGAGTCAAAATATTTTGTAACTGCAAAATGTTGCTTTGAATTCAGAGGTTGCAGCAACCAGGAGAAACAGAATGAAACTTAAATGAAAAAGATCTGTCATCAAATCTCTAGTGAACTCAACAAGCCTACTTCTTTTTTTTTTTTTTTAAGATTTTATTTATTTATTTATTTGAGAGAGAGAGCTGGGGAGGAGCAGAGGGAGAGGTACAAGGACAAGCAGGCTCTGCACTGAGCACAGAGCCTGATGCGGGGCTCGATCCCACAATCCCAATCATGACCTGAGCCAAAACCAAGATTCGGACGCTTAATCGACTGTGCCACCCAGGTGTCCCAAGGCTACTTCTTTTAATATGAAATTGACTGATTTGATTACCTTAAGAACAAAATCCAGTTATGACAGCCATCAATTTAAAGTACTGTTTATGCTTGCCAGGCCACAATCACCAGGGCACTGCACAGGCAGCAGACTGAAACACAACCCAGGTCCTCCTGTGAAAAAAGGCCTATTTGCTTAGCATGGAGCTTCAGCTTGAGGGATAAGCTTCAGGTTTCCCACACATAGAAGCTAAGGAGTCACTCTCAGGGAAAATAAGCATGGTTTCACCATCCTTGCCCACCTGCTTGGCCTCACCACAGCTTGATAAATTCCCAAAACAGAGTTCTACACTTGTCTGGGGCCCTGATGTTTTGCAGCTGTTGTCCAGGGCACACCTGCAGATATCCTGGTCTTGAGGCCAGCAGAGATTATGACTGTGGCTCCACAGTGCTGTAGATACTTACATACTTTAAAAGCTGCTGCCTGAGGGTCTGACTTCCAATCAGCCTGAAAAGAAGTACTAAATGAGATCATTTCCCTTGGATCATTTACAGGTCCTGGCATACCCTCAACAATAGGGGCATATCAAAATAAATCAGGGAATTTAGATAATCGCAAAGGTTCTAGAGACAACCAAGAGCTAGGGCAAGGTTGAATGAGAAGGATCATCACCTACACAAGGCCACTCCTTCAAGAGTGAGAGAGGTAGCTGTTTTACCCAATACATGGAGACAAACAGAGAGAGTCAAGCAAAAAAAGAAAACAGAGAAATGTGTTCCAAACAAAAGGACAAGACAAAAACCACAGTAAAAGACTTTAATGGCACAGACATAAATAATCCACCTGATAAAGAATTCAAAGTAATAGTCATAAAGATGCTCACTGAACTCTGGAGAAGAATGGATGAACACAGTGAGAACTTCAGCAATGAGAGGAAACAGGAAAGTACCAAGCAAAACTCACAGAGACAGAGAATATTGAACTGAAGTGAAAAATACACTAGAGGGATTTAACAAAACTGGATGAAGTAGAAGAATGAGTCAGGGAGCTGGAAGAGAAAGCAATGGAACTCACCCAGCATGGAGCAGCAAAAAGAAAAATAGAATTTTAAAAAATGGGTATAATTAAGAAACCTCTGGGACAACATCAAGCAGAATGATATTCACAACATAGGGGTCCCAGAAGGGGAAGAGAAAAAGAAAGGGTCAGAAAACTTATGTAAAGAAATAATGGCTGAAAACCTCCCTAAGCTAGGAAAGGAAACAGACATCCAGATCTAGGAGTCCCAAAATTTCCAAATAAAATGAACCCAAAGAGAGCCACACCAAGACGCATTATAATTAAAATGCCAAAAGATAAGGATAAAGAGAGAATCTTAAAAGCAGCAAGAGAAAAAGAAATTGTTATTTACAAGGGTAACTCCATAAAGCTATCAGGATATTTCTTAGTAAAAACTTTGCAAGCTAGAAGGGAGGCCATGACAATTCAAAGTGCTCAAGGGAAAAAAGTTCCAACCAAGAATACTCTACCTCACAAGATTATCGTTCAGTTTTGAAGAAGAGATAAAGAGTTTTTCAGATAAGCAAAAGCTAAAGTACTTTATCATTACTAAACTGGTCTTGTGAGAGGTATTAAAGGGACTTCTTCAAATTGAAAATAAATGTCACTAATTAACAACAAGAAAATATATGGAAGTAAAAATATCACTGGAAAAGGTAAATATATGATAAAGGTAGGAGCTTAATCACTTATAAAACTACTAAGAAGATTAAAAGACAGAAGGAGTAAAATTAACTAAAACTACAGTAATTGATTAAGAAATATATAAAATAAAAATATCTTAAAAGTGACAACAAAAACATAAAATGTTGGGAGAGGCAGTAAAAATGTAGAGTTTGGGAATGTGTTCAAATTTAAGTTGCTATCAACAAAATAGACTGTTACATACTTGGTGTGATATATGTAAATCTCATGGTAACAACAAAGTGAAATCTTACAGTAAATACACAAGAGAAAATGAGAAAGGACTCTAAACCTAACACTAAAGAAAGTTATCAAATGACAAGGGAAGTGAGAAAGAGAAGAACTACAAGCACAGCCAGAAAATAATGAACAAAATGGTAGTAATACATACATATCAATAATTATTTTAAATGTAAATGGACTAATTTCTCCAAACAAAAGACAGAATGGCTGAATACATCAAAAGAGAGAGACACTTCCACATACTGTCTGTACAGTATAAACTATAAGACATTGGTGAAAGAAATTGAAAATGACACGAATAAATGGAAAAATAGTCCATGCTCCTGGATTGGAAGAACTAACATTGTTAAAATGTCCATATTATCCAAAGCGATTTATAGATTCACTGCAACCCTTATTAAAATTCTGATGACATTTTTCACACAACTAGAACAAATAATTCTAAAATTTGTATGTAACCACAAAAGACCCCAGACAGCTAAAACAATTTTGAGAAAAAAGAACAAAGCCAGAGGTATTATGCTCCCTGATTTCAAACCATAATACAAACTTATAATAATTAAAACAGTATGATATTGCCATAACAACAGACATATAGATCAATAGAACAAAGTAGCCCAGATATAAACTCACACATATATGGCCAGTTAAATTACCACAAAGGAGACAAGAATATAGAATGAGGAAAGAATGATCTCTTTAATAAATGGTATGAAAACTGAATAGCTACATGCAGAAGATTGAAACTGGACCACTTTCCTACACAATGCAAAAATTAACTCAAAATGGACTAAAGACTTGAATGTGAGATCTGAAACCATAAAACTAGAAAAAACATAAGTGATAAGTGCCTCAACAGGGCTCTTAGAAATGTTTTGTTTTGTTTTTTCCTTTTTTGGATCTGACTCCAAAGGCAAGGGAAACAGAAGCAAAAATAAACAAATGATACTACATCAACCTAAAAATGTTTCTTTACAGAGACGGAAACAAGCAACAAAATGAAAAAGCAACTTACTAAATGGGAAACAATATTTATAAATTATATATCTGATAAGGGTTTGATATCCAAAGTATAAAAAGAATCTATGTAACTCAATAACAACAGCACAAATTCAATTAAAAGATGGGGAGCAGATCTGAATAGACAATTTTCCAAAGACATACAGATGGGCAACAGACACATGAAAAGATGCTCAAAATCATTCATTATCAGGGAAATGCATCACAAAGAGATTTACCACACACCTGTCAGAATGACTATTCTCAAAAAAAACAAAACAAGAAACACCAAGTGTTGGCAGGATGTGAAGAAAGGAAAACTCTCATGCACTATTGGTGGGAATGTAAACAGTTGGAGTCACTATAGAAAACGATATAAAGCTTCCTCAAAAAATTAAAAATAAAGCTATATGGGGCACCTGGGTGGCTCCATCAATTAACTGTCTGATTCTTGTTTTCGACTCAGGTCATGATCTCAGGGTTGTGAGACTAAGCCCCATGTCTGGCTCCATGCTGGGTGTGGAGTCCACTTAAGCGTTTCTCTCCCTCCCTCTCCCTCTGCCCTGGCCCCCCACCTCTCTCTCTACTTCTCTATAAATAAATAAATAAATAAATAAATAACAAATAAATAACAAATAAATAAATAAAAATACAGGTATCATATAATCCAGCAATTCCACTACTGGAAGTGTATCTGAAGAAAACAAAAACACTAATTTGAAAAGATATGTGCACCCCTATGTTCATTACAGCATTATTTATAATAGCAAAGTTATGGAAATGACTTAAGTGTCCATCAATGGATGAATGAATAAAGAAAATGTGGTATATATATAAAATGGAATATTACTCAGCCATAAAAAAGAATGAAATCATTGCCACTTGCCATAACATAGATGGACCTTGATGGTATTATGCTTAGTGAAATAAGTCTGAAAGAGAAAGACAAATACTGCACTGATTTCACTTATAGGTTGAATCAAAAAAAAAAAAAAAAAAGCAAACAAAACAAAACCAAACCCAGACTCATAGATACAGAGAACAGATGGTTGATTGCCAGTGTGCGGGTGGTGGTGAGTGAAAGATGAAGGGACTAAAAAGTATAAACTTCCAGGTATAAAATAAATAAGTCATAGGGATGTAATGTACAGCATGGGGAATATAGTTAATAATGTTGTATCAACTTTGTATGGTGACAGATAGTGACTAGACTTGTTGTCATGATCATTTTGCAACATATGCAAATGTCAAATCACTATGTTGTACACCTGAAACTAATTTTAATATGCCTTGTCAATTATACCTCAATAATTTTTTTCTAAAAGGAGAAACCTATCCCCCCTAAATAAATAAATAAATAAATAAATAAATAAATATGGTCCTCCTTATCTTTCTTAGCCTCTGTAACTTCTGTGTCAATATGGTATTTTTAATAAGATTATTTACTGTTATTATTTTTTTATTACTCCATTCCTTGAATAAGTTAAAGAAAGACAAAATGCTTTAAAAAAAATATGAGAGTTTTGAATTGTCCCAATTAAATACAATTGATTTGCAATTGTAATTGCAATACTAGACTTCTTAAAACATATTTTGTAACTATTTACATTTGAGATTTAAAGGAATGTCATTATGAATTGCTTAGACACTTTATTCAATTTCCCTTGATAGAAAGTTGAAAGCATCACTAAGAACCATACCATAGATCTGGTTTACCCACCAAAGTTCCTGTTTGGTGAAGTATAGGTGTTTCATGATAGAATGCATTAAATTGCTTTCTGTTTGGTTAAGCTATGAATATATATATCTTGATTGTTCAACTAAATTCATGGTGGAAGAGGGAGGTAGTATATTTCTCTGTGTCTTGCACAGTATCTAACATGGAAATAGCCACACAGTTGACATTCAAGAAATACCTAGTAGAGGTAATTTCATTAAGTACTTCTGTTATAATAACAACAATGAGCTTTACCTCCAGTTCCTAAATCACAAAGAAAAACACCATGAATTCTACAAATAACAAATATTTTTTGAACCTTTGAGTTTCCTTTGAAGAATATGTAAGTTAATGTGATAAAAATCTCTTCAAATAGGTGTTTTAGAAGACGGAAAGTCATGGAAATTAGTTTATGTCCAAAGGAATGAGCCCCAAAAGGAAGAAAAACACAAAGAAATAAGAGGTTTAAATCCAAAAAGGAGGTAAGTATGGGCAGGGATGTTCCCAAGTAAGAACCAGAGTGTGGGAGCCTACTCACAGAGAGGAATTGAAATAAGCTGCCAATCACAGATTTGTATCTTGAATCTATTCCTGAGAAATAATGCTTTAACTAGGATATCATCAACATTAGAAAGAGAAAATAGATCCTGTCTGTACCCTGAAGCCAAAGACCATCATCACTAAAAAGAAATTATTCCAAAAGCAATGTCTTTAGAAGTATGAATATCTATACTTTAAGAATTGGTGGTGCAAAATCTGTTCTGGAACATCACATTTCATATATTTTGTGTACGGCTACTCATCCCCTAATCCATCACAGAAATCAACAGCAAATATTGAAATATAAATTGCTGAAATTAAGAATATGATTTTCAAGTTTGAGAACTAAAAATTTGGTTTGTGGGAATTGCCATTCAAATGTAACAGTGTTTATGGGGCACCTGGATGGCTCAGTAGGCTGTCTGCCTTTGGCTCAGGTCATGATCTCAGGATTCTGGGATCAAGCCCTGCGTCTGGCTCCTGCTCAGTGTGGAGTCTGCTTCTCCCTCTCCCACTGCCCCTCCCCCCAGCTCGTGCTTTCTCTCTCTCTCTCTCTCTTTCTCACAAATAAATAAATAAAATCTTTTAAAAATGCAACATTGTTTAGAAAGCAATGAATGAGCATTCCCCTCAAACACAACACAAAATGACAGCCAAGAGTGTTCTAAAGAATTTTAAAAAATTAAAGTGCATGGTGTTGTAGTGAAACGGGTCGACAAGTGATGGTCAGAAGACATACATTCAAGTCTTCTCACTGTTTTGGAAACTTAGATTATTTAAAGTTCATGAGCTTAAGCTTTTTAATCTGAAAAATGGAGATAGTATTTGTGCTACATAGATCACAGGATTCTTGTGGAGACAAGAATCTGTGGAGATAATAACTATAAAATTCTTCAGGGTATGGGGCGGAGAGCACTTAAAATACTTTAGAATATTAAGGATATAAGCAATATCTGGCACAATGCACTACATAGCCCAGGCGATCAATGGAACACTTCACATCCTTTCTTTTGCTTTTATTACAGCATTACGATGAAGCAGTTAAGTAGAAAATATTACAGGAAGATTTATATTAAATCTCAAAGTTGTCTAACTCGTGACACGATAAGCTCATTAAATTGCATTATAGGATAGGAAGCAAAGCCCAGGGTCCCTATCTCTGTGTTCAGAGGTTTTGCTCCTTCCCCAGAACTCCTTTCATGGCCCAATCAGCTAGTGGAGAAGCGTGTCTATGACAGGACGGATGAGAAGGTTAAGTCTTTGGGTGGAGAAAGGAGCTTGAAGTTCACAGGCAAGTGGTACCAGTGCATTGGAAAAGCATTAGCACAACGAAGCTCCACTTAGCGGCAGCATTTTTCCCCAAACTCCTTCCAGGGTCTTTGTGCATGGCTCTGAGGAGCCCTGTTCATCTGCCCATCTGGCCAGATGAAGAGCAAGGGGATTGTTTCATCAAAAGAGAGAGCCTTAGAAAAAGGAAATAGTGAATAAAAGGCTGAATCCTGAGGATTACAAATGTGTTTGAACTCCCCTAGGAAGATCAGAAGGGAGCAGTGGTGGACGCTTTAATGCCTGCCCCACGGGGTACACCATTTTTTAAAAAAGGCAGTGGAGGAAGGTTTGGGGTGGAGGCACTCTGCTAAGAGGCTTGTTGTGTTCATAAGATCACAGAACTGTAAGTCAGAGATAACACCAACAAACACAGGTGCATCTGAAATATCAAAGCAAACAAACATGACATCATGTTCAATCTCATCCATGCTGTTATTAGCATCCAAAAAAAAAAAAAAAATCATAGCTCCAAATTCAACCAGCCTAAATCCTGAGGCCATCTGGCAAGAATACTCTTTCCTCTTTCTTGAATTCATATATGATATGTGTACCAGAGAATTTGTCAAGATAGGCTTTCCATTAGCAATGCCCAGGGAGAGATAAGGTATCCCTGGCTGCCTAGAATTTACCTAGAGAGACCTCTAAATTGAGTAACCAACCCCTCCCCCCCTCCAGGCTTCTCTTTCTGCCCTCTGGAGGAGAGCTAGTATTTCTGGCCTCTTGGAACCACAAATTTCGACTGTTCTCTGGTCATGTGTTATTTGGAAAACTGATGCACGTCTTGTGAAGTTGAACGTTAACCTCATTTGCCCACAACCACCCTGGAAATTGCCTAGGTTAGCTCTTTCATATCAATGGAATATCCAAATTAATCTCCAGTAAGCATGCCAAGATGAGGGAAAAAGGAAAACTCTTAAGTTGGAGTCAAGAGTCTTAGACTGAGGTTTAGTAGGTGGTATGACCGCTCTGGTCCACAGCATTCAGTCACTTGATTCTGGGTGATGGGTGTGTGCCTGGCTCTCCTTTCACACCACTGACTTAACTGAGACACATTCCTGATAAGAACAAATTTCTTCCTGAAGCTATTCAGTTAAGACACCTTTTCAAAGTGGCCAACCCCCAGGGAAGAGCATAATATCCCAAGCAACTGACTCACCATTTTTGAAATATAATATTAAAGATAAAGTGAAAAAGAGGGGCGCCTGGGTGGCTTAGTCCTTAGGCATCTGCCTTCAGCTCAGGTCATGATCCCAGGGTCCTGGGATCTAGCCCCACATTGGCCTCCTTCCTCAGCAGGAAGTCTGCTTCTCCCTCTCCCACTCCCCCTGCTTGTGTTCCTTCTGTCGCTGTCTCTCTCTCTCTCTCTGTCAAATAAATAAATAAAAATCTTAAAAAAAAAAAAAGTAAAAAAGAATTCCTTAATTGAACATGTAAACCCAGAAAATATAGGGAAGAATTTTAGCTCTTCTGGATGATTGTATTCTTTCTCACCTTACATGTTTAAGCCTTTTTTCTAATTCCAAAGTTTAAATTCAACAATTAGTATGAAAATTCACAAAAGTACTTAGAAGACTAATATTAGATCCACAATATCCTGGGAGTCTCATCTGTATACCCTTTCTTCAGTGTCACAAAGAGTATACATAAAAGTATGTAATACATTGGGTGCCTGGGTGGCCCAGTCAGTTAAACCTCTGACTCTTAATTTCGGCTCAGGTCATGATCTCAGGGTCGTGAGATCGAGCCCCACCTTGGGATCCGTGCTCAGTGGGAATCTGCTTGAGGATTCTCTCCCTCTTCCTCTGCCCCTCCCCCTGCTCATGCTCTTTCCCTCTCTCTAAAATAAATAAATAAATACATCTTTTTAAAAATAATACATAATAGTACTTAATACGTAATATGTAAAAGGACATGAGCTTTTTCCCTTTCCCTTCCTAGCAAGTTGTTCTTTGTTTCCTTAGCCTAGCCCTTAAATTAACGTATACGACCCAAGAAGTAGGACACGATGTATACCTAGCTAAAAGGAGAAAATAATTCACAACTATTTTCAAGTATTATTTCACGATTAATACAAATGTGGAGTCCAGAAACAGTCTGGATTCAAAGCCCAGCTATGCACTTATTAGCAACGTTATCTTGGCTAACTCATTCCATCTCCCATGCCTTATTTGTGTCTCCTGTAAAATAGGGAAAATGATGATAATGGTAGTATCTGTCCCATTAGTTGGCTGTGAGAACAAGATGAGTTATTTGATGCAGAGGACTGAGAACATTTCCTGGAACCTAGTCATATCCAAGCACTCAGTAAATACTGAGTTCAAATGTCATCGTTACAAATTTCACTAAACTTTTGACTCCTAGGTTTCCTTTTTTAATATGAACTGTGATAGAAACATAGCAATTTTGAATGCTATAGTGGTCATCTAGACATTAAAAACTTAGTCATTTATTTGATTAGATGGTGGCCCACTATGTAGAGATGAAAACAAGACTGAATTTAAAGTCTGTCTTGAGTGTAAGGCAAAATGTTGGTTCTAGGGGTTCCTGGGTGGCTCAGTCAGTTAAATATCTGCCTTTGGCTTAGGTCATGGTCCCAGGGTCCTGAGATCGAGCCCCATATTAGGCTCCCTGCTCAGCAAGAAGTCTGCTTCTCTCTCTGCCCTCCCCCACCCCTTCTTGTGCTATTGCTCTCTCTCTCTCTCAAATAAATTTAAAAAAAAATCTTAAAAAAAAGTTAGTTCTACATACCTATACTTATTTAGTCAGGAAAGTGGAAAATTAATGATTCAGGTAATTTGTATGGGAAAAAGCAGGGATTGGAGGACAATCCTTTCACTTCAACTTTCTAGCTAGGCCAAATTTTCTGAATACTTAAAACCCAAAGTCACTTGCTCTACGTAGATGTGGATTTTGAAAATGGCTGAATATCTAAAAACTGGGTCCAGCAATGCTGGTAAAATTAACTTAGCCAACATTTGAAAAGCCAGGATATGTAATTTATATAAATTTATCAAGACAGTTTCTGGACAGACTTCATGGCAGCCGTGATCATGCCAAATACAACACAGTGCAATCAGCACATTTTCTAATCACCCTGCCCAAGCTGGAAAGAGTCTTGTAGACTGATTAATTTAACTAAAGTCTTCAACAGCTTAAAGAAGTCTGATTCGGATGTAATAAAAATTTATTGGCATTACTGATTTCACAAACGTCAGCTGCTTTAGCATGTCCCACACTTCAAAACCTGCTTTGAAGACCAAATTACTTTCTACCTGTAAATATATTTTAAGAAATCATAGTTAATAATCAGGGGCTACTGTTTTCATGGTCTTTCCAAAGCCAACGTCTACAGCTTTCATCTTACCTTCTTGTGTAATTCGTGGTCTTCTTTTAAGAGATTGAGATCACAGTCCATAGGGCAGGGACCAATTTTATTAGAAATGCTTCCTAGAGTTAAAAACAAAAGGTGGAAAAAATATATTACAGATTTTCACTTCAGAGGATATGTAAGCTTATACTACTGTAATCTAAGAGTTTATATAAAGCCTGACAAATGGGGGTAAAATAAAGAATTGTAAGAAGGAGACTTTAAGGTGTTCTATCCTCCACAATTTTAATTCAGTCAATGCATGAACTTCAAGTAGAACTCTACCAATGGCCACGCCACATGGAGGCAATTTACAAAGAGCAGCTGTGTCTGATCTGCTTTCCTACCCACATCTGGGTAGGATTCTCCATTATCAGCTATTTTTCTGGGATGGAGTTTTCAAAGAAACTCCTCTGCATCTCATACCAATGTTTCAATACCTTGAGACTAGAAGATTTTGTTCTCTGTCTGTGCCCAGTATTTTCCACCTGAGCTATCTTTTCCATATCGTACATGGTTTATTTTATATCAGTCTCAGCACTATTGCTATTTTGGATTGGATAATTCTTTGTTATGGGGGCTGCCATGTTTTGTAAAATGTTTGGCAGCATTTATGGCCTCTACCCACTAGATGCCAGCAATAGCTTCCACCTCTCCACCCCTCTCCACATTTTTGACAACCAAAAATGTCTCCAGGCATTGTCAAATGTCCCCTGGGGGACAAGACATCCGCAGTTGAGAACCACTGCTCTAGATCAAAAGCTCTGCAAAAACAAAAAACTCTCTTTACAGACAATATGTCTTGCTCATCTTGTTTCTTCTGCATTGTCTAACACGGGGCCTGAAATAGTATACCTTCAATACTGGTTTTTTTTGTTTTGTTTTTTGTTTTGTTTGTTTCTTTGTTTTGTGAGAGAGAGCTAGAGAGCACAAGCAAGGGGAGGGGCAGAGGGAGAGGGAGAAGCAAGCTCCCCACTGAGCAGGACCCTGGGATCATGACCTCAGCCAAGGGCAGATTATTAACTGACTAAGCCACTCAACACTCCAGTACTGTTTCTTAAATTAAAAGTTAATCAATCAATCTCATAAGGTTGACCCAACATCTTTTTTTTTTTTTTTAAGTATACATGTATCATATACCATAAGCAGCCAAAGTCTTGCTGCTTGTCCTCTTCTCCCCGTCCGTCCTCCACGGATTAAATATTATCATCCCCTAGCCCTTTGGAATTGCTCTTGTGGACATTTTTTTAAATGAGATTTCCATAGTGTAAAAGTTTTAGGACATGGTCTCCATGTCTGCATGCTTTAGAAAACTTTTTCTCCCTAGAGATGACCCAGCCACCCTCTTCTCTCCAGTCAAGGTCTATGTGGCTCATGCATTTTGAGCAGCGACAGTTTCATTGTATTTTCTGACTCTGCTCCCAGTTCACAGTGCCAAACTGAAGGCAGATACCAACAAATGTCCTTCTTCAGGGAGAGTCCAATGGGTCAGGTACCCCTTGTGTGAGAAGCCTGGCACTTTAATCTATTGAGATGAGAGTCCTGTAGACTGTTAAAAGCGCTTCCTTGAGTCTAAAACAGAATTCACCAATAGTGAGGTTGATATGGTCAAAATCAAGATAAGAAAGAGAGAAGGGAAGGAAGTGGAATTACAGTTTAAATATGCCATTCTTTTAAAAGACTTAAAATATAAATTCTCAGTGCATAACTGGTGGCTGGAATAACAAATATGAGATAATAATAGAATGAATTTTTAGTGTTTTAGCAAACTTTGTATGCATTATATTGTTTACTACACACACACACTCACACAAAACAAACTGTTAAAAGAGCTGTCATTACCTCATTTGACAGACTTGGAAACTGGGACTCGGAGAGATCAAAGAACTTGCACAAATTAGACAGCTAACCAGTAAAAAATCTGAAATTTAGGCCCAGTTCTATTTGACCTCAAAGCCCATGCACTTAATCCTTTTTTTACATCTTATGTAAGAACCATACCCCATTTTCTACTTATACATACTTTTTAAACATTGAGCAATATATTCATTTTTTATTGCTGCTGGAACACATTTCCACCAACTTAGCGACTTAATATTCATTTAAGTATTTGGCAGGTCAGAAGTCTGGGCAAACGTGACCCAGCTGGTTCTTCTTCTTCAAGTCTTACCAGGCCCAAGTCAATGTATCAGTCAGGGCTGCAGTTCTCATCTGGGTCCTGTGATCCTCTTCCAGGCTTGCTAGTTGTTGGCAGAATTCATTTCCTTCTCACGCTTTCCTTGCGGTCTCCTTCAAGCCAACAACCACAGGATGCATCCTGATGCTTTGAATCTCTCCAACTTTTCCTTCTGCCTTCTCTTCTGCTTACCAGCCTGAGAAAGTTCTATCCTTTAAAGGCTCATGTGATTAGATTAGGTGCACCCAGAATAGCTCTCTCGTGGTGTGTACAGTTTCTGGGGATAAGTGCTTGGACTTCTTTGGGAAACCATGTTAGAAATCCTGCCTACCAGGAACAATCTCTGACATAATGGAATTTATATTGCTTTATCTTAAAACATAGTAATGCTGTGCATATCCAGGTAATAAAGTCCCAACCAAAGAGATAGTCTTCTAAAAGTCCTTAACATTTTCTTCGTTCTTATGTAAAATGTTCTCTGGTCTAAAACCTACCTTCTTATTTATAAAAATGTATACAGTAAATACATATATATTAGATAACTATTAATGTACACTTCATCTAATTATATACCTTATGTAACAATTATATATTATATACATATATACATAATATAATTCTTAGCAAATTATGATCATACTGTATATGCAGTTCTCATCCTTTTTTACACTTATATTGTCTCATTATTAAATATTCCTCAAAGTCTGATTTTTAATCACTGCACCATAGTATATCATTTGTTTTTACTTAACCAGCCCCCTTTGGTTGGATATTTACATCATATTGAACAATTTCACAAAAAAATCTTAGTATTTATCTGTGCTTATTTTCACAAATGAGTATCTAAGATCAGGAATATTAAATCAAACACTTAAGATTCACACAAAGAACTATCAAAATTCAATTTGCAGTCAGCAATGTATGAGAGTATCCAATTTACCCACATTCTTGCCAAAACTGACTGTCACTGTATTTTTCAGTTTGGCCTCCTTGGTAGACAAAATTATAACATTTCATAGTTATTTTAATTTGCAATCCTGTAATTCTAAATATGTGAACACTTTTGTTTGTTGAGCACATATGCTTTTTATGTCATAAGTTGCCATTTCCCCAATTTTTTTCAGTTGGAATATTTAACATTTTCTTTAACATTTTTTATCTTTCCATATCAAAGAAGTTAACTGTTTCCCTGGCACACAGGTTCAAAATATTTTTATGTTTGCAGTTTGCCTTCTAATTTCTTTGAGAGGGGTGTGTGTGTGTGTGTGTATGTGTGTGTGTGTGTGTGTAAGATGTGGTTTTCAGTCTTATATAATCATGAGTATGAGTGTTTTTCCTTTATTGTTTCTCTTTTTGCTTATAAGCTTACAAAACTTGTCTACACTAGATAGTCAAATGAAGTGTACAGAAAACAAACTATAAGTAAATAAGCGATTCATGATGTTCTTGCATGATTTTCTTTCATAATTCCCCAACCACCATTCAGGAGAGCAACCATGACACTGGAAGTCCTCCTAACACCCCAGGGCTAGACATGCAAATAAAACCAAACTTCATTCCTCTTAAAGGACTCCTTCCCCTTATTTCCTACTCCTTTTCACTATTTTGCCAAGCCACCGAGACTCAAAAATCTCTTCCATGAGTTTTCCTTCCCTACTGTGACTCACAGCTAATCATTTACCATTTTCTCTTTGACCTTGTTAAGATTTTATAGTCATTCGTTCCTCTTTTCAACCATAAACCTGACCAACTTTCTTCACTCTCCCAAATGCACATATAGGGCAAACACACAGACACAGATAAGCAGTGACTTTTAACTGAAACAGAATTATGCCTATACTTTGGTTCACAAAGTTTTTTCTCACATAATAAGAAATCATGGTCATCTCTGAGTCATAAAATACACACCCAACTATATTTTACTTAAAATGAATTTTTCCCTTGATCCCCCTTCTTATCTTCCATCCACATTCCCCTAACACCTCTCTAGTCCACTTGCTCCCCATAACCCATTCTATTTTCTCCATGCTCATTTAACCAAATATATACATGCACACACATATGTGAGCATAGGGACACACACATTGATAGAGCTATTTTTCACCGTTATACAAAAAGGAGACTATATATTACATATACCTGCCTGTACCTTTTTTCGCTCAACAATGTCTGATGGAATTTCCTTTGAGTCAATAACTATAGCTCTAATTTATTATGTTGAATGGCTGTATAGCATATTATACTGCAAATGTAGCATGACTTACTTGACCATTCCCCACTGATGACATTCATTTTTCTTCATTTCTATATTCTTATCAAAAAAAATGCTACAATAAAATCCATGTACTTGTACCCATCCATACTACTGCTTTTATTTCTGTAGATGGGTTTCTAGGGTGAGATTTCTGGTCAATGAGTTGACATATTTTAAATGTAAATAGATGTTGTCGGGTTGCTTTCCAAAAAACTTATATAGATATTTATATATATTTATATATTTGCATATATATATAATATGTAAATAAAATTTATATGTATATTTTCATTAGCAATTTATTAAAAATCTATTTTTCTAAATCCTTGCCACCAGTAGATCACCTTTGAATTATTAATTTATAATATTCTTAGATTATAATCAGAGAGAATGGCCTCTATTGTTGTATTTTGTATATGTCTGTCACATATATAAAACCTAACGAGTTTAGGTTAGGCTTTATATTCAGCTATTGTGTTATTTGATACATATAAGTTGTGTCATATTATATCTTTTTCATAAATTATGCCTTTTCTCATTATAAAATGTTCTTCTCTTAGTGCTTAGACCTTATTAAACCTTAAATGCCAACTTGCCTGATGTGGACATTGCTTCCTGGGACAGCTTTATTTTTGTTTTAATTTTTTGGTATCAGTTCATTCATAGGTGTTCAACATTTCTTTAAGCATGTTTATTGTAAGCTGCGGGTTTTCTTTCTAACTCAGTTTGACAGTATCTTTTACTGGGGGAATTATCATATTATTAGAAATATTATATGTTTTATTTTATTTCTTGTTTATTCACTTTATTTTTCTACTTCCTCCTTTCCTTTTCTTTGTGTTGCTGATTCACTTGGGATGATGTTCATTTCTCTTGGCCCTTCCTTCCTTAATGTATGTTCTCCATTCAATTATGCTTACTTTCTTTCTTTCTCTGTAGTACAGGCATATACAAAAAGGACAAAGTAGAAGGGTACCACGAAGTGTCTTGATTCTAATAAAGGAGTGGTAAAAAACCAGCACAAAGTGAGAGATCCCTGGCAAAGGGGAAGATATGAAAGTGTAAGTGTATGTCCAAAGAAGGCATAAAAGTATCCCATGAAAGAAGAGGTCAGCTTTCAAAAATCTAACAACTTCTACCATTTGACAACACCAGAGAAATAAGCTCTCCTCTGCCCATCCAGCCCTGGCCTTCCCCTGATAAGATCCTGAAGGAGTCAATAACCATGATTTGCAAGATGTAGAGAAGGGGTAGAAGAATAATACTCAGAAAAGAATGTACTCAAGTTCTGCCTTCCCTTCTCAGTATTTAGGGCCAGCCTGAAGGAACCTGCAAGCAGGGTAAAGCCTTTAAGAGATGTTGAAAACATTTTTTTTTTTTTATTACTAGACCAGACAAGCATATGAACCAGTGATTTCAGACTGGAGGTAGGAGCACTAGTAAGACCAAGGCAGGAATGATGGCTCACCACAGACTCCCTTCATAGAGGTACTCACCTCATCACTCTAACTCTGCATGCTATGTTTATGGTAAAAGGCAAATAAAATCAGATAAAAACAGAGAGGAAGGCAAACCATAAGAGATTCTTAACTCTAGGAAACAAACTGAGGATTGCTGGAGGGGTAATGGGTGGGGGGATGGGGTAACTGGGCACTTGATGTAACGAGCACTGGGTGTTGTATGCAACGTGATGAATCACTAAATTCTACCCCTGAAACTAATAATATGTTAACTAAATTGAATTTCAGTAAAAAATTTAAAAAATAAAAATAAAAAAAATTTTAGAAAAAAATAATGGGCAAGGACCATCCTACTCTTTGCAGACTTTTAACACTTGAATGAGATGATGATGTTATTGGCAACTTTGCTGCCACACACTCTGTATTCTCCCTGGCTAAATCCAGAATATCTGAATCCAATATTATTATTTTTAAAATCAAAGTGCTGGGGCGCCTGGGTGGCTCAGTTGTTAAGTGTCTGCCTTCGGCTCAGGTCATGATCCCAGGGTCCTGGGATCGAGCCCCACATCGGGCTCTCTGCTCTGTGGGAAGCCTGCTTCTCCCTCTCCCATTCACCTGCTTGTATTCCCTCTCTCGCTGTGTCTCTCTCTGTCAAATAAATAAATAAAATCTTAAAAAAAAAAAAAAATCAAAGTGCTGAGTGATAATTTATACATGATAAAATGTACATATTCTAATTTGATGAGTTTTGACAAATATATGCACCACAAGTAAAATATAAAGCATTTAGCATCACCCCCTGAAATACTCCCATATTTTTGCACTTGATCCCCCATCCCCAGCATACACACACACACACACACATACACACACACACGCACACAACTCTGGCAACCACTGGCAACCACTTAATCTGATTTCTACCTCTACAAATTAGAATCCTGTTACAAAATTTCATACATGTGGAATAACACAGTATTTACTCTTTTGTGTCTGTTTTTTTCCACCCAGAACAGTATTTTGATATTTATCACTTTTTAATTACTGAGTAATAAGCCATTTTGTGACTATACTGCAATTTATTTATTATTTTATCTAATGATGGATATTTGCATGTTTCAAATTTTTGACTGTTGTGAGTGAGCTGCTATGAACACTCATGTTGCAGTCTCTTTGTGGACATGTTTTCATTTTTATCTGGTACATACATAGGAGTGGAATCACTGCATCTTTGATAAATGTTTATTTCATTTAACAAAAAACTGCTAGTTTTCCAAAGCGATTGTACCATTTTATACTCCTACCAGCAATGTAGGAAAGTTTCCTCCAAGTCAAATCAACACTTGGTGTTGTTATTTTTTTTTAATTTTAACATGTTAGTAATCATGAAGTGGTAACACACAGTTTTAATTTGCACTTCCTGATGACTAAAAGATTCCTTATGAACTAACTGGGCATTCATATATCCTTTTATGAAACTTCCAAGTATTGTAATTTTTTAAAAAGTGAGTTGTTGGGGTGCCTGGGTGGCTCAGTCATTAAGCGTCTGCCTTTGCCTCAGGTCATGATCCCGGAGTCCTGGGATCGAGCCCCACATCGGGCTCCCTGCTCTGCGGGAAGCCTGCTTCTCCCTCTCCCGCTCCCCTGCTTGTGTTCCCTCTCTCACTATGTCTCTCTCTCTCAAATAAATAAATAAATATCTTAAAAAAAAAAGTGAGTTATTTTTCTTCTTACTAGTGAATTGTAAAAGTTCTCTATATAGTCCGGATACAAACCATTTTTTAGATACAGGTACTATAGTTGGTTTCTCTCCGTTTATAACTTGTCTTTTATTTTTTCCTAATGGCAGCTTGACTAGGAAAAGCTTAATTTTGTTGAAATCCAATGTATTTGTTTTTCTCTTAAAGTAAGTAATTCTATTTCGGAACTTAAAAAAAAAAAAAAAGCCTTTTTGGAACTTAAAAAAAAAAAAAAGTAAGTAATTTCTATGCCCCGTCTAAGGACAAAATTATAAAGATTTCTCCTATGTTTTCTTCTAGTTTTGTTGCACTGGCTAGGACCTCCAGGATAGAAAGTGATGAGATGAGACATCCTTGCCTCGTTCCTGATTTACAAAAGGAAACATTTAATCTTTCTCCATTAAGTCAGAGAAACATATGTGGTATTATTTAAATCTTTTAAAATATACTAAGATCTAATTTATTACCCAACATATGATCTATCTTGCAAATGTTCTGTGTTTCCTTGAAAGGAAGGTGTATGTTGCTGTTTTTAGGTGAAGAGCTTTGTAGATATCAATTTGATCAAGCTGGTTCATAGTGTCATTCAGGTCTTATATATCCTACTTGATTTCTTTTTTGTCTCTTTACATTTTCTTGATGATTAGTGATATTGAGACTCTTTGCATCTTTTTATGTACCTGCTGGCCATCCATATATCTACCTTAGAAAATGTCTATTCAGATTCTCTGCCCATTTCTTAAGCAGATTGTTTGATTTTTTTTTTTTTTTGGTTATTGAGTTGTATAAGTTATTTATATATTATGGATATAATCCCCTATCAAATATATTATTTGCAAATATTTTCTCCCATTTGGTAGATTGTCTTCATTTCATTTCATTGGTGGTTTCCTTTGCTGTGCAGAAGCTTTGAGTTTAATGTAATCCCACTTGTTTGCTTTTGTTTCCTTTGCTTTTGGTACCAAATCCAAAAGTCATTATCAAGAGCAATGTCAAAGAGCTCACCACCTGTATATTTTTAGTTTTATGATTTCAGGATATTTCATGAATATTTAATCTCTGTCATTAGGAGCATATTTTGGATTAATGTATCTCCCTAATAAATTGCCCCTTTCATATTTGTCTCAAAGTCTACTCTTTCTAATATGAGATATTAATGTGACTGCACCAGTTTTCTTAGGTATAGCATTTCCATGGTATATATTTTTGATCTTTCATCTTCAAATTTACATTCATCTCTTGTGGACAGCATACAGTGGGGTCTTGCTTTTTCATTTAGGTTGACAGTCCCTGCTTTTTAATTTAACTATTTAGTCTTGAACATTTTATGCCATTATTTACATGGTTGAGTTTGTCTACCATCTTGCTATTCACCTTTTGCTTTGTGCCTTTTGCTTCTTTGTTCTTCTGTTAAGCTTCCCCTGCCTTCTTTTGGGTTACTTACATATGTTTTTAGTATTATATCTTATTTTCTCTATTTTTCCTATTCTTTCCTCTATTATTTTCTATTATTTCTGCAACTTTGAGGTTGTTTTACTATTCAATCTAGAACTAATAGCATGGATTTTAAAATTATCCATGTCTATTTATAGTCAATATTATAGAATTTCACACTTCACACCCGACATTCCCATGGTCCACTTCACACCTCTCACATCATGAATATAATAAACTCACAACAGTATGATTCAGCTGCCACCCCCTCATCCCATGAGCTATTGTTATCATGTCTTTCATCAGTACATGGTTTACAACCTTACCTCACAATGCCATTTTATTTTACTTAAATAGTTACATTTTAAGAAAATTATTAGACAAGGGCGCCTGGGTGGCTCAGTTCGTTAAGCTGCTGCCTTCGGCTCAGGTCATGATCCCAGGGTTCTGGGATCAAGCCCCATGTCGTGCTCCCTGCTCTGCGGGAAGCCTGCTTCTCCCTCTCCCACTCCCCCTGCTTGTGTTCCCTCTCTCGCTGTGTCTCTCTCTGTCAAATAAATAAATAAAATCTTTAAAAAAAATTATTAGACAAATGAGTTTTTAGTATTTACCTCTATATTTGCCATTTCTGGGATTTCTCCATTCTCTTGTGCAAATCATCTTATAACATTTTCCTCCAACCTAAAGAACATTCTCTAGCTTTGTTTATAGTGCTGGTCTGCTAGAGAAATATTTTTTCAGCTTTCCTTCATCTGAAAATGTCTTCATATCAACCTCAATTTTTGAAGTGTATATTTGCTAGATACAGAATTCTTGATTGACTTTTCTTTCCTCAGCACTTTAAGTATGTCATTACATTGATTTCCAGTCTCCATTGTTTCTAATGACAATGTTGGCCATTTTTCATATCATTGTTCCATTGCATATAATGTTTTTCTTTTTTTTCTTTTTTCAGAATTTTCACTTTAACTTTGGTGTTCTTCAGTTTGACTATGATATTATTTTTTTTAAGATTTTATTTTTTAAGTAATCTCTACACCCAACGTGGGGCTCAAACCTACATCCCCAAGATCAAGAGTCTCAAGCTCTACCAACTAAACCACTCAGGCACCCCAACTATGATATTCTTAATACAAGTTTCCCTTTTATTTATTTATTTTTTTTGGAGGATCACTGAGGGTATTCAACCTGTAAGTCAATATATTCAATCAAATTTGGGAAATTTCCAGTCATTACTCTTTTAATACATATCTCTTCCATTTTCCTTCTAAGATTCCCCTTACCTATATTAAAAGCATGTGATATTTCTCCATGGTCTCTTGAGTCTCTTCATTTCTCTGTCAGCTTTTTCTTTTCTGTACTTCATCTTGGTTAATTTATTTTAATTCTTGGATTTTTAGTTCCATAACTTCCATTTGGTTATATTGATTATAATTTCCCTGTCTCTGCTGGGATGATCTAACCATTCATTAAGATCATATTTTCCCTCACTTATTAGAAAGTAATTTCTTGAAATTTATGAACATATTTATAATGAATGTTTTCATGGCTTTTCTTGTTAAATTTAATATCTGAATCATCTTGAGGTTATTCTTATTCACTATTTTCCTTGTGTAAGATTTATATTTTCTTGTTTCTTTGCATGTCTAGTAATTGTAGATTATATAATGTACACTAGAGAAGAGTTTGGATTCTGTTATCAACCTTGGAAATGTATTGTGGGGTTTTGTTTTGTCTTGGTTTTGTTTGTTTTGTTTATTTTTAGCTAACGGTTCAATTACTGGCAAATCCCATTAAACTTGTGTAGGCTTGAATTTACATTTAGTTACAACCTATCTGTGAAAAACTAAGGGTTTCCAAGCCACTCTAATTTATCAGAATTCAATCTCAAAACCCTAACTCCTCTGCTGATCTTTCTGAAGCATGGTTTTAGGCTTTCTTCAGGAAGATTCAGAGTATGCCTCTTAGAGTATTTTTTTAATATATATAGGATTTTTAAAAATTTGCATAGGGTTGACACACAATGCTGCATTACTTTCAGGGGTACAACATAGTGATTCAACTTCTCTATGCATTGTGTTATGCTCACCGCAAGTGTAGCTACCATCTGTCACCATGCAAGGCTATTACAATATCATTGACTAGATTCTCAATGCTGTGCCTTTTATTCCTACAATTTATTCGTTCCTTAACTGGAAGCCTGTATCTCCCACTCCCTTTCACCCATTTTTGCCCATCCCCCTGCCCCCTTTCCTCTAGCAACCATTAGTTTATTCTCTGTATTTACAGACCGGATTCTGCTTTCTGTTTGCTTATTCATTTGTTTTGTTTTTTAGATTCCACAAATGTATGGAATCATATGGTATTTGTCTTTCTCAGTCTGGCCTGTTTCACCTAACATAATACCCTCTATGTCTATCCATGTTATCACAAATGGCAAGATCTCATCCTTTTTTATGGCTGTGATATATATAGATAGATAGATAGATAGATGATAGATAGATAGATAGATAGATAGATAGATAGATATCTTCTTTATCCATTCGTCTATCAATGGACACTTGGATTGCTTCCATATCTTGACTATTGTAAATAATGCTACAATAAACATAAGGGTTCATATATCTTTTAGAACTAGTATTTTTATTTTCTTTATGTAAATACCTAGTAATGGAATTGTTGGATCATATGGTATTACATTTTCAATTTTTTGAGGAACCTCCATACTGTTTTCCACAATAGCTGTACCAATTTACATTCTGACCAACAGTGTACAAGGGTCTTTTATTCCACATCCTTGCCAACACTTATTTCTTGTTTTCTTGATTTCAGCCATTCTAACTGGTGTAAGGTAATATCTCACTGTGGTTTTTATTTGCATTTCCCTGATGGTTAGTGTCTCTTCGCCACCCTGTTTATCTTCTCTGGAAAAAATGTCTATTCAGGTCCTCTGCTCATTTTTTAATCAGATTGTTTGTGTTTTTGGTGTTGAGTTAGGAGTTCTTTATATATTTTGGATATTAACCCCTATGGGATATATCATTTGCAAATATCTTCTCCTATTCAGTAGCTTATCTTTTTATTTTGTTGATGGTTTCCTTTGCAGGGCAAAAGCTTGTTATTTTGATGTAGTCCCAATAGTTTATTTTTACGTTTGTTTCCTTTGCCTTAGGAGACATATTTAGAAAACTGTTGCTATGGCTGATGTCAGAGAAATTACTGCGTGTGTTCTCTTCTAAGATTTGTATGGTTTCAGATCTCACCATTAGGTCTTTAATCCATTTTGAGTTTATTTTTGTGTATGGTGTTAGAAAGTAGTCCAGTTTCATTCTTTTACATGTAGCTGTCCAGTTTTCCCAGCACCGTTCATTGAGAAGAATCCTTTCACCATTGTATATTCTTCCCTCCTTTGTCATAATTAATTATAAATGTGGGTTTATTTGGGGGGATTCTATCCTATTCCATTAACCTATATGTCTACCTTTGCGCCAATACCATACTGTTTTGATTACTACAGGTTTGTAGTATATCTTGCTGGATTATGATACCTACAGCCTTGTTCTTAGGACTGCTTCGGCCATACAGGGTCTTCTGTGGTTCCATACAAATTTTAGTGTTGTTAGTTTTAGATTTGCACAAAGTGTTGTTGTTATTTTGATAGCTACTGCATTGAATCTGTAGATTGCTTTGGGTAATATGGACATTTCAACAATATTAATTCTTCCAAACCATGAGCAGGGAATATCTTTTCATTTGTTTGTGTCATCTTCAGTTTCTTTCATCAGTGTTTTATAGTTTTCAGTGTAGGTCTTTCTCCTCTTTGGTTAAGTTTATTCCTAAGTATTTTACTCTTTTTTGGTACAATTGTAAATGTTCTTTATTCCTAATATATAGATTTTGGTCATCTTAATTTGCTGTCAAATTAATAATGAGGTATTAATATGCCTTTCCTGGTTTGAACTTCATCTCCATTCCAGTTCTAGTATCTCTGTTCTATTTTCAGGCTCACCTGGTAGTAAAGACTTCTGGGTTTCCTTCTACATATCTCTGCTCTGTGTTCTACTCTGCAGACCCCAGCTGTTTCAGCTGCCCTGAATGCCAAACTCTGTCTCCTTAGCTCAGTGAGACTCTCTGCTAGGATTCCACTTCACTGCTCTACAGTCAGAATATTGTGCCCAGGTAGAGAGCCAGGGTTTGCCTCAAAACTTCTCTTCTCTCAAGGATCTTTTTTTTTTTTTTAAAGATTTTATTTATTTATTCATGAGAGAGAGAGAGGCAGAGGGAGAAGCAGACTTCCCGCAGAGCAGGGAGCCCAATGCAGGACTCGATCCCAGGACTCCAGGATCATGACCTGAGCCGAAGGCAGACGCTTAACCATCTGAGCCACCCAGGCGCCCTTCTCTCAAGGATCAGGAAATCTGGTGCTTCCTGATGACCAATGCTCAAAACATTGCTTCATTCATTCTCTCCAGTATAATAGTTTTGATTATAGCAGAAGAGCTAGTCTAATACCAGGTACTCTGTCATAGCAAAAATTGGATATTGCAATATTGTTTAAGTTTTTAATTAAAAAGTATAAATGGATACATTCATTTGTCATGGGCTAACTAGCACCCATGTTTATGTGTTAGTAATACAAATACAGGTTAATTATTTCAAAAGTTCACTTTATTTTATGGAACTACTACTGAATTAATCATCAGATCCTCTCATATTGAGAAAAGGACAAAATGTCTACAAATAAGAGAAACCTGCTGATGCCTTTGGAAGGTGTCAGCTGGGTTCACCTAGAAAAAAATAAATGGAACAGTCATATTTTTAATAATGTATGAGGTGCACAAGGAAAACACTTGTCAAAACTGTATGTTATCTATATATAAATGCATATGTTTATAAAAGTGTGTTCTCCCTATGTTGTGCTAATCTTTTTTACTTGGCATATTTTTAATGGTTTTTTCAAATGACCTTTGTAAAATTAATCAAGGATCTGACACTATCCTTTGGAGAAATACAAAGAAAGAATGCTGTTTGTAATAACTTTTGCATGAAAAGAGCCAGAAAGTGACAAAACAGAGAAAACATTAATACTAAAAAAAAATTAAGGCTTGAAAGTGGAACTAACTGAAAAATGTTGCTTTTTCGTCAGTAATATTTTTGTGTGTCTCTGAAATTCCATTTTCCCTTTATTTTCTAGACCATCGTCTTTATTACTTGAGGTCAGACAGATTTCTCAAAACAGTTTACTAAGAAAAATACACCACAATTTTTCAAGAGCTCTAACAGTAAGAAGCATTCCAAGTTAAACATTAATAAAATGTACAGAAAATATGTGTAAAAAAATATAAATACAAAGAACCTAGAAAAATGTCTGCAATTAGACAGGATGGAAATCTAAAAGGAAATTAAATTTAGTTGTAGTACATTTTCTATTCTTTTCTTTGAGAAAATTACTACTGAAGTGAGGAATTTTTTTCCCCCTGTAATTTAAATGTTAAGCTGCCAGATGTGTGTCTCATGCTTGAAGAGTCGAAGTTTTGCATTATTTAGCATATTAAGAATCACAGAATTTTAAAAAGGGCTCCTTTATTGCCTCGAGGTTCTAATTAAGTAAACCTTAGCCTGGTACATTTAAAACTTGCAATACAAGAGATTTTGTTCTTTTTTCCCCCTTATTCAAGTCACATCTATGTAATAAATATAGAAAATCTTTAAGATGATATAATTTTTCTTTTGCTTGAAGAATTAAAGCTATCTATTATTTTAAGAAGTTTTTAATAGAGGCCAGCAATCTAGAAGACAACTAAGGATTTGAAATACTTTTTAATCATTGCAAGTTGCTTTCCTTATTGATACCAAAGCATATGTGTTTCATAAAGGCAGTTCTATACTATCAATCTTACCCTTCTGCCTCTGCTGCGGCCTCAACCATTCTCTCGTTAGACAAAGGCGATTCTAAGAAGTAACAAGATCATAGGTTTTGGACTGATACTGTATTTTTATGTGTTTCTGTACGTGTGTCTGTCTGTGTTAAATATCTGATCTCTCGGTATTAATCAGTTGCTCTTTCAGCAGTTTGTGGAGAGAGTCCCAGCAGCTTACGTGAAAACCATAATCATGTGGAAGTTCTGTAGGCACACGACATTCATAAATCATACCCTTAAATACAGTTATTTTTGCCATTTTAGAACATGTCAAAGGTGTCAACTCTGTCCAAATATACCGCTTAACAGTGACTATTTTAGTAAATTGACTTGAAATGCATTCAGCTAACTGACAGTTAAAAGTACATAATCTAGTTCACAGTACAAATGAACAGTTTAAAGGCCAAAATAAGCACCAAAGTATGAATTCTCCGTGACATATTGCAGTGACCCTGGCTGCAGCTACAGACCAAAACCTTAGCATTGCTCATCTACATCAGAAATAGATGCCTCAAATTTTTGGAATATGATTTTTTAATATCTAGTTTCTAGTTAGGAAAAAAAATGTTTTAACCACTTTTAAAGAGATAGTCCAATATCTATTTGAGGATACAGTGAACAAACAAGAAATTACATAAATTCAGGTAATAAGTTGACAACATTCTTAGCTAGCAGCATGGTTTCAACCTATAAACACTAACTTCTCGGATGCTGCAAACATAAATAGCTAAAAGTTTGTCATAATGTCAAGAAACAAGAAATTCTCTCATCTTTTCTTCACAGGAAGAACAAATGAACCAATTGATCTTAAATTTAACTGTTGACAAAGGGCAAGTATCATAAAATTGGAGCTTAGGTTTGGCCAGGATTATTCCCTCCAAAGTCCAAAGTGCTTGGTAACAAGTAAAGGGCATATTTGATGAATTGGTTTCTTAGAAGTGTTAAGAAGCTTAATGGTTTCATATTTGGGGATGTTTTAATATTATTGGCAGCAGAAAAGCAACAAAACCATCCCTACTTTCACTTCTGTTCAAATCATTAAACCACAATCTGTCCACATGGAACTTCAACCCATGTGACACTTGGGTACTACTCATGAATCTTAGCAGTTAGTTGATAGGTAATAATACATTATGCTTTATACAGTATTTTTCAGTTTATAAAAACAGATTTGCATATGCTACTTATTTAATTCAAGCTATTTGATTAACCGTATTGCTGGCATAGAACTACAAATACTTCTGCCATGATATCAATCCAACAGAAATCTCTGAGTATTTTTGCATTTGCAGGATAAAAATAAATTCACACATGCATGCCTTGCCTAATAAAATATTATTGTAATGTAAGAGTAGGAATATATTTGGTTATTCTAGGAATAATTTTTAAACATCACCCATTTCTGCCATCCTTAAGAAGACTTTACCCTTTTATGAAAGTATTTTTCATGAAAGCATCTATTTTCCTTATTCTTAAAAATATCAAACACTTCATCTTAAGCACGATGAAAGAATTCAGAAATTTTAATATGTTTCTCATAAGCTTTCCTTGGTTATCATCAATTAACGCTTTCACTGAACTTAGAACATCCAAAGCTATTTAGAATAATAAATTATTTTGCCCAGTAGTCACTCCCTAGTGTTAAAAGAAAATTACAGGTAAGGATAGAGAGAGCCATTGCCCAATACCATAATTAAGCAGGATATAAACATACCCAAGGATGAATCTAATATTATGGAAATGAATTCATTAACACAGAAGTGATTTAGTGAGCATCTATTATATGTATAACTCTTTTTTTTGAGAGAGAGAGAAAGAAAGCACAATTGCACACAGGGTGGAAAGGGCAGAGGGAGAAGGAGAGAGAGAGACTCTTAAGCAAGCTCTATGTCCAGCACAGAGCCCAGTGTGCTGGGCTGAGATCATGACCTGAGCCGAAATCAAGAGTCAGATGCTTAACCCTACTGAGCCACCCAGATGCCCATACATACACACACACACACACACACACACACACACACACACATAAATCTTTACATAAATTATCACTAACCCTCAGATAGGGCCTGTTACCTCCCTTTTATAGGCGAAGAAACAAGAGTCAGCATTTAAGGAACTTGACAAAAGACATTAAATTATAAGAATCTAGGTCTGAAGTTAAGCCTTTCTGACTCCCATATTGAGGCTCTATTCCCACCCCCCTCCACCCAATGAATTTTCAGTGATCTGGATTATCTCTATTGATTTCTTTTTTGGTGCATTTTTGGTAATAGATAAAGATTATGGCTAGTTGTCACAAAAAGGAACAAAAACAGAACTGTGACTCAATCCCCTATGACTTTTAGTTGTTCATGCTAGGGAGGAAAGGAATAACAAAATACTGAAGAAAATAATAGTGATAGCTACATTGTTGAGTTCATACTACATATCAGGCTTTATGGGTTTCAAAGTCCCAAGTTAGCACTAATTTAAAATTCTTCTCGCCAATGTTTTAAAACACTTCGATGAATAATAAATTTTGCCAACTCAAATTTTACCCCTTTCCATGAAGACATCATGCTAAGTGATTTTAACCATTTACAGAAGAACAGATATTGTACAATTCTAATTATATGAGGGACATACAATAGTCAAATTCACAGGGACAAGAAGCAGTATGGTGGTTGCCCAGGGCTGGGAGAGGGAGGAAATGGGGAGTTAGTGTTTAATGGGTACAGAGTTTCAGTTTGGAAGATGACAAAAGTTCTGGAGATGGATGGTGGTGGTGGTTGCAGAACAATGTGAATGTACTGAATGTCACTGAAGTATACACTTTCTAAGTGGTTAAAATGGTAAATTTCATGTTGTCTGTATTTTACCACACTTAAAAACATTTATCTATTTCCATATTTTTCAAGCCCTAAATGAAATGTTAAGAAACGTTTAAAATGCTGTGGGACCCTATACAACAACTAGGGGCTTCTCGTTAAGATCAGATGGCTTAGACTCATTTCTCCCTTCTCCTTCCTTCTAAGTATAACTATAAAGTCCAGAAATAATGTAAAAGGCAGCCAAGGGAGAACTCTGAAAGGTATAATGAGGAAGGAGAAGTGATTATAGAGCCCAGGACTGGAGCAACAATGTAAGGTAAAGCAACTTAATCCCACCCTCCAACCACCCAACAGAAGACCCAGACCCAGCATCTTCAAGCCCATCCTATCAGCAGATAGTCCTCTACGTAGGCTCATTCACCTACTTTTCAAAAAGAAGTCCCACCAACACCACCAAGTGATTCCAATAGCACTGGAGAAGAGGATAACCTGGAAACCAGACTGGAATGAACATCCAGGGGATGCAATCTTCTTCCCTGCTGCTTGAGACAGCCCTCCCTGACCAAGACAAAACAGGTAGCTGAGTGGCACTAGCCCGTGGATCCTGCTGCTACTAGTGACTGGACTAGGAAGCCTCTTAACATCCTGAATCAGGAAATTCCCTTCCCCACCCAGAGCACCAGGTGGCCAGGCCTGGAGAAGCTCCTCTCAAGGGTAACCAGGAGGGTCCGGTGGGAGCCCCAGATGCACAAGCTGAATAGTGCAGACCAAAATAGCACATTTTCAAGTGCTGAAAGACAAATATTGCCAACCACAAATCTTATATCCAGTGACTACTCTTCAGGAATGAAAGCAGAATATGTTCTCAGGTGAAGGAAAACTAAAATAATTTGTCACTAGAAGACCTATCCTTAAAGAATGGCTAAAGGAAGCTCTTCAGTGGAAAGGAAATGACAAAAGAAGGACTCTTGAAGCATCTGGAAAGAGAAGAGAAAAAGGGAGAGATCATCAAATGTGAGTGTGTACTCTAGTTTCCTTTATGGGTGTTATAAATCATATTTGACAACTGAAACAATAATTATAACACTGTGTTACTCAAGACAATTATATTTAAAAGTGGGGAAAGTAAAGGTACTTAAATGGAAGTAAGGTGTCTGCATTTGACTCAAGCAGGTGAAATATTGACACCAGGAAACTAAGTCACATATTTGCATCATGAGAAGCAGAACAACTACTATGAAAACTACACAAAGATATATGTTCAAAAACCAAAAATAAATCAAGATGGAATCTCAAAAAGTGTTCAAGCAATACACAGGAAGGAAGTAAAGAGGAGCAGAGAAATAAAAAAAAAAAACAAGAAATAATGAGAAAACAAATTTTAAAGTGGCAGACTTAAGCCCTATCAATAATTAACTTAAATGTAAATGGTCTAACTATCTCAGTAAAAGACACATATCCACAGACTGAATTTAAAAACATGACCAATTATATGCTATTTATTAAAAAAGTGTACTTCAAATTCAATGACATAGATTAAAAGTAAAAAGAAAAATGAAAAAAAGATGTATCATGCAGACATTAATTTTTAAAAAGCAAGATTGGCCATATTAATATCAAATATAATAGATAATTAACATCAGATAAAATATCAGATAAAATAGAGCTCACAGCAAAGACAATTATAGACAGAGAGGAACATTATATAATAATTAAATTATCAATCTAATTGTAAAACATAACAGTCTTAAATACATATGCACCAAACAGCAGAGATTCAAAATACATGAAGTAAAAACTGACAGGGCTGAAAAAAGAAATAAAAAATTCCCAGTTATAGTGTAGGACTTCAGCACTTCCCTCTCATCAAATGATAGCACTACCAGACATAAAATCAGCAAGGATATGGAAAATCTGAACAACACAATCAACAAAAAATATCAATTTAAACACACACACACTCTACCCAACAACAGCTCAATATAGATTTTTTTTTTTCAAGTGCCTGTGGATCATTCACAGATATATCCTGGGCCATAAAAGAAACTTCATCAAACTGAAAATAATTGAATAGAATATGTTCTCTGATCATAATGAAATCTGACCAGCAATCAATAACAGAAAGACAAGGGGAAACCTTTAAGCCCTTGGAAATTAAACACACTTCTAAATTATCCCTGGGTCAAAGAAGAAATCTCAGAGGCAATAAAAAATAGAACTGAATAAAAATGAAAATCAACATTTGTGAGATTCAGCTAAAGTAATGCTGAGAGGGAAATCTGTAGCACTAAATGCTTACGTCAGAAAAAGGAAAAATCAATAATCTAAGATCTTATCTCAAGAAACTATAAAAAGAGCAAAATAAAACCAAATCAAGTAGATGGAAGAAAATAATAGTGATTAGAAAAGAAGTCAATGAAATTAGATTGAATTTCCAAAAAATCAATTAAATTAATAAACCTCTAGCAAGACTGACAAAGACAAAAAGAGAGAAGATACAACTCACCAATACCAGGAATTAAGTGGAATATTATTACAGATACTGCAGCCATTAAAAAGGAAAATAAAGGAATACCTTAAATAACTTTATGCTCACATATTCAATTTAGAAGAAATGGACCAATTCCTCAAATACTAAGAATAGCCGAAACTCATCCAAGATGAAATAGATCATCTGAATAGTCCCACAGCCGTTAAATAAACTGAACTCACAATTTTGAAACCCCAGGCCCAGATGGTTTCCCTAGACAATCCTACCAAAATATACAGAAGAACTAACACAAATTTTACTTAATCTCTTCTAGAAAATAGAGGGAACACTGCCTAATCATTTAATGAGACCTTTATAACCCTGACACCATCAAACCAGGCAAAGTACATCAACAACAAAAGTACAGACCAATATCTCTCAGAAACTTAACAAATCCTCAACAAGGGGAGGCTGGGTGGCTCAGTCTGTTAAGCATCTGACTCTTGGTTCCAGCTGAGGTCATGATTTCAGGGTTGTGAGATCAACCCCACTTTGGGTTTCTTTCTGGGCATGGAGCCTGCTTAAGATTCTCTCCCTCTCCTTCTGCCCCTCCACACCCTAAGAAAATCCTCAACAAATATTAGCAAATTGAATCTAACAGTGTGTGAAAAGAATTACACAGCCTTACTAGATACCTACAGTAATCAATACTGTGTGGTATTGGGACAGACACACAAATCAATGGAATAGAACAGAGAAGGCTGAAAAAAAAATTGAAGAAATCTGCTCAATGGCTGATTTTTCAGAAAGTTGCAAAAGCAAGTCAATAAAGGAAAGATACCTTTTTCAACAAATGGTGTTGGAGAAATTAAACATCTTTTGGCCAAAAATAATAATAATAATAAAATAAAATAAAAATCGACCTGAACCTCATTCCTTATATTAAAAATAACTTGAAATGTATTATCTTTTTGGAAAAAAAAAGGAGAAAATATTTAGGATCTCAGGCTAGACATGGAGTTTTTAGACTCGACACTAAAAGCCTAAACCCTAAAAGGAGATTGATAAATTGAACTTCATTAAAATTCAAAGTCTCTACTCTATGAAAGACCCCATAGAGAGTATGAAAAGGCAAGCTGCAGACTGAGAGAAAATGTTTGCCAACCACGTATTCAACAACTATTGGTTTTATCCATCGTGACATGTGTTATGGGGAAAACATCAAAATGACGAACTCCTGGTGGTGTCTCCAACAATGAGTTCACTACACTCAGTTAAAACTTTATTTCATTGTAGTTATTCACACACATGATGCCTGATATCTGCAAGTCTGATAAATGGGGGGAAAAGATGTCATATGGTGAGTCTGAGTGAAGGTAAAGGAAATACTATTAATTGCAGTTCAAAAAGAAAATGCTGTAGTGTTTTTTAAAAAACTGATGACACCTTTTAAATACTTGGGCTTAGGAAGTTTTATGTGCATTTGTGCATGAATAGGGGTGTGTATGTGTAATTGATATCATCTGGATGCTGGAGAAGACATGCTTGCTGATAAAAACAAGACACCAGCCTAACTATAGAGAAACTAACAAGTGAGAATTTATTTGAAAAGAGAGGGTGGATAGATTGAAAGGAGAAATATTTGCGGTATAGGGTTTTGTATTATTGTTTTTCACCAAATTATGTTTTTACAACCTATGTCTCTTCGCTACATTACAGGAACCATCAGTGCCTTTAAAACTAGCATTACTCCTTCTATGTGTTTACAGGACACATGTCAAAACCACAGCAGGATTTTTTTTCACTAAAACTTACAACCTACTAACTTCTAAGTGCTCAAAATCCTCGTGAAATAGTTAAGGTCCACTGTTCATTTAACAAGTTACAGTAACCAAAAAATAGTTATGGTTTTGCAAATAAAGGTGGTTCCAACTTGCTGGCCTCTAGTAATCAAAATAGTCAAAGGCCATGTGTTACGTAGCACCAAGTCCTTATGTTACTCATTGCCAACATGTCAGTTTTCAAGAACAGACTGATTTCTCTAAAAAATGAGTATAATTCCAAGAGACTGACTTTCTCTCCTACTTCATGTCAAAAGAAATATTATTTGACTCAAAATCCTATTTTTGAATTTATATTTCCTGTTTCTTATTCCATGTGGATCATCTAATTAGACTGAGTGGATCATGGATCATTCTGAATAAAATTACTACCCCTTTTTGATTCTAATTATTTCCACTTTGAACAAAGTCAATCATCTGTTTATAGGAAGTTAGACACTGGAAGAAGATGAACTAAATGAGTCAGACCATTAAAGTGTTCAAAGCAGGACTCATGTTTAGAAAGAGTTAATGAACCCATTTATTCATGCAATGACTCACAATACCATTTATTTTTCATTTCCACTTGTAGTTTCACCAGGTTGAAAAGGACAGTACTGGACCAAAGAAAATGCTCCCTGCTAAGGAGTTGTGCAAAGAGCCCAGAGTATGCCTTCTAAGGAGAAATGTCTATTCACGATTCCACTTACAGGAAGCATCGGAAGTAGTCAAACTCAGGGGATCAGAGAGTAGGTTGGTGGAGGAATGGGGAAATGGGTGGCTGTTCATCAATAGGCATAGTCTCGATTTTATAAGAGGAGAACATTCTAGGGATTTGCGGTACAACATCAGCCATCTGATTAACAACACTCTATTGTACACTTAAACATTTGTTAAGAGGGTGGCTCTCATGTTATTACCACAATAAAGTAATATTTAAGCCATGTAAGAGCTGGTAGTTAAAATCAGTACTATAAACTAGAACAATTGTAAAGCCATGTCAGAGAGGCTGCTGCTTTGTCATGTCTAAGGACCAAATTCTCCTCAGCCATGGTTTCTCTTATCATAATCCATTTAGTACATTTTATCCCCACAGTTCCTTATTTCCAACTTGTCCAGACTATGTGTTTAGCTTTGGGTACTTCTGGGAATGCTCTGGTCAAATAGTGGGGCCAAAGACGATTGTGTCTTATCACATGTCTACAGTGACCCTTCCTTCCTAAACCACCACTCCCAAGGCTTTCTAGAAAGGTTCAAATAGGGGCGCCTGGGTGGCTCAGATGGTTAAGTGTCTGCCTTCAGCTCAGGTCATGATCCCAGGGTCCTGGGATCAAGCCCCACATCAGGCTCCTGGCTCAGTGGGGAGCCTGCTTCTCCCTCTCTGTCTGCCTCTCCCCCTGCTCATGCTCTCTCTTTCTGTCTGTATCTCTGTGTCTCAAATGAATAAATAAAATCTTAAAAAAAAAAAAAAAAGGTTCAAATATTCCCAACCTCGTCAACTGTGGCGTCTCATATTCAGTCGAGAACTACAATATTATTTGTCATCAATATCCACTTCTGCAATATCATTTTGTAAGGTTATTTGTCTAATACTGAGGCACTGAGTATCCACAGATTAAATAAGAGAGATTGGTCAAGGAAAAAACAGATTATTTTTGTGGCTAGTACCTTTGTTGGAGTGACTGCTGAATATACAAGGCATGCCTGCATTTGCCAACCTATTTTCCATAATAGAAAATATTATAAAAATATATAAAAATATAAATATATAAAATATATAACAATATAGGGGCGCCTGGGTGGCTCAGTTGGTTAAGCGGCTGCCTTCGGCTCAGGTCATGATCCTGGAGTCCCGGGATCGAGTCCCGCATCGGGCTCCCTGCTCGGCGGGGAGTCTGCTTCTCCCTCTGACCCTCCTCCCTCTCATGCTCTCTGTTTCAAATAAATAAATAAAATCTTTAAAAATATATATATATAATAATATAAATAAATAATAATTATAAATTTATAATTTATATTATAAATTATAAATGAGTAATATTTATATAATAATATTAAACATCTCTTGGCCAAAAATAATAATAATAATAAAATAAAAATCGACCTGAACCTATTTATGAGTAAGCATTCATTACCTCTTCGTTAGAGACCACATTCAGAAAATTATGTATCCTCAAAAACGCTTTTAACCATTTCAAGAAGTATAAAAAGTATTTTCAAAAAGGACTTTATTAGCAACTCCTAAAATATTGATAACTTTTTGAAATGGCCTACGTCAACTGAGTGGGAAGAATGACAAGCCAGTTCCATGATAATGCAGCTTGGCTGCCCTTTTATGTTTCCTCACTGCGCTGTTTAGTAGCACAAGTACAGAGGGAAAACGGGAGTGTGGCGACTGTATGAGACCAAATAAATGGAGTGGGTGTAAAATGTCCTGAAAGCACAAGTTGTAATCTGCTGTTGTCAATCTAATCCACACACACTCCGCAATTAGAAACATATTGGAATAGGGAGGCAGGCACATATCTGTACTTTTCCCTCAAACCTTTATTTTGATCGTTCACACGTGACACGTTCATTTTTATTGCCACTTCCTTAAAAAAAAAAAAAAATTAAAAACGTAGCTTCAAACCCCCCCCCAGGATTTTTTTAATGCTTCCAAATAATTTTTCGGTTTTTTTCTCATGAAAGGAGGCAACACAGCAGAGATTTTAACCTGCTGGAAACGTTTTAAGCCTATCTCGTCTCTCTGTCCCCCAGATCCTTTTGACACACCCTCCTCCCTCCTTCCTTCACGTTAAACTGCTTCCCTACTTCCTTTACATCAGTGGGAACACTTCCCTTATGGGTGTCAGGATCTCTGGGAGGGGGCAGGGGCTGCCCTGCAGAGGAAATGACAAGCTGTGAAACGTAAAAGAACAATTCCTTCCACATGTTCCTTTGCTCCTGGAGCGGTGAGGGCTTGTCAGCTAGCATCACTTTGGAATCAGGCAGGACTGTGCGTCTTAGTTCTGTCAAAACTAATTTACAATTAAGGACCTGCATGACTGTTTAAAGCTTTTTCAATTCCAGCAGTTTTCTGAAATGACTTTGAGATTGAAGTAGATCAGACCAGAAACCATTGTTGTAATTAGCTACAGTGGATGGGGAACAAGCTCACAAAATAAGGCAAAACTGAAAACAAATTTTTGTGTATAATATAATATAAATAAGATAATATAAATAAATAATAAATTTATAATTATTATTTATTTATATTATTATTTATTTTATATATTTATATATTTTATATTTTTATATATTTATATGTTTTTATTTTTATTTATTTATAACATACACAAATATATTACTATATACTATATATTGCATATGTTATATTATTATATATTCATATGTATTCATATACATTCATATTATATATTCATATATATATATATGAAATCCTTACTACACCTACAATTAACAATTAACATATCTGTGGAATTTTCCCAGCTGAGCCCCAATTCGGGGAGTTTAGTGTTGCAGCTATCGGAAATCTTATTCAGTTTGAAAATAAAGTTACAAATGACAACTTCATTGATAGGAAAGAAGGAAGGAGAAAGGGAAGGAGGGATTGATTTATCTTGACCATTTGATACTTCTAAAAAATTTTATATTATTTTAAAATACCTTAAAGCATTTTTATGATTTAAAACATTTTGATCCATTTCCCTGATATATTAAGTAAATACATCTTAAAATTGCAGGTAATTAGCTTTTTATGCAGATTAATCACTTTGAAACATTCTGCAGGTCCCTGAGGTTCAATTTTGCATTCAGATAACCAACTTGTATTCACTTAATATTTCAAAATCGAGAAACCCAAAAGAATAAATACCGTGTCTAAAAACCATCTCAACATCTCACAGAATGGTGGTTCTGAAGTGGCGTTCCGAGTTCCTAAAATCTAGGATGGTACTTTGCAGAAGTACCCATTCCTTAAAAGCTAGCTGAGTGAACAGAGGTACACCTAACAGGAAATTCTTTGGGACAGTCTCTCAACAAACTCAACTCAAACTGTCAAAAGCAAAGTCATATAAACTATTTTCCAATATTAGACTCATAATTCTTCCATAGAAACAAGGTAACTACTAACTTTCAGATTACTAACTAAAAATATATACCACTATGGTCTGGGATAATTAACAGTGTCTCAAAACTTGCTTTTCTTATCTTACACAGGAGGGAATGGTGGCCTAAAGACTTCAGGGAACATGATGTGGAGAGTTGTATAAAACTGGCTACACATGCTTGAGCTCTGACACCAACACAGTAAGTCTTTTAATAAATAATGAACACACTAAGCTCTAGTGACCAGCTTGTCCATGGTTCCCTGTTTCATCATGAGTTCCAGTATTACAGGCCTTCAGCTACTCTCCATCTGTGCTTCTGTTCCCACTGCCGCTAATTAATTTGCCCTCCATCTTGCCTCTACTCATGGCTTAGATTGGACATAACCATGCACACTGGGCAGAGCCCTCTCACCAGGCCACCGATCACATCATGAAAATAGAACCACACAGGCATGGCCAGTTGATTTTTGACAAAGGGGTAAAGGTGACTCAGTGGTGAAAGAGCAGTCTTTTCAACAAATGGGGTTGGAGCAACTGGACATTCATATGTAAAAAGAAAAAAAAAAAAAACTTCAACCTTAACCTCATACTTTATTCAAAAGCCAACTCCAAATTGGATCATTGATCTAAACATAAAATGTAAACTATAAAACTTTCAGAAGAAAAACGTAACAGAAAATCTTGTGACTTGGATTTGGTGAAGAGTTCATAGATATGATTTCAAAAGTACAATCCATTGAAGAAATTGGTAAATTGGACTTAATCAAAAGTCAAAACCTTTGCTCTGAAATGACACTGTTAAGAAAATTAAAAGACGGGGGCGCCTCAGTGGCTCAGTAGGTTAAGCGTCTGCCCTCGGCTCAGGTCATGATCCCAGGGTCCTCCCTGGGATTCTCCCTCTCCTCCCTGCTCATGCTCTTTCTCACTATCTCTGTCTGTCTCTCTCTCAAATAAATAATAAATAAAGGATAAATAAACAAAATCTTAAAAAAAAAAAAAAGGAAAGAAAAAGACAAACTACAGACCAACCACCTTTCCTTTGCAAACCAACTTTCCCACAAAGGATCTGTATCCAGACTGTAGAAAGAACTCTCAAAATTCAACAACAACAACAACAAAAACCCAAACAACCCAATTCAAAATAGACAAAAGACTTGAACAGATACTTTACCAAAGATTAATATGGATGGCCGATAAGCACATATGAAGATGGTTAATAAAATTAGCCACTAAAAAAATACAAATTGAAATTATGATTTCAAATTTAATTTGAATACAAATTAGAATGACTTTTTTAAAAAAAAGGACAATGCTAAATTTGGATGAAGGTGCAGAGCAACTGAAACTCCCATATGTTCCTTGTAGAAATGCAAAATTATACAGCCACTCTGTAAAAGAGGCAGCTATAAAGTTAAAAATACACACACCAGCTGGGCGTCTGGGTGCTTAGGCGGTTAAGCATCTGACTCTTGATTTCGGCTCAGGTTATGATCTCAGCATCATGAGATCAAGCCCCGCGACGGGCTCCACGCTGAGCATGGAGCCTGCTTGAGATTCTCTCTCTCCCCATCCCTGCTCTCTCTCTCTCTCTTTCTTTCTCAAAAAAAAAAAAAAAAGAAAAGAAAAGAAAAGAAAAAGAAAATGGATATAATATCCAGCCCAGCAATTCTACTCTTAGGTATATCTCTTGGAGAAGTAAATACTATGCTCACATGAGAACTTGAAAATGAGTATTTATAGCAACTCTATCCATAATTGCCAAAAATTATTATTATATTATTTTCCCCTGTACCACAGTGCGAAAGCCAAGTGAAAACCATTCCTTTGTATTTCTTGGCTTTGCTAATCCACAATTACCTTAGGAGTACATTGATTCACTCATTTATCTAACAAATTCTGATTGAGCAATTATTGTCTGCCAGGGACAGTAGTAGAACATGCAGACATGTTGCCTACCCTCAAGATGCCATCATAATTGCCGTGAGGGGAAAGAACTCCAGGAGAATTCAGTGGAGGCACCGCATAGGGCTTTCCTTCTTCGTGAAGGAAGTTTTAAGCTAGATTATCAAGGAAGAAAAACTAATGGCAGGAAAAGACTCTTCCAGTTGGAGGAAATAGCATGAAAGTATACCCTAAGGTGGAAATCACCTTGCTGCATTTGTAGGAATTGAAGAAAACCAGAGCAATCAACAGCTGCACATCAATGTTTCTCAACTCTGGCTGCACATTAGAATTACCAGAAGGAGGTTATTTTAAGAGTAACAGTGTCCAGGTCCTGTCCCCTGAGAATTTGATCCATTTGTTCTGGGGCAGAGCCCAGACAAGAGTATTTGTTTAAAGCTCCACAGAAGAGTCAACGTACAGACAGATTTAAGAAGCCTTGTTTTTATTAGGCTTCTTGAACCACAGATACAGGCAAATTAATATTTAAGTATGAATGACTTCTTTCAGGATATATCAACATTTTGGTTAATTTCAAGCGGGACTTAACTTTTTTTTTTAAGTCACATTCGAGCGGTCTGGTTTTATACTGAAAAGGTTCACGTAATATTAATTGATTTCAATATATATGGCATATGATGCAAGAATAAACAGTGGCTCTTTGTTTCCTCTTATATATGATAGTACTTATGTTATAATCGTATGAGGAAGCTCTAGGAAGATAGAGACCATGGACTCATCCAATTTTCTATACTCCCAAAGAAGTATACTTCCCAAGATGGGTAAGTGGCCCATTGGCAAAAGAACATGGCGTGCGTGGAATACCCTTACAGGATCACAGGCTGAAGCAAAAAATAATTAGGTATCAGAGTGGAAATCTATTATTTCAAAGGTTCTTTGAATTGGGCTTCCTGGATACATGGTACCATTCTAATGGGGATCCCAGAGAGCATATATCTGACCCCTATATCACTGACCCATCTGGAAGCAGTAAAATGTGGTCCCCTTATTTCTTAATAATGTTATATAAAAAATGAGTGCCACAATTAACTCATGTTCTAAGTAGGTGCTTTCTACACTTGGGAGGCTCAGCCTTCCCAGCAGATATCAGAGCCCTTTTCATCCTTATTTTGTCCTCAGGCCAAAACCTACAGCAACGTTGAAAACAGTAGCTTAGCTTGAGAGGCGCCCAAAGGGAAAGTATTTAACAAGATAAAGACACTTGAAATTAGAATTCCAAATAACATCATTGTTCCTCAGAGATTTATTACATTTCCTAAATTTCACAAAGATTTTTTTTTTCTTTAAAGGTTGCTATTGTTGCTTTTTTTTCTTACATAGAAAATAGAGAATTTTTTTTTAAACTACTCTGCCTTTTTCTCTTTTCTCTTTTACCTCAGAGGAAGAATTATCCTATCTCCTTCCCAGTACTCACCTCTCCCATCTATCTTGCTTATGATGGGAACTCATCCCAACAATTTTCCTCTTTCTCCTGCATTCTCGATTTTCCTCCTCCAGGTATTTTCCCATTGTTTATCAAGAGAGGAGTAAAAAAAAAAAATACAATCTTCCCTCAACCCTTGACTCCATTAAGCTGCTTTTGAAACTCTCTCCTCATTTTCAAGAGCGTCTTCATTATGCACTGCCTTCGTTTCTTCTTTCTTGTTCCCTCCTCTGGTCATTGCAGTTTGGTTTGTGCCCTCATTTCTTACGTATTCCCTCAAAAGGCATGAACATTCACTTTATTTTCAAAGCAGACTGTCTTTTCATCTTTTCCTGAGTCAATCTTTCCAGAGCCTTGCTAAGGTGAAGTGAGGTTTATGGATGGACCAACAGCGTATGTATCATACAGGAGCTGAAGAGTCTAACGGCCATCTCAGACCTACTGGATCAGAACTCACATTTTAACTAGATCCTTGGGTGATGTGTATGCATTTAAAGTTTGAATAGTACTGCAACAGAGTATTTTACTGATGTGACCACCCTCTCCCCTTCTTGAGATTCTTAAAATTCCATAGCTTCCATGACACCACACCTCCTGGTCCTTCTACTTCTTCAGATTGCTCCTTTGCAATTTACTTCACCTTCTTCTCCCATCTGTCCCTTAAATTAAGGTTTTCCTATAGTTTTTCCACTTTTTATTCTGTGGTTCGGGTCCCATCCCTATTAGGATAACACCATAGGTCCCTCCTGAGTTTAAATCCATTTTTTTTTCAACTCCAAGCTAGTACAGTCTTCTTAATTTCCCCAACACTTTAAACTCAGTTTGATCAAAACCAACTGGCCAACTTTTATATGAAACCTGCTTCTTTGGGTACCTCATTTCTGATAAGGGCAACACTATTTTCTGAGATACCTGAGATAGAAATACTCCTGACTATAATTTCCTTGTTTTTCTTTTTTTTTTAAAGATTTTATTTATTTATTTGACAGAGAGAGAGATAGCGAGAGCAGGAACACAAGCAACAGGAGTGGGAGAGGGAGAGCAGGCTTCCCGCCGAGGAGGGAACCCGATGTGGGACTCGATCCCAGGACTCTGGGATCATGACCTGAGCCGAAGGCAGACGCTTAACGACTGAGCCACCCAGGAGCCCAATTTCCTTGTTTTTCTTGATGGCAGAGCTATCTATCTACCAAATCCTGTTGACTCAACTTTAACATTTCTCTTAAATGAACCCTCTTGTTTGCATTCCACTGCCCCTATCCTACCTCCGGCCCTCACCATCTCTTCTTTGGGCTGATGCAATGGACTTCTTACTGGATTTCTTGCCTTCAATTACTCCTTGCCCAAATGTACCTCCTTATGTATGCTGGAATCCAATGGTTCCTCACAGTTCTTCAATTATACTTTGCACCATTCTGACTTCTTAACTTTTCTTTTTTTTTTTTAAGATTTTATTTATTTATTTGACAGAGAGAGACAGCGAGAGAGGGAACACAAGTAGGGGGAGTGGTCTTAACTTTTCTTACGGCTTTTCTTTTATCCAAAAGCATTTCCATCAATGCTTGCCTTTTGAACTCCAAACTACCCTTCTAACCCCAGGTCAAAATAAATTAACACATATTTTCCAGATCATACCAATATAGGATTTAAAATAGGATTGCATTAAAAAGAGTTCATGCAATTCACCTGTCCCCAAAAGCTCACTCATTTGTTTCTGAGAGTTTATCAGAGCAGTTCACATGAGCTCACGCTCTGCCTCCTTAGCTTGTCCTACAGATGGCTCTGTAACAACTCGGATAATGGGATTGTAGTATAGAGAACATGATATATGTATATAACATAACTCGATATGTCACAGGATAGTATGTACTATACTATATTGTATATTTCCATGTCTTACATAATTTCATTGGGAAGTTTCTCTCTTTCAGCAGGTTAGTGTTTCCATGCAGTCCCCCTTTCCCTGGGAATTGCACTGTGAGATAACCAAGCTAGAGAACAAGTCTGATTGACAGACAGCATATGTTTCCCACTGTCACCTATCTTTCTTATTATTCTTTCTTATCTAATTGCATCTGCTTCACTTCTCCAAGTCTGAAGTTTGTCCCAAAAGGCTTGCTGATCCTGTATATAAATAGAGTGCTGGTAGACCTCCCCATCATCTATTCAACGTGTGTGTGTGTGTGTGTGTGTGTGTATTACTCAGCGGAAGAGTAGCTTGGGCTCAAGTAAGCCCCTGCGGGTCGGGGATTGCATGTTATTTTGATTTGTATTCCCAGAGCATTTAGCAGCGTGCTTTGTTGATGGTGGTTACACAATAAAACTCTCCTGAATTGAATTCTGCATCACAAAACACATATAGATGTTGCCAGAGACCATTGTTTATGCAATGTAGGCACATACAAAACAAAATTATCAAGCATAACAAATATTTCCCTAGACTGCCCCCTAAAAAGTAAAACAGCCTAAAAAATGGTAATAACCCAAAAGTTTTATCATGGCTCTCTTCTTCCAGCCTTTCAGAAATACTGTCTGGCCTCAGGCATCCACCTATCTGCAAGGCTGATCATCACTTAAAATATCAACCATGGGATTAAATTCAGAATCCTCTCAAGAGTGAGAGTGTGTGTGTGTGTGTGTGTGTGTGTGTGTGTGGATGCGTGCATGTGTGCACATGCACAGGCATGTGTGCTTGAAGGGATAACATTAGCCACTTTTTCATGATTTGGGAGCTAGCGTAGATTCCACAGATTATGTATAGAGCCTATCAATGTGAGACAGCTTGTGGAAGATCATAAACATATTTTTCAGAGAAACGTTGCAGCCATGAACACATCACGTGGTCACCCTTTCCCTAAGGTTTGCTCCTTTAATTGTAAATAGCCAGAAAGCCATCAAGCCAGAGTTTAATAAACTTTTAATTTGAAATGAATTACCACATGTTGTGTTTGTTTACCCATTATTAAATCTCTTAGCAACATACCAGCGGCAGAAACAGCATACTGTAGCACAGCCCTGATATATTAGAAAACAAACCCATGGGGGATATTAACTGCTAATAATATGTTTAGGAAGCCTTTAAGAAAAATAAATAAATACAAGCAATGTAGCAGAGACATGTATTGGAAGAGATTTGTATGTTTTGTTTTTGTATAAGTCTATTCTGAATAGGAGCAAAACATCCCTGTGCAGTCTTTGAATGTGAAGCTGAAATCAGTTTCTGAGCTCAGAGCAGAGCAAATGCAAATCAGCCTTTTCCAAGCCTTTTCTTTTTTTTTTTTTTAAGATTTTTATTTATTTATTTGAGAGAGAGACTGAGATAGAGAGAGTATGAGAGGGGGGAGGGTCAGAGGGAGAAGCAGACTCCCCGCTGAGCAGGGAGCCTGATGTGGGACTCGATCCCAGGACCCCAGGATCATGACCTGAGCCGAAGGCAGTCGCTTAACCAACTGAGCCACCCAGGCGCCCCTCCAAGCCTTTTCTTAAAGCAGAAAAGATTCTTACTCTCCCAGTACATAGCGTTCTCATACTGATTGTGTCAGTGTCACCTGTCCTCCTTTTAGGGGAACTGAGGGCAGCATTTGAAAAGTCAAGTTCAGAGCACGGTGCAGTAGGTGTGGAAAATAGAGCCACAGTACCCTGAGGAAAAACTAGAAAGCAAAAATGATCCGGTGAAAAATGGCCTAAGAGTAATTGCTTCTAGTCTTTGGCTCAGTATCCTAAAACTAAGTTAAAATGTCAGTATCACTGAAATATTATTACTGTTAAGTCAGAAGTTACTTTCTCAAAAGTTAAAAATTCTAAAGTAAGATTTTGAGTTATATGTTTAATCCTAAAACATTGCGAGGGAAAAAAAAAACAAGGAAGAGGAAAAAAGAAAAAGAAAGAAAGAAAGAAAGAGAAAGAGAAAGAGAGAGAAAGGGAGGAAGGGAGGAAGGAAGTACTCCATGTTACAGATGCACATTTTTTAATGCCCCACATAGTGGTTTGAGTTGACTGGACATTTGAACTTGATATTTAAACAAAAAATCAACTGCAATGTTTTCTATGTTTTTGTCTAATGAAATTATAATCATTTCACTTATATTTCTTGATTTATTAATTCTTGATGATCTTTAACCATAAGAAAAGGTTTGGGCTTTTTTTTCCCCTTCTGTATCTCGGATTTCCAAACTAAGCAGATAATATTCTAATGTTGAAGTAGTTTGTTTTCACAGAATGAAGGCATCCCAGACCCTCCTGTTGGAAGGCCTGACTAGTCTGATTCAACATAAAGAAAAGACATCAGGCAATAATCATTCTCCTGTAGATACACAGTGAGTCTCAACCACAACATCCACAAAGGTCCTCAATGCAACCACCCCACCAATCAATTTGGAATGAGGCTAAGTCTGGCATTGCCTGGCTTTTTATGCAACTCTCTGCACGTTTTCACACTGCCAGTGCCTTAGGCTCATTCTATGTCCCCCACCCCCCACCTCTCCATCTTCCCCTTATCACACCAAGCATATCGACAAGAGCGCACACCATAGTTATTAAAGAGGGCACGTTCTGCATGGAGCACTGGATGTTACACGCAAACAATGAATCATGGAACACTGCATCAAAAACTAATGATGTAATGTATGGTGATTAACATAACATAATAAAATAAAAAATAAAAAATAAATAAATAAATAAATAAATAAATAAATAAAATAAAGCCTTAAACTTATTAAATTCCATCACAGAATACTTAAATTTAGCTTAACTTTGTGCATTTTAAGGACAACCAGCTCTACTCATTATCCAGAAAAACCAGACCATGATGTCGGTCACCTATCTTCTCTGGCTACAAGTAAAGCAAATCCACATTCTTAAATGTGAGAAACAATACACTTTAATCAAGTTGCTTTATAGTGTTGGCATTGATTATGTAGCTTCAATATATACAGTATTCTCCCCATCTGCAGCTTTGCTTTTCATGGTTTCAGTTACCCATGGTCAACTGCATTCTGGCAAGTGGATGATCCTCCTTCTGACGTATCATCAGACCATCAGTAGTAGCCTAGTCACCATGCTGACTCCTGTGTCTCATATCTAATTTATTTTGCCAAATATTTGTTTAAAGCCAGATGACATAATTCGATATATATGAATTCAGTATATAAAATTTCAAGATAACCTTCCCAGGTATAATTATAAAGTGACATTTAGTTGTCTGGAGGTGGTGGTATCTTAGTTATCATTAGCTGATGATAATAGTTTATTCACAGGGAAACAGGTCAGGTATGGCTAAGGAAGCTCAGGGCTTATACCGGACCCACCTCTTAGGGAAGGAAGCAGGGCTTCTAAAAATGGGGCATGGCAGTCCGTGGAATTTTACTCAGCTCAGCAAGGCATAATTTCCAAGGCATTTGGGCAACTCTAGGCACAAGAAATATTATCTACCAGAAGTTGAATATGAAACTCTGTGTTGCCCAGCTGATAGGCAGAACAAGACAAGAAGGCAGATAGCATTAGGAAATCAAATACTGCAGGCTTTAGGTCTGGCCATTATGGCAGGAATCCTATAGTCCTTCCCAAGAAACACCGCTGTTTCCCTGACCTATGTTCTCAACCCAATGCTTCCCTCACTCTACATACCCTGCATGGTGGAACTCAACCACTTAGCAATTTCCGGTAGTCTATGTGTTTATGTCTCTGTAATGGACAGGTTCTTCCTCCCTATTTTCCATTTCTCTCCTGAGCTTCATGAGCACTTTCCCAATGGTCTCCTAAACATTTCAGCTTGGATACAACATAAGGATCTCAAAATCAATAGGTCCAAAATCAAACTGTTTGTTTTGTTTTGTTTTTTTCCCTTCTAATCTTGCCCCTCTCCCTTTATCTCATATTATCTGCTGGTTAATACCCATGCTTACCCATGATAAAAAATTAGGAATCATCCTTAATTATCCCTTACCATCAATATCCAATCAACCAACAGGGACATTTTTATTCTTTGTCCTATAGTCATTCTCTTACACCTCCTTAATAGTTTACAAATTTAAACTCTCTTCTCCAACTTTACTCTCTCTGCCCTGATTCAGGCCCTCTTCTTTGGCTGGCACTACGCTAAATTTTTCCAAACTGATCGGGTTTTACACATGCCCTCCTCAAATAAACCCTCCTAAAAATTACCAGAGGGAACTGCCTAAAATAGAAATTGAAATACATCTCTCTCCTTCTTTTTGTTAAGGTTTATTTTTTTATTTAAGATAGAGAGAGCATATGAGCAGGGGGAGGGGCAGTGGGAGAGCGAAAGAGAGAATCTCAAGCAGACTCCCCACTAAGTGTAGAGCCTGACTCAGGGCTCGAACCCAGGACTCTGAGATCATGACTTGACCCAAAATCAAGAGTCAGCTACTTAACCAACTAAGCCACACAGGCGCCCCAAATCACTCCCTTTCTTAAGATCCTTCAATGGCTACCCACTTAATACCAACCTCTCATTAGCTGCAATAGACACAAAAAGACACCCAATAAAATAGCGAGGGAGTTATTACTATCCTAGAATGTATACATGGACAAATGATGGCAATGAGAAAAAGTGAGTGAAGTGGGGAAAGAATAAAGACTTTTTCAGATGTACAAAGGCTAACAGAGTTTACCACTTTACAGACCGAAACTCTAAATGAATTACTAAAAAATTTTTTCAACAAGAAGAAAAATAAAAGTGGAGACTAGCTACATAAAAATACTATGAAGCACAAATATTGACCAAATATGTCAGTAAATTAATTTTCTATTGAGACTAAAAAAAAAGAGAGAGAGAAAAGAAAATAACTAAGTTTTCTGTTTAACAAAAGAGTGACCTGGAAGCATAGCCAACAATAACGTGAGAGTACATGGAGGTGTTTGATGGGTAGGTAAAGCATACGAAAAGTCCTTGTCATGCTCAGGAAGAGAAGAGAAAAATCAGATGAAATTAGATTTTTTTAAAACAATTTTCAGTTAAATATGTAGATGAGAAAATTCGGGATAACATCTGACATAACAATAAAATCTGTAGATTATAAGCAGCAGAGGATAAACAAAATGAAGCAAATTATTTTTGGTTAAAGAAAAATTCAGGAAAATATTTTTAAAAAGCAAAGAAATAGGATGGCAAAAATAAATTGCAAAAAAATGTTATCAGCAAGTACAAATATAACAGTAATAACAGGATTTACAAAAAATTAAACCCACCTGTTAAAAGACACAGATTAACTACTTGTCTTGAATGCAAAAATAAAAATCTAGATTTATGCTGTTAAGCCATAATTCAATTCAGGAAAATTAAATAGAATGATTGAATAATCAATAGCAACACCACAGATGAGTTTTAAATTCATAAAATAAATATTAGGAAAAAATATGCCATAAAAATATTTACTAAAAAAATAGGGTGGTAGTATTAATATCAGAAGAAATAGAATATAAATTGAAGCATTAGTAGACATACAGAGGGAGACTACATCTGTATAAAGAAATAATAATACAAAAATAATCATAAAATTGCAGGCAGTTAACAACACATTTAAAATATATAAAGCAATATTTGACAGAACTACAGGGATAAATGGACAGATCTAGTCAGGACTGGCGATTTCACACATATCTACCATGTAAATAAAAACTGAAGATAAAGACTTAAGCTTTCCAATCAAGGAGATTAAAAGGTAATTCCCCAAAGCCAGAAGAAAATAGGAGCAAAGAAATAATAAAGCCGAGTATAAATACAGAAAACAAAAGATCAATGGAGAGAAAGTCTTAATGGAGGTAGATGAGCAGTTGTATATTTTTAAAAAATGAATAAAAAGATTAAAATTCAACCAAGACTGATAAAGAAAAGCAAAGAAGGCATATATTAACCAATGTGAATAATGAAAAGAGGAACATAATTATAAATTTAGTGGTATTTCAAAATTATAATAGTATATTTATGTATTTTCCTTTAGAAACATAAAATATCTATTGAATACTACACAGAAAACATTAGTTTCTTCCAAGGAGAAGTACTAGGCTGCGGTGGGAGGCAGATTTTATTTTAAGCAATCTGAGTGTATTCTTTGTTCAATAAAACCATAACAAAAGGAAATAAACTTTGAAGATAATATACTATGGATACAAACATATATATACACACATATATTATGTGTATATGTAATATATATTACATTATATATTTAATATATGTTTATATAGTGACATTATATTGCATTATATACATATGTATATAATATGTACATAATATATAATACCATGACTAATTTAATTCAATTAGTTTTTCAAATGAATTAAATAGAATGATTGAATAATCAATAGCAATCAAAGATTGAATTAGAAATCAAATGCTTCCCATGATTCATCCCACATTAAAAAAAAAAAAAAAAAGAGGTCCAGAACTCTTACAGTTCAGTAAGAAAAAGTTTTTAAAATGACCCAAAGGAAAAGTGAACAAAATATAGATATAGGTAATTCACAGAAAATAAAACCCAAATGGTTAACAGAAAGGTATGAAAAAAAAAAATGTTCTAACTTAGTCATATTCAGGGAAATTCTAATTAAAACAAAGAGATATTACATTGCAATTGAGTTGGCAAAACTAATTATAACAGAGATTGATAGGATGTGAGCCTAACAAACTCCTACCCAGCTGTTAGAAGGGCAAATTGATACAACTACTTTGATGGCAATGTGTCACTACACTATAAATTTTAAAAGTGCGTGCCCTGTGATTCAGTGGTTCCTCTCCAGGATAGGAAATATCTTTTATTCTAGTGAAATTTGTACCTATGTGCACAAGAAGGACATGTCCAAGAATAATCACTGTAATCTTGTTTGCAACTGAGTAAAACTTGAAACAACAAATAAGATAAAAATAAACAAATTTTGTTACAATCATGCATGTTGCCATGTACATAATTATACAGCAGTAAAATCAATAAACCAAAAATACATATAAGTGTGCGTGTAGGAGTTGTGCAAATGTCAAGATAATACTGAGAGAAAATAAAGTTGCAGAAATAGATATAAAGCATGGTTACTTAACACAAACCTTAAAAACATAGAAAAGATATTATACATTGTTTATAATTACATACATATGTAAGACCATATATGGGAATGATCAATAGGAAGGCTCAGAGGGTTGGGAACAGAACCAGCAAGCATTTCACAGAAGGCTTTAATCACATGTAAAATATTATTTTTTAAAAGAAAAGATGGGGAGCAAAGATGGCAAAATAGCAAGAATGGACACAGTTGGGTACTCCTTACTGGTTTATGTTATGTTATTTTCTGTACAGTATGTTTAATATATTCAATAATTTCCAAACTAAAAAATAAAGTCCCTACTACAGTGCCTGGCACATGAAAAACATGCATCACATGTAATTATTATTACTGGTAATCCTTCTATTATGCTGGTGATACTGTAAGTGCTACTATAGTTACTGCAAGGAATAATATATTTACTACAACTACTACCAATCCATCCCCTACTGTTGCTTCTAATACTATTACTGCTAGAGGATCCAACCTGTTAAAGAATCTTGTGAATCTTTTGGTAAAGGAAATAATTATCTTGCAAAAAATAATAGTCATGTCTAATATATCTCTTCTATAGGCTGAAACTTCTGTACATTAAATAGTACAAAGAATGTTATTTCCTTATTTAGTGCTTGATTAAGCCACTCTTCACTTGAAGAGTGAAGTTTATAAAATAAACTATATAATTGGAGAACTTCGTTCTGAGACTATTTTCTCTTTCATAGCCATGTGATTACCACTCTTGTGAGCAAACAAGAAGGCTTAGTTCTAGAACTAAGAACCAAAAAAAGTCAACTTGTCCCCCCAAAAAACTAAAAAATATTTTTAGAGCCATAATGCCATGGAGAAAAATTTGTGTTTCAATGAAGTAATTTTATATTTGATTGAGGGTAAATAATTATGTTAAATGGAAACTGATATTCTTGTCAATGATTACATTCTCTTTAAGCAGCATGGCATAGAAAGAAATACATTAATAATTAAAATGTCTTTCTCAGTTTTCTGTAATATAACATAACTGGAAATATTAGTAAAAAAATGCTGAAAACGGTCCACTAACCCTGAGAAGAGTGTAGGGAGGGTTTAGCTTTATCATCCAGTGATGCACAAATGTTTTCCTCCATTTGTTTCTCTGAAAGGCCAGGAGTATTCTCCACGCCTGATTCTGCTTTCTGTGCTTCAGCCATTAAAGAAACTGGAAATTCAGGGGAAAGCGGAGTTTGTCTTTCATAGGTTTGTTGATCATCCAAACACAGAGGAAGTTTAATAACCTATTAAGAGATAAATCTCTTATCTAAACTGTTGAAAATATTACACACACAGTTAATTTCACCCTAGAACAACGATACAATTTGCAAACTCTAAAAGGTCAATGATGAATTTAATTTTCCAAACTTATGTTTGCTTTTGTTTGGCTGCCTTACAAAGAATGCCTTTTTTTGTATTAGCAGATTTACATAATTGCTTTAGGCATTACCATTGCTCTATATAGTTCTTAGTTTTTTCTTTGTCTTGCCTTACAATTTTCTTTAATTTCTTCTCACAAATAACACTGTTTGCCTGATATGCATACCAGGATCAAGTTAGCAAATATTCATTCAGTATTTACTATCTCCAAGAAACAATATTTCTAATTCAAATATAAAAGACAAGACTACAGAATCTAGTGGTGAACGTATGGGTGTTCACTGTGCCATTTTTTTTTCTACTTTTCTATGTTTGCAATTTTAATAATTAAGTACTTGGTGGAAATAATCAATGGCACAGGAAATGAAATATTCAGAAAAGTGAGGAAGTTCGGGAAAAAGTTAAAGGCTATCCTGCTTGCATAGTTGTTCCTCTTGAATTCTTTCACACACCCTATGGGGGCCGAATCAGACCTGTTCTCCTGTCTCCACGATCGGGGTGTGAGCCTGAGTTCTATCCCTAATCACAACGTGGTGGAACATGTGAGGTCATGGCTAAGCCACATGCCCTGGCACTTTCCTTCCACTAACAGAATGGGAGGGAAATGATCATAATTTATCTGACTTATTTCTTTTCATCTCTTCTAAAGCTACATTTCAGAAACCACTTTTCTGTTCTAATATCTAGTTTACCCATCTTTTCTCTTCCCTGTTCCAAGTTATTATTTTTTTTTCTGAGTAACTCCAAAAAGAGTACTCAAAAATTATATTGACTTGTTCAAAAATTGCAGTTGAGAAAACTCACACTGGAAAAATCCCAATATTTTAGAATTTCACGTAAGAGGAAAATCGAATTTCAAGATAAGAAAATTTCATTTTTATCCTCATGAAAGAGAAGCAAATACATTCCTACTTATTCTGCCTTATGATCAGAAAGTCACATATTGACTAATGGCACTATTCTCATTAATAAGATCCACCCCGTACCCCCCCTCCCTACGAAATATATAGAGAGAAGATTTGTTACCAAGTAAGAAAGTTAGTAGACAATTATAACCATCTGTAATGAATAATGGCCAGTGGGCTCTACAAATAAATCATAATATTACTTTTCACCAATTTTTTTTAAAAAGGAGTCAGAGAAAAAAGGGGAAAATTTTAGTAATGTGTCCAAATCAAGTAGATTTTAGTGAAATCAAGCTTTCTAATGCTGTTTATCAAATAACTACTTTTCTTGACCTTGTAAATTTTAAACATCACTTCTTGATTTATCTCAAATATAAAATACTCATATCTTTACAATCAATACCAGTACTACCCAGATGTTTTATGAAATAAAATTGGTGCTGATTTTCCTTGCTATAATTTAGACTACTGAATTTTAGGTAACAATTAGTAAAAAATTACAGATGCCTTTCACAGTAGCTAGCAAACCTATATCAAAATTGATTTTCTTTTATGACTCTATTTTTATTTTTATTCCATTGTGATTTCTTGGTACAGTATTCAAGTCACCAATTTGTTAAACATTGTTTTATGGGTTATCTATAGTTTTCTTCAAAATTTGGGTCATTTTTCAATAACTCCTTTGAATTCATTTTCAAATGTATTTATATCAGTGTTTCTAAACCTTAGAAACTTTTAAAAATTTCTGATCCTGACACCCCACTTCAAAACAACTGAATCAAAATCTCTGGGAATGAGACCTATGCATGGTATTTTAAAAGCTTCTTACATGATTTCAATGTACAGTCAAATTTGACTCAGAATGATACTATTTTCAGAATGAGTAGAAAGGCACATATTTGGATTTAGATTTATTTTCTTAACCGCAACCTACAATATCTCAAAAAGATATTTCAGCAAAATATTATAATGGAATTAGCTAAAAGGAAAAAAAAAATGCCAGCTGATTCAACTTAAAATAAATAAGAAACAGGAAGACCATCACACAAGAAGGATAAATAGCTGCTGATTTTTAAGCCAAAACTGCATGGGTTTCCTGGAAATGTCCATATTTAGTAGTTCCATCATTTAGGTAGATAGATGATGGTGATAGGTAGATAACAGATGATAGATACATACATACATACATTAGATTAGATTGATTGAGAGCTACCTAGCCAGTTAGCTAGATAGACAGACAGATAGATGGACAGACTGGGAAAAGTCAAACATGTAGGTAAGCAAGAAAAAAACATAGCATTTTATGATACAGGCACTGTGGAAAGACATCATAATCAGAAAGAACAAATTTGGACATATAGGACAAAAATAGACTAAAATTGTGTTGGAATGCTTTATTATACTTTATGTATGCTGTCATTTTCTTGGGGAGGGGGAATCCTCCATGGTATTTTCTTAGAATGAATTTATACAATGACATTTCTGCTAAAAGACCTGCTTAGAAAATACATTTCCAAATATATACAAATAAATTGTATAGGCCCAAGGGTTTTTTGGAGTGTTTTTTGTTTTTAATTTTTGAGGTAAATAAGACAGCATGCTTTGAAGTGATACGTATGGATGGCAAAGGGAGCTTTGTAATGGCGATTTTTATCCTGTGGAAATGTGGGTCATTAATTACTCCTTTTATGAACACATGCTGGTCTCCTCAAATAAAAGGCAAGCATCTAGAAGCACAGACTATATCTAATCTCTTTTGTATCCTTAGAATAAGCAATGCCCAGCACACAATAGTAGCTCAGTTAGTACTTCTGATAAGGAAACATCATAGCCTTATACCCAAGTTGGAGAGACAGATCAGCTCCAGCAGCAACAAATCGTAAACTGAGAATTGAAGGATTTGGGTGATTTTCTGGGCCACTCATGACCTAGAAGTTTGGATTAAATTTTCCTTAAGATTTCTGCCAATTCTAGAATTGTATTCCTTATTTGTAGACATCAGTTTAATCAGTGTCAAGAAAGCATTAGGATGTGATTGCTTTTATAGGTTTATGATACTTATTGAAATTTTCAACAGCACAAAAAGTAAGGTAAAGGCTAGAAATAAGCAGCTTTAGAAAAATTTTAAGTTCTTTTTTCCACTTACAAAATCATATTACAAACCTGAAAGTAGAGATTGCACAGCCAGTGGTCCAAGTCCAAGCAAATCAAATCTTCCATTTTCCTGAAGTTGTCAAGTGTCTGGTCATAATGTCCTCGGAGAAGGGGACACTTGAATTTTCCCTCCACTACATCAAAGTTGTTATCACACAAAGGGAACGCTGCCCAGCCCAAAACCCAGTCAAAACAAGCATATTTTCCACGAAGGAGACAGAGTTCAAACAAGAAAGCCATGCCAGGTTTCACAGCTTTCTTAGGAGGGAGTACCTAGGATAAAGATATCAAGACAAGGGAAGATTAGGATGCTTGTACATGGAAACATGCTATATTCAATGATGCCTATATATGATTTAGAATTAAGTAAAGAATGGGTTTTACTTCTATGGTTTGCCCTTAAAATTTTACCATTGTCAATAATGTTGCAATAAACACTGGGGGTACATATATCCTTCCAAATTAGTGTTTTCATTTTTGAGGGGGTAAATACCCATTAATAGAATTATTAAATCACATGGTATTTCTATTTTTTTTTTTTTGAGGAAACTCCATACTGGTTTCCACAGAAGCATTCATTATTTATAATAGCCAAGATATAGAAGCAACCTAAGAGCCCCCTGAAAGACAAATAGATAAGGAAGATGTGGTATATATATATAATGGAATATTACACAGGCATAAAAAAGTTCAGATCAACCATTTGCAACAACATGAATGGATTGAGAGAGTAAGTCAGACTGAGGAAGACAAATACTATGAGTTCACGTATGTGGAATCTAAAACAAACAACAACACAACAAAAACAAACAAAAACCAAATGAATAAACAAACAAAAAGCAGAATCAGAATCAGAAACATAGAGAACAAAGTGATGGTTGTCAGAAGGGAAGAGGATGGGAGGAAGGGCAAAATGGGTGAAGGGGAGTGGGAGATACAGACTTCCAGTTATGGATTTAATAAGTCACAGGAAGAAAAGACTCAGCATAAGGTATATAGACAATGATATTGTAATAGTGTTGTATGGTGACAGATGGTAGTTACACCTGTGGTGAGCACAGCATAATGTTTAAACTTGTCAGTTCACTATGTTATATACCTGAAACTGATGGAACATTGTGTGTCAACTACACTCAAATTAAAAAAAAAAGAAAAAAAAATGCACTATTGGATGCATTTACATGAATAACCTTTCCAGCCCAAAGTAATTGAGCAACATGCCACCATGAAAATGTGACTCAAGCAACAAGACAAATATGACTCTGCCAGTTCAAGATTCTGCACTTTATGAGCTTTGGGAATCAAACTTGTAATCTGTTACCTAACACCCTACAGCGTACTTTCAGTTCTTTCTACTTGAGCTGGCATTTCTATTGTATAAATATTTCTATCAATTGTCACAATCACTGTTTTACTTGCCTGTCACTCATCTTGGTAGTGCTCACGTACCCAGCACAAGTGCTTTACATGGGAGAGATGCTTTTTCAAAAAATGGTTGAACAAACTATCACACTCCAGAGAAACTAATCCTAGACATAACGATAGCTCGCATTACTATTACAAGGTCCACCTCTTTTTTTTTTTTTTTTAAAGATTTTATTTATTTATTTGAGAGAGAGAATGAGAGAGAGCGAGCATGGGGTGGGGAGGGTCAGAGGGAGAAGCAGACTCCCTGCCGAGCAGGGAGCCCGATGCGGGACTCGATCCCAGGACTCCAGGATCATGACCCGAGCCGAAGGAAGTCGCTTAACCAACTGAGCCACCCAGGCGCCCTACAAGGTCCACCTCTTGAAGGAAAAATAGTGTCCCATTTAATTTTGTGACTATCCTATTTATTTCAGTTGACATTATAATGCACACCGCTGAATAAGCAATTTGTCAGTGTTTGATAAACAGTGTTAGGCATAAAGATGGATGAAATGATCAGATTGACCAAACCATCATTCAGGTCCCCAGTTGTAGAGATGGAGTCTGTGCTTTGGCCTTTTAAAAAAGAATTTTAGGAGGCACCTGGGTGGCTCAGTCGGTTAAGCATCTGCCTTCGGCTCAGGTCATGATCTCAGGGTCCTGGGATCGAGCCCTGCATCGGGATCCCTGCTCAGTGGGGGAGTCTGTTTCTCCCTCTGCCTCTGTGTGCTCTCCCTCTCTCAAATGAATAAATAAAATCTTTAAGAAAAAGAATTTTAGGGAAGTGGAAGACATGAATAATCCTTTTTTTAAAAAAATAGAGTATAGGCTTGGGTTTCATTTTAAAATTCTATGTGAGTAATTATAAATGGGCAAAGATAGGGACTTGCCTAAGACTATTTTATAGCCATATATTTAGCCAAAAGTGAGTAGGCATATTTTATATGATTCATGTAAATAGTCTAAGACTTAGTTTATGTTTAAAATGAAACAGAAGCATCTGTTGAAAAATACCATAACCCTGTGGCAGCTGCTATTAAATCATTAACAGGATCAGGTTTCATTTAAACCAGATTTACCATTTTCTACAACAGCCCATGGGAAAGCTAAAAACATCAGACACAAATTACTGACAAAAGAGATTCTTAATCAAGCCATACTTTTCATTTGGCTATTTGGCTGTGAGTAACCTTTGCGATAAGAAAATAAAAGCTAAATGAGAAGGAGGAAGAGGAAAATTGGAGTCAGAAACCTGTTTTGGATCATCATTTAAAAATAAAGCTGAACTGATGTCATTACAATAATTTTATCTATTCTCCTCCCTGCTTTTAGAAGTACCCCTCTCATACTAACCTGATCTGACTCAGCGATACTTTCAAAGTAGATAAAGTAAGAATTTGAGCAGTACTGACCCAATTCTATCGTTAAGATTCTGTGGTCTCGGGCTAGTCACTTCTTTTTTTGTATCGAGGCTTTGATGCCTTCAAGTCTCCTCATTGATAAAAGACCAGGAGGGGTGCCTGGGTGGCACAGACGGTTAAGCATCTGACTCTTGATTTTGGCTCAGGTCATGATCTCAGGGTGGTGAGATCATGCCCCGCATCAGGTTCCCCACTCAGCATGGAGTCTGCTCGAGATTTTCTCTCCCTCTCCCCATTCCCCTCCCGCTTGTGCTCTCTCTCTAGAATAAGTAAATGAAGTTTAAAAAAATAAAACAAATAAAAGACTGGGATATAAGCATCTTCCTCAGAAGAACTGATACAACTATCAGGCTGGACAATAAATATAAAAATGGTCATAAAAACATGAAATGCATATAACTATTATTATTATTATTATCTTAAGACATTATCTCAACTATTTATGAGTTAGATTACAGTTTATTTAATAAAGAAGAAAAGAACATATCAAGGTGAAAGGTCATCTGTAAACATGTAAACAAGTATCATTTTGCCTATGAGAAACAACAGTTCAAGGCTACCAGACATAACCTATTACCACCAGGCAGTATGCGTCTGCGGTAACCATGTAAATAAGAAGCCAATCCTCATGCACAAAAGGAAACTCCACTGCAACCTATTTTATAAGATAAAAGAGTCACATGCAACTATCCTGACAGCTGGAAAAAAAATAAGTATATGAACATGACAAAATCTAGTCACTGATATTGATTGAAAAAGAGGATAAGAGCTATATGTTATCAAATAAAGGAATTTACTTTTTCTGACAATAGTTGTCTTATCTTATTTATTCTTTTAGTGTCTTTCCCTCACCGTGTATCATAGGAGAGATCTGTTGCTCTATAATGTGTTGCTGGGGACTCATTCTTTTCCTCTTTGGCAACAAACAATCACTAAGTTTCATTGTGTCTCTCAGAGGATCCTTTCCACAAACCTGAATACCTCCACAGCTGTCTTATGATGTGATATTTTCCATGAGCATTTTTCAATAGCTTTGTAATTTAATGCTATATAATGAGGGAACTAAATGTATTGGACTCTGCCAACCACCAATGCCATCTCATCATGAGAGTCCTGGTGGTTGATGGGTCACAATGTCCCTTATTTTCTGAGTACCAAGAAGAGGATATTTTTTGAAGGAGGAAACCCTACAGAACTAAAGTTCACTGTGTGACATAAGGATGATGCATTTCATCTTCCATAGCACAGAATGTGCACGTGAAAGGAGAATAATGAACAAGCAAAATCCAAGAAGCAAACAAGAATTTTGAAGGCTGAAATTTGCATGGAAAATTGGAAAAGAAAGTAAAGTTCTTTCCACTTGGATACCAAATACCATGAAAGCAAAGCAAAGCAGAGAGGATTAGGATAGTCTTTTAAAATGATGAAAACGCATATTGATAAAGCATTCTTCAATTTTCTGGACTTTCTGGAATTTTGAAAAGGATTATTATTTTTATAATCAGAAAAAAATTAACAAAGTGATTTCAAAAACAGAAGACCTCCAGCGCACCTGGGTGGTTCAGTCAGTTAAGTGTCTGCCTTTGGCTCAGGTGATGATGCCAGGGTCCTGGGATCAAGCCCCACATCGTCAGGCTCCCTATTCAGTTGGCAGCCTCCTTCTCCCCCACCCTCTGATGTTTCCCCTGCTTGTGCTCTCTCCCTCTCTCATTCTCTCTCTCAAATGAATAAATATAATCTTAAAAAATTAAATTAAATTTTAAAAACCAGAAGACTTTCAAAGTTCTGCTTCTGCTTATGAGGGGGATGATCCTAAATGACCATAATTCCCATTATAATAAAGAAAAAACACTGGTTAAATTACACAATTATGTATATTATTGAACCCACAGGGGAACTGAGGATGTAAAGAAACTTAGGGGAAACTAAAACCCTTCATGTACGAGCTAAGTCTTGATGGGGCCTTTAATTTCAGGGAACAGGTGAGGGAGCAGACCTGTCATTGGGTGAGAGACTTTACAGGTAAAAGGAGACTTTACAGGTAAAAGGAGACTTTACAGGTAAAAGGTCAAATGTTTAGCAATCTTGGACTAACGTGGAATATTGAATACATAGGAGCCCCAGATACACAACAAGTCCTCACTATCTACCAACTCTCAACCTTATGACTTGTATCCAGAGCTCAGCAGCATGTGAGTAATTGGGTCCAGGGTGAGAGTCAAAGAGAGATCTTTAGTGGCACAGCACAGAAATCCTGAGGCAGGGCTGGGGAGCACAGCAGAATCCTGCAGTTACATGATGCTTGGACACCAAGCCAGACTGGAAGGTGGAATCTTTTATACCTCGAGACTTTTGAAAAACAGTGATGAATTAAAACTAACTAAAGCTATAAATTAACCCCAGCTTAGCTTAATTCTAACCAGAGAGATAAATCCCTCACCCTAGCTGCCTGACAGAGACAGCTTTTTAGTGGGGGGATACATATTTTTTACTTCAGTCTTTACAATTTCTTTATATACCATGTCTGGCCCACGGTGCAAAACTATGAGACATCCACAGAAGCAGGAACATATGATGTCTAGACAAAAGATACAGTCAATGAAAACTAACCCACAACTGACCCAATGTTAGAATTAACAAAGACATTAAACAACCATAATTAAGATAAAGAAATAGAGGAAGAGATAGAAATAAACAGTGAAAGAGAGGAAACTCCAGGAGAGAACTTGTAAAAAGTTTAGAACAAAAAAATCATAAAATACTTGAAATGAAAAGTTTATTGACTGGACTTCACAGTAGAAATGGACATCGGAGGAAAAGGATAGATGAACTCAAAGAGAGATCAATAAAAATATCCTACCTGAAGCACAAAGATAAAATAAATGAAAACAGAAAAAAGAAAAAAGAAAAAACCAGATCAGAGCATGTAAGACCTGTGGGACAATAATGAACACACATAATTGGAGTCCTGAAGGAAAAAAGGAAAGACAATGGTGCAGAGAAAACATTTTGAAGAGATGATGGCTGAGAATTTTCCAAAATTGATGAAAGACATCAACCCACAAAACCAAAGAAGCTCAGAAAATCCTGACAAGATGAAATAAAAAAAGCAAATAACACCTAGGCTTATCATAGTCCAACTGTTAAATATCAAAGATAAAAAATCTTAAAAATATAGCATCATCTATAATATGTAACAGAAAAGTTTATTATCGGCTGTTAAAAAGTCATACATGGTCAAGTATCCATATTTCCTTATTGTGAAGTCCTGAATATAATATAAAAATATTTATATCATATGGAAAATTCTTTCTTTCTTTTTTTTTTTGTTCTGTATCCTGGTCATGTAAAGTTACTTTTGTCTTTGGCACTGAACAAAAGGTTTCCAGAAACTTTGGTTAAGAATAAGCTCCACTTTTTGCTTATTGGTAGACTGTTTCTTGACTAATTGACATCTTATTATCACCTTATATTTAACATATAATTTGTAATTCCTTAGCATCACATTAAAGCCCTGATGGAGACTTACAACAATCGAACTTCCTAGTATTATTTCCTATTAAACATACATATATTAAAATATATAATACATACACACACACACATATTAAGTATTGTCAAAATTATTGTCTCGACTGTCTGCCCATCACATACACACACACACACACACACACCCAGAGGCTCATAAGATCCTCTTTTATCAGGAAATCCTTCTTCCTTTCCCAAGTTCTGCTTATTATAATCAAAGAATCTTGGGGTCTTCAGTTTGAAAAATACCTTTGAGGTAATAATTTCTAATCTACAGGTGCTCAAGCAGAAGTACAGACAAGTAGGGCCCAGATATGGGCTAGGAGACTTAGGTGTTTTCATAACAATTACTAAGATCCTCTAAGAATTTTAAAGCATTTAAATGTAAAGTAAATAATTATAAGAAGAAAAGAGTTGTAAATACACAGTGACTTCAGAAAAGGGCATTTTTAGAAATTCATTGAGGAATACAGATTATCTAATAAAAATACTGATGATATATACAACACAAAAATTGAGAAAAGGTATTGTATTCAATCTCTTGCTCAGTTAGAAATCTGTTCTATAATACGCAAGACAGTTGTTCATTCTCTACCTGAACCCTATGTTGATGGGAAGGTTTGCCAATTCATAAGGTGAATTAATCCATGTGGGAAGAGTTCTAATTGTTAGAAAGCTCCCTGGTCACTCTTGAGAAGCCATGATGTCATTAACGTTGTTCGGTAAATATTTCTAGCTCTTCACCTTCTAAGCATACAGTAGGATTGCACTTCCAAGCTCCTTGGTGGTTGGGTGGGCCCTTTGACTAGTTCTGGCCAATGATCTTTAAGTGAACATAACAAGTATCACTTCTAGGCTGGAGCATTTATTCTTGGTTCTAGACGTTCAAGAGTTCTTTTTTTCTGTCCTTTGCCTCAGTGACAAACAACATTCTATATGGTGATCTTTCAACTAGTCGGACTCAGAATGAGAATGGGTTAAACAGAACCCCTCGCTTTCCTGAAGAGGATATGGAGCTCAAGTGAAAAATAATCTTCTACCGTAGTAAGCCACTGAGATGTCATAAGGGTTTTTTGTTACCATAGAATAACCAAGCTAATGTAGACTGCTTCGTTGGCCCTGCTTTGTATTTACTCAAGTCCAGTCTTAACTGTTCTATGAAGACAATTATTGTGCCCAAAAGAGTCTCAGAGCCACAGGTGTAAGTCACCGGAGATAAAGTCAAGGGTGTAGTGGTTTTTGTCAGGTTCATGACAAAGCCAATAGTAGAGGAACATGCAAATACTCATATAATCTGCACTTCCATAGATAAAGCAGAATACTCCATAATGCTTAAATTGTTCCAAGTAAGTCTACCATGGTGCTGCTTACACATGGCTTTGGTTCCGATTCTTCTAAATGATCTTAAATGGTTCTCTTGCCTTTACATACAGATTACTTCAATCCTATTTGTCCATTCCCATCTGGTTTAATTGCTTCCCTGCTTTAAAAGAGAAGCTATATATCATAGTGGTTAAAAGCAGGGGCTTTGGCATCAGACAAACATGAGATCAAATCCCAACTTACCACTTAAGTAGGTAACCTACCATCTCTGGATCTTGGTTTTACCATTTATTAAATGCTGGTGGTAGTCGTTGGGGGGCGTGGAGGAGGGGGGAGGACAGTGGTGACAAAGGGAAGGTAGCAGGTACACAAAATGGGTAATAAACTAAACGATGTCTTCCAGGACTAACATTCTAAGGAATAAGGGGAGTTCAGGAAGTAAATAAATACACTTAATTTGAAGTAGAAATCACAAAATGTTCTTTCTGAGGCAGATAACTCTGGACAGATGAAAGGGAATTGATACCACAGCACAAGGTAATCTAGGTTATCCAGTGAGAGTTTAATAGTACCATTATATTCCTCTCCATTCCCTCAGCCAAGATAAATAAATAGGCAAATTAGTTCTAACCCCCAGTCTTTCTGCTGTGGGATAAAAGAAAGTAATTATTCTTGGAAACTTATCTTGGACAAAGTATCAAGGACAGAGGGTAGTGACAGCTATTACCGTCATAGCTTCTGAGAGAAAAATCTTACTTCCTACACCATTGGAAAACCATGCACTCTCCTGTGCAAATGTAGTCGTTCCAGGGCCCTGTTTTAGAAAATTGATTTTTTGTTTGTTTTCCTTAATCCTAAAAGGGAGTATATCAAAAGTTAACATCTGTTGAAAGTTTACGAAATACAAGGCATCTTTTAAATCACTTTATCCTTGTCAACTCAATCACCACAAGAATTCCATGAAGTAGATTTTATGTTAACTCCATTTTTATGAATGACACAAATGAGACAAAGAGACCAAGTGTCAGGTCGCACAGAAAAGAGATGTAGAGGGTGGAGCTGGCTTCTGACTTTTGACAATCTACTGCAGAGCCATCCATGCTATTATGCTTCCTGAATGTAGGAGGTAAAGCATCAGAAAGCTTACCTTGGATTCATGGAGAAAAGGCCTACGGTCATTCTTCTCTGCCTATTTACTTCTCTTCCTGATCCCTACACACTGAGGATCTTCGGCTCTTCCTCCAGCCTGTTCTCCCTTAAATTGCTCACTTTGAGTTCAGCCATTGAAAGTAGACATGGGGCTTACCAAGAAAAAAACAGTTTTACTACAATTAAACCCCACTCTCCAGGATCCTTAAAGAACGAGTCTTTCCAAAGGGCTAGATTCACCAGATAGCTTACAAATTAGTCATTAGTCAGGAACAAAAATCTTCCTGAAATGGGTGTTCAATTCGATGATCTCTCAAAACATACAGTCCCTGAATCTAATTTCTGGATTTCTCAACAACTAACATAATCATTTGAGAAACATAATCATACAATGGCATCCTCAAGGATCTAGACTTTCAGTCCCCCAAATTTAATTTGTATAAGAGTTATCCAAGGGTGCTTATCAAAAATGCAGATTTCCAGGCCTCATTCTCATCCTCAAATCAGTAACTTGGGGCGAGGCTTGATAATCTGAATTTTAACAAGCATGCCAAGGTAAAGGTAATTCAGGTGGTCCTTCAGATCACACTTCGAGTATCACCATCCAATATGGACAGAAAGATAGGACAGGTTTGTGTGTCCTTGATCATACAACTTACACAGCTTAGGGCAACCACATTTCTATCTAAAATCAAACTGATTCATACCTGAGTAATTACGGGTTAAAAAATATGACCTTTCCCCCTTTTCCCATCAAACATGACTGAAATCAAGAGGAAATATATGGCATGTCATCTCATTATATCGAAATTCCATTACCTGACCTCAACCTCAATATGTCATAACTCATCTCTTCACATGCTACTCAAATGTTCAACTAAGAATATTTCACTCTAGGGAGATGGCAAAATCTAATTGAATATTTTAATTTAGAAAATTCAGTTCTGGGATTTCTACACCCCCCCCCTTTTTTTTACTGTGAAAACAAAAAGTTGAATTTTCTTTTCAGTTTCTCCTTGTTAGGCAAAAGATAAATTTTCCCTTCATTGTCCCTGAGAGTTGAACACATTGGGGAAAAATTGGGCACAGCCCATTACTTTTCCAAACCCCAGTGACTGAGCCTCAATGCACAAAAAGATGGCATTTTTGAACATCTGCAGCATGATTAGATCAAAGACCAACAAATTAACCACAAATGGTTTTACAAGGAGCAGGCAAATATATCATTTGGAAAGGAGAAAACTTTTGGCAATGATAGCTAATCAACGTTTTTCCTTTGGGCAACCCACTTCGTACCAAAGATACCTAATAATAACAGTAATATCCGGGCAGCATTTTCTATTTTATAAAGCTCTTACATACACATTATCACATTTGATCTGCATGTCAATCCTGTTACAGCATTGATATTAGCCCATTTTACAGGTGATGGAAAAAAGATTAGGAAAGTAACGATTTGCTCACATTTTCCCAGCTACTAAATTGATTTGACTACATCAAAAATGATATCCAACTTTACCACTTCCCTCCATTTATTCAATCATTCATTCACAGACATTTTATTAAGTGCCCATATTGTACTCAAGGACTGTTTTTGGCACTGAGGATAAAAATAATGGAATGAAGACAAACAAGTTTCCCTTCCTCTTTGAGCTACTGTCTGGTGCGGGAAGGGATCATCAATAGCCAAATAAGACAATTTTAATAGTAACAAATGCTCTAATTTATCTCTACTGACGTTGAAAAAAAGCAAGATAAAATAGTGATGCACTAGGAAATGACCAGAGGAGCTATTCTGTTAAGAACATTAAGAACATCTAGTCGAAGAAAGTGACAGTTAACCTGAGACCAGCCATGTCACAATGGAAGGAGGAGCCCTCCTAGGCAGGAAGCCACAACCAATTCCATGGCCCGGCAACAAGAATGAGCTGGTTGTGTTCAGAGAATGGAAAGGCGTGAGGCTGGAGTGAAATACACAAGCAGAAAAGGAGTATGAAATAAAATGAGAGAAAGGGATAGAGACCAGATCACATACAGTTTGAAGGCCCAGGTAAGGAATTTGGATTTTATTCTCAATGCTATGGTAGGCCACTGGAAGATCATAAGCAGAGGCTTGCCATGATCCGATTTGCAGTTTACTAGATTGACCTTCAACGGTTCTGGAGTTCATGATGTTTTTGTTTGAACAGAAATCGTTTCCCTGCCTTCACTGTGAGTTTTGAGAGCCCCATTGGTTGAAAAGTCATTGACCACAGCCTGGTATATGTATGAGGCTGATAAATGGGAAAAGATAACTGGCCCTCCTCTTTGCAATGAACAGGCCATGTGACCTTGGAGACATTCTTTACCCTACTCAGCCCTTTGTGACTTCACTTGGTGTTCATACAAGAATTACGGCCTTAGAAGTAATTGTGAAGCATTTTGTATAGATATTGAAATATTAAAACATATTCCCTCTGAATGTGAGCGAGTTCAAATATAGAAGCAAGTTTCCCCTCTTTAGAGAATTCAGAATGATTTGATTGTTGAATTGCATGCAAAGTGAACAAGAACTACTATTTGGTAACTAGGGCATTCTTAACTCCGAATACATCAGATGTGAACAGATGTAGAGAGCAGACACAGAGGGCAAAGATGGATTTGTGGCATTTCAAAAGCATTTGCAATAAAATAAAGAATGTCAATCTACATAAAACACCAAAATTTTTTTGAAGTTAAAAAAAAATTTCAACTAAGAGACAGGCAATAGTTGACTGTTTAAAGTCTGCAATGAGGGGCTCTTGCGTGGCTCAGTCGTTAAGTGTCTGCCTTCCGCTCAGGTCATGATCCCAGGGTCCTGGGATCGAGCCCCGCATTGGGCTCCCTGCTCGGCGGGAAGCCTGCTTCTCCCTCTCCCACTCCCCCTTCTTCTGTTCCCTCTCTCGCTGTGTCTCTCTCTGTCAAATAAATAAATAGAATCTTAAAAAAAATTAAAAATAAAAGTCTGCAATGAGACTGGAATTTTTAGATTTGTTCATTTTAGAGATATTTGAGACAGCCACATTTCTAAGTGCTAGAGATACAGCAGTGAACAAAATAGACCCAAGTTCCTACTCCCAAGAAGCTCCCATTCTAGCACTACCAAATAGTCTTAAGATTAAATGACCACCTGTCAATATCATGTAACGTAAGAGTCTCATTCCCAAATGTTAGTTTACTACATGATACAAAACCTGTCCTCCAAAAGGACAGAGAAAGAACCTCAAAAGACAGGGGGACTTGGCTTTAGTAATAGAAATAAGCCTGGTAAAAATACAAAGAAATATAAAAGGAATTGATGAGTACTTTAGAGATATGGAAAAAGCCAATACGTTTATCAGTTCTTGCTGCTTCCTTTAGGGTGGATTGTGAACTTCAGCGTTTGGACTGTGGGGTCATTCATACCTTGGTTGCAATTTCAGCTTCAAACATCTGGGTAAGTCCTCATCTTTAAAACCTCAGTTTCTCTTATCTGCAAAATGGGTTTAACAATAGATTGGGTTGTATAAGGTTTGCATTGATAGTGTATATTAAGCATACTGTGAAGAACTTGACACACAGCAGGCAGTCAATTACACCTTACTCTTCCTCTCTGCCAGAGACTACGAGGCACAGTGATAAAGTGAATTTCCACACTGAAGGCCTTGAAACTCCTCACATCACTGTAGCAATGAGTAGAGGTAAAATAGCATCAGATAAGTTTAATGGAAACTGAGCTGTCTTCAAGGAAATAAATCAAGGCTGGATTAACTAATACTTCTGGAAGAGATGTTTTGAAGAGCTGGAGAAACCTAACACAGAGGAAAACAGAGAACGTTCTACATAGTGGATTATTATTATAGTGATAAAAATGGTTATAGCATAGAATTAGTTCCTACATGCAACCCACTATGCTCAGCAATTTATACACCGTATTATTTAATGCTCACAAAGTCCCTGTGAATTAGGTATTAGATTCCCATTGTACACATGAGGGAACTGAGGCCAGTGAGAATGAGTGTTTTCCTAAAGCGTTGAACCCTTAGCAGAACCAGACCACTGCCGAGAGTGGGATGCATGATCAGTGACTACCCATGCCATTCAGGGAAAGCCATTTGCAATCTAGGTTCTCACAAGTCTGGGGGACCTCTTGACCAGCAGAAGTGACCCTGTCAAGAACTGACAAAAAAAAATAGCCTTCCTCCACCTAACCTAATGGAAAACTTTCTAAAACAGCATAATATCATATATTCTCGGATTATTCCTTATTAATGGTAATAATCAATAATCAATAAAAGCAATCATGTTCAGGCTCTAGTTTTCCTAAGACTACTCCTTCCTATGAGTTATTAAAATCATTTCAATTTTTTGATATTAAATGTCACATAGAAAATAACCTCTTGCAAAATGTTGGGTTCATCATATTTTAAGAATTAATACTTTAGGTCATTTTAATCAGTTTCTGATATATGCAGTTTTCAGAAAGCACTTCAGGGAAGAACACTGTGGCCATGACTAATAATGACAAGAATATGAACTATATTCTTCATATACATATTGGAATCAGAACATTACTGAAGTACTTTACCATCTTAAGTATTTAGGAAGCTTTAAATAAAAAATAAATTTGCCTATTTCACTGAAATTGAGCATCCTCTTTTCAGGCATAAAACTTCAAACTTATTAATTTCATGGCTATATTTTAAAATGAGTGCCAGTACCAGCTAGCTGCCTACATGATAAGTGTCTTAAAATTTCAAGAAGAGGCACTAAATTTTTCACAGTATTTGTGTTTCATTCTCAGTGTAATAAAAATATGCCACCCCTTTTAATAATGAATAATAGATTCTCGGTTTGATTTACATGCATGGATTAAATGTCATGTTTGAAAAGTTGCTATTTTATTCATATTGGATTTCCCTCCAGTAAAACAAAAATGGTGCCCATCTACTACTATAATAATGATACCTTGCCACACTGATGTATAAATATTAACTGGTTGATAGACTTAAAATTCTATAGATACATGAAGTAGCCTGACAGTACAGTGAGTCTAAGTAAGGTTTTCTCTGGAGCTTCTGTGTGCCCTACAATTAGCCCAAACCCACCTACATACAATGTGACTATGCCAGAGGAATGGGAGAGCCAGACCTTATTTCAATGATGCCAGATTTACACATTGAATTCTAAAAGGTTAAAATCTATCATTGCTTCTTGTTTACCACTGGAAAAAAAAAGGACTATTCACTGTCACCACTTCTTCATGAGCCCCTGGAATCATGTTCTGGGTGGCCATAGCAAAGTACCACGGGCTGGGTGGCTTAAAAAACAGAAATTTATTTTCTCACAGTTCTGGAGGCTGGAAGTCCGAGGTCAAAGTGTTGGCTGGATTAGTTTCTTCTGAGGCTTCTCTCCTTGGCTTGTCTCCCTCACATCGGTCTTCCATTGGTGTGTGTCTGTGTCTTAATCTCCCCTTTTTATAAAGACAGCACCATATTGGATTAAGGCCCACCCTAATGACCTCATTTTAACATAATTAACCTCTTTAAAGAACCTATCTCCGAATACAGTCACCTTCTGAGGTACTGGGATTTATGACCTCAGCATATGAATTGGGGGGGAGGGGTGCAAAATTCAGTCCATAACAGCCCTCTCTCTATCCACCCTCATCTGCCACATCTACTTCCTATATGCACATCGCATAACTAAAGGACAGCCATTTCATACAAGATTCAAATGCCTTTTGGGTGATTCAAAGCTGAATTTAGAAATAAAATGATTCTTTTTTTTTTTTCCTTTAAGCACACAAGGTTCTGTTTGTAAAAGCTACCCAAGCAATTTAAGGAGAGGGCCCTGACTTTATTCCTCCAGCTCTTGAGATATTATTTGGTAATATGAGGAGCTACATAAATAAGCTTTTCAGTTACTTATTGCTGCAAAAATCAGTGGCTTGAAACAACATTTTACTATATCTGCCAATTCTGTGGATCAAAAAAAGAGCTGTGATTGAGGAGAGTGACTCATCTACTCCACACAGCACAGGTGGGGCTACTTGATGCTATTTAACTGGTGGCTGGGCTGAACTGAAGGGTCCAAGATGGCTTCTCTCACATGCCAAGCACAGTGGCAAAGACAAATAGAAAGCCAGTCCCGGCCCACGAGCTCTCTCCTACAGTCACAGGGCCTCACCTTCTGGTCTCTCTAGCAAGGTAGATTTTTATGAATTCTTTTACATAGCACCCCAAGCACCTAAGGGCATGGCTTCCAGTAAGACAGGAAGTGAAGCTACCAATCTTTTAAAGTCTTTTAAAGCCAGAACTGACACCTAGAAACTGACAGCATCACTTCTATCATATTCCATTGGTTAAGCAGTCACAAACTTTCCCCCCTCAGAGTCAAGGGGAGGAAACATAGATCTCGCTTTTCAGTGGGGGGAATAGCAAAGAAGTTATGGCCATCTTTAATCTACCCCAACATGTTATTGGTAACTGAGTGAATGAACAACAATATGCAAAATACGTTATGCAATACAAATAAAATTAATATATTTGGCCATGTACATTACAGGGAGCTTTGACTAACCCAGCAACTTCCATCTGAGTTAACACCAAACATGAAGATTTCCAATAATTCAAGCAAGCTAATGTGAATTCAGAAATGCTACTTGCCAGGTTTTCATATTTTTTATCTCTTTTATTACTTGTAGTGTTTCCTAAGTCTGAAGTGCTTATTTATTTATTTACTAAACGTACTTTTCATTTGCACAGTGAATGAATAATTTAAACAACTTTGTTTAGATAGCAATGACTAATAAAAGGAAGGTAAATGTGTATGCAGTTAATATAGCTCTAGAATAGGGGTGCATGCTTGCTGAGAGCTAGATTTTTACATATACTTTTTAAATTCTATTATTTTCTTAATAAAGAGCTTGTAATTGCATTCTATAATTAGAAAGGCCAATAGAGCTATTTTCACTTAAAAATATCAAAAAATAATCTGGAGAAATGTTTGCTTGGTCTTTAAAATAATCAAGTTTACAGTTAATATAACATCAAACAGGTGCTTTCAAGGAGGTCCCCATGCATGTCTAAGTACCCAGGAAATTCTCAGAAGCATTCCACTTGAGAATGAGTTTTGTTGAATTTGCTCATGCTTCAAGGAAGTGAGTTTATGAGCTCACTTCTCTCTCTAGAAAATGTTTACCTAAAATATTGGTTTTATATATTAAAGAAGAGAGACAACAAAAAATAAACATGAAATTGTAAAACCATAAAACATTGATATTTATTTTCTTACTCATTACCAGCAATGGGCTCCCCATTTATAAGTAATGTGAAAATCGTATCTCTTCCACCAAATTGATTTGTTTCTTCTCAATCAGGTCTATTTCCATTTTAGAAACTACTGTTACCAAGATTTGACTCTTAAGATTATCTTGACATTTCCTTGTACTCATTTTTGAAAAACTGAATTTACATTAAACTTATTGCATCTCTATAACTAAAGTTTCACATTTTGTTTCCTTTTTTATTTTAGAAGTATCTACTGAATGCCTACTATGTACAAGCACCATATGCTCCAACAAACACACCAATAAACATGATATGGCCTCTGTCCTCAAACATGTGAAATCTTGTTGGAGCTCATTCATGTGTATAAACAATAGCATGATTGAGTTTGAGATTTCAAGGATAAGTAGGAGTTAACATCGGGGACAAATGCCCAAAGGCACACCAAACTTGAAGGATATCTGGAATTCAGGCACAGCTTGAGCTAAGAGCGTGCTTGGGTACATAATGGGAAGTTTGCTCTATTTAATGAGGGTAAAGACTGTGGACAGAGGCTAAGGCCACATGGCCAGTGTCTTTGAATCCATGGCAAGGACTTTGATTTATCTTAAGAGCAATGGAAAGTCAATAGATGTTTCAAAAGGGAAGTGTTGTAGTGATGTGATGAAAAGACCATTTTCACTAATGATGACCAAGGGAACATTGGTGATGCCCCTGGGGTTAGTGAAAAGCCTTTTTGGAGGTAGAAAGGAGTTGAGTATCCAGAGTTATAGAGCAAGGGTTTCATTGTCAACGCTGCCCTGCTAAGATGTTAGGTAACTAGCATTATTTCTCCATAATGCAGTTTCTCATCTGTGAAATAGAAATATTAATGTCTACCACACTTATTTCTTTTGAGGTTAAATGCCATAATATTAGTGAAAACCGTACACTCTATTTGGGTCTGAAACACTTCACTGGTTTTAGAAAGGGTGGACTTAACCTATAAATGTTCACAATCTCTTGTTTATCCTTTCGAGCAATATAGTCATGGACATGTTAGAAAGAGAAATAATGACATACTTTATTTAATCAAAACTTCATTTTAGGCATATATTTGGGGTTTGTTTATTTTTTATTTGTTTTTTGGAGCTGGTTTATTCTTAATTTTAAAATACTTTAGTCCTTGAAACATGTCGGCTCTGAGCTGCACTATATAACATTTACCCTAGACCACAACCCTATTGGTGGTAAATAACATCATAAAATCAACCAGGTTGGGCTTCTTGTGATGACTATTTTATGTGGAGATCACAGAGGCACAGGGAGATTAGGTGACTGCTCTAAGTCACATTGCTAAGTAGGTTTTGGAACCAAAATTCAATTCAAGGTAAAGAGCACACACTTAACCACCATTCTACCAGGTCTTGGTCCCCTGTATTTATTCTTCATATTCAAATATACAAGAAAATTTTCTATGATAGTATTTCTAAAGGTTTTTTTTTAGTAGTTAAGAGGTATTTTATTTTCCTGAATCCAAAGACAAAGTCTCATCCAGCCGCAAATAAGTACAGAGCAGATCCTCTTGAAAGTAAGAGACTAATAGATGTCTGCTCATTGTGATTCTGTCATGTAGAAAGAAGCCTATGTTGTTACATTTTGTTCTATGAGCTTTTCCTGTAGCTCCTCTGCTATAGTGTGCTTTTTAATACCAATGATGGCAAATATCCGACTTCTTTCTTAAAAAACCCTCAAATGGCCGCAACTTACTGTAAGGCACATTATTTTTTGCCTTCAAACTAGTACTTATAAAATTTCATCATTCACACACTGACATGTGATTCAAAAAACAGATGTGCTTATCAAATAAAATGGGGTTAAGTACCATCAAAATTGAGTGATTTTTCCCCCCTTGTTGACACAGACCCTCAATCCAAGACCTGGTTTTCTTTTCTTTGTGGTGTAGGGAAATGTGAAAAATGAAATATGTAAGCCCAAATTGAAGGAAACCATGGTCTTAATGGAATCATTAGAGAAATTGTTCCAGAATGCTACATCCTTCCAGAAATAATAACCCTGTAATGTCAGCAAATTCGGAGTCAGCATGGGTTACCTGCTCCACACAGACGTCCTGGTCATGTTTGTTAGAGCTGCCTGAGGCTTAGCCCAACCTGAGCACATGACCTTTCAGAACTCTTTTTTTAATTCATTATTCAATGTTCTTTACCTGAATTTTGCTAGTTTTGCTTCTTTAACCTATTATTTGTATCCTTTTTTCTTTTAAGTTGGCCAATCCCTGTACCAAATGAAAAAGAATTATAAGCATAGCAGTTTTATCTAATAATTAACAAACTGTTCTTTCAGCTCAGATGCTATTGCCAAAGTACAATAATAATATTTTTAATTGTCATATTTAAATATCATCTTTGAATAATGACATATGTTAAATGATAATGGGAAAGCAGTTATCATAATCATCACAATTCTTCATTTGTGACTTTTTAAAAAGTAGTTCAGTATATTTTCTATTTCAATTTTCTATACAGCACTAAAGATTTCATGTTTATTTATCTGCATAGATTAGAATATTAGAATATTAGAAACCAAGTACAACTGAAGAAATAGTCAAATTTTTCACCAAATTTTCAAAGGATCAGTCCAATTTTCTTATAATAAGATTTTCTTTATGTAATGGTTTTCTATAGTTTATCATCTTTGTAATTATAAACAAAATGGATTCCCACAACAGTTTAAAAAAGGTTCAATCAGTGCTTTCCAACTGTGGTATACACATCTTGTGAAAACAGAGATGTCTTAGCCCCAACACTTGACTCAATTTTGAGTTCATTAGTTGGAGAAATAATTATTTAATTGTACAAATTATACAATCATTTATTCTTTCTTCTGCTATTCAAAAGCTCTTAATTACCTAATATTTTATTAAAATTGAATAGAAAAAGCATAGTGTTTATTTTATATTCTTTTGGAAAATTATAAAACATTTCAAATCTAGAAGATTCAAAAGAATAATACAAGATGGCATTCGTCCTTTTATTCTTCCTTGCTCTTGAAAGATATTTCTTGTTAATTCTTTTAGCAAGGTTATATTGGTTGTGGATTGAATTGTGTCCCCCAAAAGAAGATATATTGAAATACTAACCCCCAGAATCTCAGAATGTGACAGGATTTGGAAATAAGATCTTTGTTGATTTAACCAAGTTAAGGTCATTAGGGTGGGTCCTAATCCATTATGACTGGTGTCCTTACAAAAAGGGGAAATTTGGACACAAAGACAAATACACACAGAGGGAAGAAGATGTGAAGAAACACAGGGAGATGGCCACATGAAGATAGACGATAGGAGGGATGCATCTACAGGCAAGGAACACCTGGGGCTACCAGAAGCTAGAAGAGAGGTACAGGACAGTTCTTCCCTAGCACTGAGAGAGAGAGAGAGAGAGAGAGAGAGCGCAAAGGTCCTACTGAAGTCTTGCCTTCAAACTTCTGGCCTCCAGAATTGTGAGACAATAAAATTCTTTGTTTTGAGCCACTAAGTTTATGATCCTTCATTATGGCAGCTTTAGGAAGCTCATCTAATATTCTTAGTCAAAACGGTTTCTATTCATTTAGAACATCCCCCTATGCCAACTCTTGAATGGTAGGTTAGGTAACCATCTTAAATTTTCTCCCAGGACCCTGAATATATTGTTCAATTGTCTTCAGTCCTCACTATTGCCATCTGCAGCTTCGTCACTATGTGTCCACTTGCGGATTGATTTTACTTTGTCCTGCTCACAATTTTTGCTCCCTTAATCTGAGAGTTTCTGGCAAGTCTGGGAAATTAATAGCTGTTACATCTTCGTATAATGTTTATTCCCTCTTTTTCATTATTCTCTGCTTCTGGGAATATTATAAGCTGCATGTTAGACCTTCTTTTCTAAATCTTTCCAAATTACTTGAGTTTTTTCATCTCTTTATCTCTTAGAGCTGCAGTCCAGGCAAGGTCCTCAGATCTGGCTTCCAGCACATTAGCTCTCTGCTTAGAGGGTCTATTCTAAGTAATATATCTTTTGAATTTTTAATTTCAACTACTATATATTTTCCTTATAAGAGTTCTATTACTAGGTTAACAGGAGAAAGAAAATTTTAAACAAAGCCTAGAGAAAGAGAATTTCTTATTATGTCCCTCTATTGGTGGGCAGATTATTTTTTTTGTCCAGTCTATCCTTTTTGGGCTAGTCTTGAATATCCTAGTTTAATGCAGGAGACTTTCTTTCAAAACTCCATATCTAATGGGCCCAAGGCCTCACCTCCTGAATGGCCATTAAAATCCAAAGCTTTAGCTACCAAAGATTGATCATCTCCCCAGTTAACTCACTGCCCTGTCTGGTTTTCAATTTCTTCTTCATTTCTGATAATCAAGGAGATCCTTTTCCCTCTTGAGTGTTTATCTGTGCATTTAAAAGCCACTGGCTCATATCTCATCTAGAATTTCCGGGTATTTATAGAACCTAACCTGAAAACAAAATATGTCTTTGGCTCCGGCTTCAGACAGAATGGTAGACTAAGACAATCAGAATATTTAACTTAGTTTATCATCCTGCAAAAACTGAAAGACAAAAGGCATATTTCGGAGGGTGGCATATACCTTCTCAAAGATCCTTGCTTATGCATTGTTAATGAACATGATCAACAAAGAAGGCAATGTTTTCTATTTGAAAGATTTCCAGGATAAATGTCAAAAGACAAGTAGGTTCCAAATGTCTCTACCAAGGAACTATTCAAAAATCTTCAGGCAAAACAAGCTTAAGTCTAAAATCCATAATTTAATTAAATATGATTCTTACGATAACTCAAAAGGGGGAGGGAGTTGTTATTACCCCATTTCACAGGAGAGGACTGAAGCTCAAACTTGTCAGTCAACTCATTGTTTCAGATCAACTCCACCTTGCAATACAGGAAAACCAATGTTAAGATGTGGAATTATTTAGACAAAATCCAAATGATAGTATCTGGAAGTAGTCTTTGGATGTTTGGGGTATATTACTTGGGGCTTACCAATATATCTGCTGCCTCCTTTGGAGACTTCTCAAACGCTTTTCACCTTAACCTTCAAATATTTACCTCCTGGCATAGCCAGATGCCAAAAGGAAGCCAGCTTTGATACCTCGTAACGCTGTATCCTCATTCCAAGATCTATTAACAAGGTAAACTTACATGTGGGTAATGCAGGCCTTTCCTCAGCATTCTGGGTGCTTCTGTAATTAGGATTTGCCCTTCCTTTTGGGCAATGTTTTCTCAGTCCGTCCTTTCTGCATGAGAAGAGATGACCATCTCTCCGCACTGTTAGCACTTGTAAGATGCCCTGCATTCTCAAAAGACCTTATGAAGCCAATTTCTCCTGTTCCTGGAGTTGACAGGAGATGACCCTGTCTTAGACTTGCATTTTAAAAGTAGTGACATAAATATCTTAAATGTCCCAATATCAATTACATACCCAATGCACATTTATGTGTTTGTGTATGTGTATTCCTATTATTAAAAAATTGCCTTTCTGGAAAACTTGCTGTTTTAACTGTCAGTCTCCCACAAACGGCCAGGAGAGTGACTGGCAGGCAGAATTGTATGGTTAGTGAAAAATCTGCTGTTATTGGGTAGAACCCAATGGAATGAACAGGACTTTGAGCAATAGCATTTTTATTCTGAAATCAAACAGCCTCAGATGACTTCTCTTTCCTGTCAAGTTCTGGAGGTTTTGGTGCTTTTCTTGTTTCTGTTTTTGTCCTGAAATTTGTACTTTTCCTATATACACTGAATGCGAAATAGCCTAGTGCCTTTCTTTGGGGATCCAGGATTTTGTTAGGTGATACCAAGGGATGCATGTAATTCTGTGACATTTTGTCAGGCTGTTAAAGAGTAAATTTTCCTTGGCTGTGGCAGGAGGTAATTATTTTTGTTTGTTTGCTCCTGACACGGGAAGAAAATTTGGGGTTGTTATTTCAACTATTCCAAGACACTTCTTGTTCTTTTTGGCAGGAAGGGAAAAATGCATTTTACTATTGAAAGAAGGGCCGGCCTCTGCTTTTCCCCTACAGACTGGATGCACTTTTTTTAATGCTGAATATTTTTGCAACAGTCACGTAGTGGTTCTGCCCCTCTCCCTGAAGCCGTCCTTAGTACACTTCTTCAGCCCTCCTGGCATTTGATCTGCAGCACTGTTAGGATCTTCCGACAGCATGCATGGAATATTCTCAAAGCAAACACAGCAATATATGTATGTGACTTCTGCCCTAGAGTTCACACTCTGATAACCGGAGCCAGGGATGGGCCTCTAAAGCCATAATAACAATAATAAGAACATAATAACAATAATAGAAATAACAATTTCTATTGCCTTTTAACATCAAACAATTAATTATGCAGATGGTTCTAAAAAGCAAGCTCCTGAAATGACATATTCTGTTGCCTAACTCCATGCGTTAAAATTTCAGGTACTTAATTAAAATGTACCAAAAGAATGCAACAGCCCATTAGGTACTGATTGAATTCTTTTTTAAAATAACTAAAATTTTAGGTCTCACCACGTTTCTGAAATTTCTCTGAGGTGAAGGGTGAGAACCAAGACCTCAGCTCAGGGGCTGAATTATGTCTACTGCCTTCTTAGAACGCATCCTCAAAGTCTGATTCCATAGAGGCAGTGGGTTCCCCCAGGGAAAAATGTCCTCTCTGTCCAACCCAAGACTAGCTCCTCTCACAGGTATCCCCCCCCGCCCCACCGCTTCACAAGGCCTTTGGGATCTGTTATTAGAGGGAAAAAAAAAAAAAGTTAACTGACATTGTTCTCAAGCAAATGTCAGTTTAAAAGTTACTTGCCATATAAACATCCATCATATATATTAAAATGAAAGTCCACTGGGTAAAAATTTATGGGGTTCATTATCAAAGAAACAGAATAATTATAACAATGATAATAAAAGAAGGCTCTAGATTGCTACTACACACTGGCACTGGATTTCCACAAGTATATTCTTAGTCATTTCTCACAATGTGTCTGGTAGACAGATATTATCCCCATCTCACAGATGAGCCAACTGAGGTCTGGTTCCCCAGTGACTGTTGTCAGCCAGGATTCCTTTTCGCTTGAGGAGAATGCTGTCCCAGGAAGAGTTGAGGTCTCTGTCTTAGAGAGACTTCTGGTCTTACCACCCTCATCAACACTACCAATTCTCCAAACCATATAGAAGTGGACCATGGATACATTTTAGGATTAAGCTGTGACCTTCACTTAATGTCTGGTTAGTACATGGCTCCCAACAGTAGGAGGGCTTTGCTTTTTGGTTTTAACCCCTGCCAACTTTCAAACAGAGAGGTCATCTGACCCTCTGCTCTTATTATTCATTGGTGTGGCTTTTATGAAGGCTAGATCTTTTCTATTTCTTAAAATTCACTACAGAGTTGTTGCTCATTAATAAAACAAAAACAAAAACCAACCAACAAAACAACAACAACAAAAACACTGTCCTCAAGGAGCATAGATATCCAACAAGTAAAGGTGGCAAAAAAATGGAGGTTGGTAATTTTCTTGTTGGACCCTACAAGGGTGGCCTCCTAAGTTTGTAGTTCATAGATCTCTGTACAGAATGGCTCATTTTTTTATGGCTTCACATCCCATTTTAATTTTTTCAGTTGGTCAGGATAAATACAATACATTATCTGAAGAGTATATTCATGTGAATAATACATTACAACCCTTAATGAAATACCACATGCTAAAATTAATTAAAAAGATACTTTTAGCACAAAACCTAAGGGGAAGTGGGGAAAGAGAGCACTTCTATATATTTTAGAGAGAAATTAGGTTTTTTTCTTAAATATCACTCTGTGATACCTATATTGACTCTCAAGATGTTTGTTTTATGCATTCAAATTAATAGTATACAAGGCAATTCTATATTTGTGAACAGTCAGTGCTCATGCCCAACGTCCAATGTGTCAGCATGCGGTAAGCGTCCTGGGACTAACCCAACCTCCTTTCTTTTTCTTGGGCTGGAGTTTCCTGGAACATGCCCCAGAGGAAGCTGAGCCTTCCTTCTCTGCTTCCAAAGGTAACTTGATGATCTGCTTCTCATCCCTGCATCCAGGGTCACTCTTTTTCTTTTTTTTTTTTTTAAAGATTTTATTTATTTATTCATGAGAGACAGAGGCAGAGGGAGAAGCAGGCTCCCCGCGGAGCAGAGAGCCCGATGCGGGACTCGATCCCAGGACCCTGGGATCATCACCTGAGCCGAAGGCAGACGCTTAATAGACTGAGCCACCCAGGTGTCCCCAGGGTCACTCTTTAATCTTACCCACCTCTTCTTGTCTTACTCAGCACCATCTTCTCTGCAATCCCTTTGCATGGTAAACACATCCCCCTATATCCATAATATATTTTCTGAACAATCCTTCCAACTTTGCATCTGTCCTAAAGCTTGGTTCTCACCTAAAATCAGCGTCCCTGGCTACCTACACACGTATACATGTACTACACACCAAATAACACACATCCTCAATCGCTCAGCACATAAATCCTAAAAAGATGAAGAACTAGACCAAGCATCCACATTATATGTTCTTGATACATAAAGCTAGCATTTTCATTTTACACTGGACTTAGAGTGTCCATTTATGGTCCACAACAGATGCTTGGTGCATAGTAGGCACTCATTGGGTATTTGCTGGATGAATGAATGAATTAATGAATGAAATCCTTTCTGTTTACTACCCAAAGTTGAATACCTAAAGCTATATCAATAGGGATGAAAAAATGGACAGATAGGAAGCATGGGGAAGCTACTTAAAAAGTGTTATGTGTGCAAAAAGTCCAGCTTACCACATAAAGGCTTTCATGGAAATACAGCCCCACATCATAAAAGTTTCCATCATGCCTCACTGGATGTGTTCTGGTCTTCAGCTCCTCCATTTGCCTCCACTGCAAGGCACAGCCACCTGGTCGACCAAGCAAGGACACTCTGAGGAGGTAAGAGCCTTGGGGAGCCTTGTTCTTGAGGCCCCTTATGCATTTCATCTGTATTTGAAGATGCTGAGGCACCTGACCCTGCTCAACCTAAAGACAAGACAGGTCTTTGAAATATGCAGGAACTGGGTAAAACCACGCAATTAGCCACAATGCGCTTCTCGGGGGTGGGGGGAAACAGACAATTATTTTCGCTCAACCTGTAATTGTCAGGTATTAGCAAAGATAACAGAGGAGGACACACGATATATAATTAGGAGGTCAAAAGGCAAGGCTGCCAATTATGCCAGGGAAAGTTTAGCCAATTTTTAAGCATGGTATGTTAATGATCTGTGACATCAGAAACCATTCATCTATTATAATAAGATAGAATTAACAGGAAACCAACACTTTTAAAAACCACACATCATGCTTCTTCAAGGTATCTGGGATGAGTGAACATGGGCAATGAGCTTCAAACTCAGAGTTTGAAAGGCGACAGCCCTTACTTCTGACACTAATCACAGACCATATGACACTGTAGGAGAGGAAACATTTTTTCTCTACCCTTCATGGTCTTCGCTGGACTACAAATTAAATTTACATGAAACAGATTAACAGGAGAAAGAAGCCAAAGTTTTATTACTACACAGCAAGGCCCAGTAATGAAATGGAAACCTACAGAAATGACCAAGGCAAGCAGTTTTTCTACCTTTTAGGAAGAGAGACAGTACATTTGTGAGAAATTGACAGGATAAAGAAAACAAGTGTTTGAGAGTTTTAAAGAGGAAGGAATTCTAAGCAAAATTTGGGCGAAGTAGTAGATTAGTAAAAATAAATAACAAGGTTTCTACATCTTTCTCCTCTTAAAAATTCCAATCTCTGGTGATAACCATGTCTTTTCACTTCTTAGTACAGGGAGGGTACCTTCCATATGGGAGACTGATTCAGGGGGACAGGGGAGGTTCTGAGTGGTCTTGCACTGGCTGTTTCTCAAGCAGCTTCAATTCAAAATAATCACTGTGCCATTGTGGTACATTTGGGGCAGCCTGCCCTTGGTCCCTAGACCACGTTGAGGAGGGAAGTACAAAGTAGGTCAGACTAACATCTCAGCCGGTAGTTTTATTCAGTTTCAACAAGAGGTCCACTTGCCCCATCAGCTTCAAATGAGAATAAAAAAATAAAGGAGGGGGTAGCATTTGTAAGTGCTTTAACTTACAACTTAGCATAAATTGTATGTAACAAGAACTTGATTCAGGCATATTTTATGGGACATTTAAATTTCATTGCTTACCTTCAGCTGACAGAAATAGGCCATTTTCATTTTTAGTAAGTGCTGGAAATTTTATACAAATTGATAAGATTTTTATTTTTTTTAAAGATTTTATTTATTTATTTGAGAGAGAGAATGAGAGACAGCACAAGAGGGAAGAGGGTCAGAGGGAGAAGCAGACCCCCTGCTGAGCAGGGAGCCCGATGTGGGACTCGATCCTGGGACTCCAGGATCATGACCTGAGCCGAAGGCAGTCGCTTAACCAACTGAGACACCCAGGCACCCCCAAATTGGTAGGATTTTTAATGGACTTGTTTCAGATTAAACAAAAATTAAACTGGGATTATTAATAACTCAAATGTCATTAAGTCATGTTTTCTATACTCACAAGTCCCAAATAGTCTTCAGAATAATTTGACCTCAAAGAATTCTCTATTACATTGTGCTTTAAGCAAAAAATAATGTCGTTTCTGGAAGCAGGTTACTCTCTTGGCTACCAGAGTTAGTAGCACTACCCATTAATCTGCAGCCAACAGTAAGTACTTATTAATCCTGCCTCAACTTATTTCGTGAGCGATAATATATATTTCCATATAGATAGTCTGCTTCTGGAATCAAATCACAGTTAAACAAAGAGCGAAAGTTGCTAAACTTCTTTTGTTTTTTCATATAAATCATACTTAAAAGCTAATCAGAACAACAATTATTTTTGGTTTAATTAGAAAATCTTAATTAACAAAAAAGACTTAACCTTAATATTTTGGTTTCCAAAAATATTTGAAAAATTAACACCAAGTGAATAAATAAGACAATCTCTTTAAACCTCAAGGCAGGATTACCGATGCAGGCAGACCGAGTTATTAAACACATTCTAAATTAAATGCCTCTATGAATTTTATACTGAAATATATTGTGATAGTTTTGCATGCCAATGTGACATTTTGTATTTTAGATTCATCTTCTGTAGTAATTTTGAAAATGTCATACAAACAAAGATTTTGTCATTAGCAATGGAATTACTATGCATGGCCGCTTAGCCATCTCTTTGCTGGCTCTTGCAGTTGTTTCAAGTCAGCAAACCATAAAAAATCTTTATCTCTCTGAAACACAGCAATTTGGAAGATAATCGAATGGTGACTAGGGGGCAGAAATGCCAGTCTGAGGAATTATACCACAATCTCTCTTGCATTTACAACCTTCCTCAAAGCGAGTGTCAGATGAGGAGGGAAAGAAGACAGAAGATCCATCAAATCTCAAACCTTGTCATATTTGCATGATGGCAGCCCTGCCTCATTGTCTAGTGAGAACCCAGCCTGGCACCATGGACACCGTGGACATGAGGAATTCCAATGGTTTCACAACTGAGAATTTTAGCCATTCTATTTTAGCAAAGACTTCTCCTCAAGAATATTAACTGAGACCTGCTGAAACTCTGTTTCTCTAAAGGGTCCCACAGGAGGAAAAGCACAATAGGAAAGGGAGTCAATAACAACTTATCTCATCACTTGGCATTTTGCAGCAGAGAAAAAGTTCATCGTGAGAGCCTCACCTTCCAGCAAGGTCCTGCTGCTCCCTTTGATTCATGAGTTACTTCTGGGAGGCTGCAGAGCTTGGCTGCGCTGTCTTCTCTACAGACATTTAGGTCTGCAATTAATGGTTGACTTGGCGCTCTGCAGCAGTTACAAGAAGAGGGGAGATAAAAGGAACAGAAATCGACAGTGGGCATAATAAAAAGGTTTGCCTTTGGAAACACAACACAATTTGATGTTTCCCTTAAACATTGTGTCAGATTAACTGAGAACTAGATAAATACCACATTGTCACCATTGATTAAAGTTGGGGAGATGAGTAGCTTTTGAAATGGGATCCTACAAAATACAAGACTCACAATATTCAGTACTGATCTCCCAACAATTAAAATGTGGCTTGTTTCAGAAATTACCAGAAGATCACATATTTGTAAGACTTTTCGCCACTTCATTTTCTACCCCCAGCCCCTTCCATCCTATAAATTGATAAAGAAACTCTGGAATGGGGAAATCATTTAAACAGATGAATAGCTGATATTACATAAACTTTTTTTCTTTTTTTGATGCAATGGTCAGAGATCAAGATCTATTTCTGCCCTCAAAATATTCCCCAGGCTTTTTTTTTCCTTTCTCCTATTAACATTTACTGACTTTATTTGACCTTCTTTTTTACTATTTATTTATTTATTTATTTATTTATTTATTTATTTATTTATTTATTTTAAGCTTCACATGTCCTCACAACATTCACCTACTTTCCCATATTCATTTGAATTAAGAGGGATCTTGTATTTCACTTCTTCTGACTTAAGCTTAATTCCATCAGCAGGGCCATCTGTGACAATGACTATTCCCCCAGCAGAGGAATGGCCTTTTGGATCTCGCAGCTGATTTAGTTTCTTGTGATAGAAATGATTTCCCTTAATTTGGTTAGAGCTACATTGACACAAGGGTTCATTAGGACACCCATTTGCTGGCAATTCAATTTCAAATTAAATACACTTTGTTGTAAATTTTATTAATTTTAAACTACTGTATCTATTGTCTTTAATGGCCCTATTATACAGTTATGAAGGTAAACAGATTTCATTAGTAAACATCAAACATGTTAGGTTAACCAGAGTGAAATAGTTTCCTCAGTTTCTTTCTTTGGTCTCTTGGCAAGCATTGTAAGGCACTCATGAAATATCCTAAAAACTTAATCTAAATAATTAGATGCTGAATTCATGATTATCATGCTAAAGGAAAAAAAAAAAGATCCTTAGTTGCAATCCCAGTTCTTTGTAATTAAAGGTTTTCTAAAAATAACTTCCTTAGTTAAAATGGAACATGCACATCAAAAGGTTAACACACAGCTTTATCATGATATTAGTTACCTAGAGTTAAGTCTAGAGATTTGTGTCCCCTTGGAGTAGTCATACCCTGGACCAGGAGCCAGACCAGACATGAGGTCGTTTTGAATTAGGTCCTGTGGCATATTACTACTCTTTTTTTTTTTTCACCTCATATACAGCACTTATTAATTTTGTGATTATATAAATATATGTTTACGTTTGCACATTATACAAAATTTGATCATATAAAAAGCCCCCCAAAAGTCATCCATTAGTCCACAACTCAGAGATAAACATTAATAAAATACTGAGGTCTAATCATCATAGCTAGGTAGCTAAATACACCTTTTTTTCCTCCTTACAAAATAAGGCCAATGATGTAAGTGTTATTTTGTCACCCATATAATGCACTTTGTACATTATAGGCATTTTCCATGAGATTAAGGTTTTTTTCTACAGCATAATCTCTTATTGTTGGGTATTTAGGTTAATTCCAAGTCTCACTATTATAAGTTAGCCCATAATTAAGTCTCTTGCATATAATGTCTTGTCTACCTCCCTGGCCATTTTCCTGGTCTGAAGTCCTAGCCCTAGAAGTACAGTGATCAGGGCTACTACACTGAGTGTTGTCTGACACCTCAGCATTATATAATCCTGCCCCCATGGCCTGTTCTCTGGGGCACTGAATACTCTTCACAGAGAGACAGGTCCCACTCCAGTTGATACCGTATTTTCTCTGCTAGTCAGATTAGAAATTAAGTAAAATGACAATGAATGAACAGCACTGATGTCTACAACAGGATTTCTCAACCTCTGCCCTATTGATATTTTGAACCACATAACCCTTTGCTGTGGAGGCTGGCCTGGGCCCTGTAGAATGTTTAACAAGATCTCTGGCCCCTGGGCGCCTGGGTGTCTCAGTTGGTTAAGTGACTGCCTTCGGCTCAGGTCATGATCCTGGAGTCCCAGGATCGAGTCCCGCATCGGGCTCCCTGATCGGCAGGGAGTCTGCTTCTCCCTCTGACCCCCCCCCCCATGTGCTCTCTCTCATTCTCTCTGTCTCAAATAAATAAATAATATCTTAAAAAAAAAATAAAAAAATAAAAAAATAAAAAAAAAAAAAGATCTCTGGCCCCTGCCCACTAGATGCCATTAACAGACCCTTTCCTAGGCTCAGTCGCAACAATAGAAAATGTCTCCAGACATTGCCAAATGTCCCCTGCGGGCAAAATCGATCCCTGTTGAGCACCACTGATATATGTATGAACAGTTATTACTGAATGCTTAGCATGTTCAGGGCACCCTTTTAAATATGTTATATCTATTATTTCTTTTAACCCTTATGATAATCCAACAAGGTATTCTTATTTCTGCTTCACTGATGAACTGATGTTGGAGAATGTCAACTATCTTATTTGAGGGCCCAAGATTCAAAGTGAGACCATCTAACTTGAAAGCCCCTCTGAACCTATACCTACTACTTCTGCATCTCCTCTTCTGACACAGAGAAGAAGCAACTGCCACCCCAGATCTTGGAAGTTCCTACCTTGGCTCAAAGATGTAGATACTTCCTGAGAGGTAAATGAGACATGGCTCCCAGCTATACCACCATTCACTATAATGCCCCATCCCCAACAGCCATATATGAATGAAAGGGCACAGACAAATTTCAAGAGGAAAGGAGGTCACAGTTTTCACAAACCTGATCCTTAGGGTGAATCAAACTAGGGGTGCCTGGTCCCTATAATTGACCCATATTTAATCGATAGTGAAACAAAAGAAAAGAAAATGCCTTGAATCTACCATGAAGGAACATACTTCTTGAATGTTTTGTCAGTCTTTAAACAGGACATAGGAATGTACTGATTGAGTCCTTCCCCTTCAAATTTTAAATCCTTCATCAAAGAAAACAGAAATGAAATAAAATTGATTAAAAATACACTTGAAATGTCATATGCAAAAGTGGGCTTCTCTAAGACCTGGATATGCTTACTCTGAAGGTTAAGGTTCCAGGAGACAAATAAAAACATGGGAGTTATACCTTGAGCAGCCACCTTTTATAGAATATGACTTTCCTCACTCTGCTTAGTTACCTTTGGCCAGGAAGGTAGAGAGGATAATAAAGAACATTAAAAAAGGAGGAGAAATGTTTGGTGGATGCAAACCCAGTTTTCTTTATCTCTGTTTCTCTCTTTCTCTCTCTCTCATGTACAGACACACACACACACACACACACACACACATGCACACATACCACATAATGGTATACTCACACAATGGAACACTTAACAAAATGTAAACAGAGATATGGCAGAATGTGTAGGATGCTAGAGATGTTAATAATAATTATGATCGTATAATTTATCATCCAATCCAGGACATTTTGGTAAGCAAAGAGGAAACAATTATTCTAGGACAACAGGCATAACCCAGGACTACCCCATGCCCAACATAATGTATAGCAATTCTATTAATAATACTCATCCAGGTGTTCTGAAAGGATATCATAGACAAACACCAACACATTTTGAGAAGATGAATGTTGAGGGAATGAAAGAGAGAAAGAGAGAGAACTCAAGGTGGAAGCTTCAGTCCTTTATAACCTAGCCTTGGAAAGGACATAGCAGCACTTCTGCGGTACCCTATGGGTCACACAGATCAACCCTGGTACAGTGTAAGAACGAACTACAAAAATGTGCTAATAGGAGGCCAGGATCCTGACTCCATAGCAATCACAAAGCCAAACAAGCAAATGTTGTCAGTTGCTTAAGTCTCAAGGTTGGAATGATTCTCCATGGCTCTCAGCTCTGTCCCCTGGACACCTGGTTCCACTCCATGGATCTTCCTTGTTTTTTTCATGAAAGCTAGCCCATGTTTGCAGCTAAGTCATTTCCTGCCAGTAGATTTGGGAGTCCAAAGACTCTTTTATTTTGGTTTCTCTCTGTCTCTTTTAGTTCAAGCGACTGGTTTTTCTGCTTATCTAATTCCATTTACAACTCTGTCGGTCTTCTGTGAATCTTAGCAGAGTCCACTTCATTAGGAAAAAACCAAACCCACAAATCTCTTCAAAAGAGGAACTTCCCTTCCACAGGCTTCCACTGAAAGATGCCATGTTATGTAGATAAATAAGGTTCTTAATACAGTTCTGCCAAGAGGACCTCTAAAATAAGTATGTGAGATCTAATAAAAAGTCTGATTCTACTAAGTAAATCTTTTTTTTTTAAGATTTTATTTATTTATTTGACAGAGAGAGACACAGTGAGAGAGGAAACACAAGCAGGGGGAGTGGGAGAGGGAGAAGCAGGCTTCCCGCCGAGCAGGGAGCCCAATGCAGGGCTCGATCTCAGGACCCTGGGACCGTGACCTGAGCCGAAGGCAGACACTTAACGACTGAGCCACCCGGGCACCCCTACTAAGTAAATCTTCTTAAATTTATCACATACTAATTAGCAGTGAGATTTCATAACAACAATGCTAATATACATTTATTGAGCACTGATACCCTACAAGGCATTGTATTTCATTCAGTCTCTTTTTCTATGGCTATCATTATAGTTTTGCTTTATACCAGACACAATGCTAGAAGCCAGGAATACAGTGGTATATAAAGATTTATATTATACCTGACATTATAAAGTCATCTTTCTAATGAACACTATAAATAAAATAAACTTGAGAAATGAGTAAAACAATGTCAAGGATGGTAAGAACAATCCAAAGAACAGTCTAGAGAAGACTTTTAGGGGAGGAAGGTTAGGAAAGAGTGATTTTTTTTAAATGATACCTAGTAAAAGAATAGTTTAGCCATGCAAAAAGCAAAAGAAAGTAATTGCTCCAGGCAGAAAGAACAGCATGTACAAAGGTCCTGAGGTAGGACATAGTTTTACATATTTAAAAAGAAGATCAGTGTGGTCTAAGTACAGCCTCAAAGGAGAATATTGGGAAATTGGGTTGGAAACATAAATAGTTTCCTGCTGGACCTGTAGGTGACGTTAACCAATCTACGTATAATGGGCAATTGGGAAGCCAGTAAAAGGTTTAAGTAAATGAGTAGTAATTATCTGTCCTATATATAACCAGTGATGAAATCTTAAAAATATTAAATGCATGTTTATTTATTCCTCTCTCCTATAAATCATGTTTCTCAGCAAAATTCAGCTACTGTAATTCCAGACAATTGGAGAAGAGAAATGTCTTCTCAATGTGGAGGACCTCAAAAAGGACTCACAACTGGGGCACCTGAGCGGCACTGTCAGTTGAGCCTCCGACTGTTGATGTCAGCTCAGGTCGCCATCTCAGGGTCATGAGATGGAGCCCCAAGTCAGGCTCTGTGCTCAGCGCGCAGAGTCTGCTTAAGACTTTCGATCCCTCTCCCTCTGCCCCTCCCCACCAAAATAAATAAATAAATCTTTAAAAAAAAAGTCACAACTAGAATGCATGAGGCAGTGGGGAACATTTCCCCTTTTGCTCCCAGTGTATTATGAACTGGAGAAGGAGGTAAAAATAAGAGAATCGAGCAGCCAAATGTACACATGTGGTATCTCCACCCCCACCCCAAGCCCCCTTCTCCAAAGCAGAAATCCTGCAGGAATTGCAGAAGAAGTGTGAGACAGTTTGAGGAGAAATCAAAGGACAGAAGGGTCATGTCAGGCTTTCAGTTAAAATTCTGAGAAGAGACATGTTCCATGGTACCTCATGTATCAACATGGCAGGTGTGATGTTAGTTAACCACATTAGAGTAAAATGGGTGCTTTGCTGTGGTTAATCACCAAGAAGGCCCAAGTTTAGGATCTCTATCAGTGAGGGTCCCAGCAGAAACATACGCATTCTCAAAATTAGATGACTAGAGGAGAAGATTTATTTACAAATGTACTATTACAAGGCTGTGGATTTAGGAGCAGGCTGTTTCTACTGTTAGGCTTGAAGGGATGAGGAGACAGAGTAGTCACCAGACACTGGAAGGAGAGTTATGTAAAGTCATCTACTCTTGAGTAGAACGGTGACCCTGGGTGGAGGGATGGAGGCAGCTTAATGCAGGGAGGGAAGAACTATCACATGACCTCTCTTCTCCCCTTCTTAGCCCTTAACAACACTCCCCATTGATGGAAAGCAACCAGAAGCCATAAGGAGTGGGAGCCCTATAGATGTGCCCTCACAGTTTAGTCTTGTGTGGTAGAGAATACTGTAGGTTTAGCCTGGCAAGTTTACCAAGGAGCAAATGTGTATGTAGAAAAAGCTGTAGGGTGAACCACTTCACTAAACTAGGAAGTCTTGCTGATGAATTGAATGAGGAAGATAAGGGGAAATAAAAAACCAAAAATGAATTTCAAATTTCTGGTCTAAGTCAATTAGTGTTCTCTAGTGCTGTTTACTGGGATAGGAAAAATGGGATAGATAATGCAAACACAGTTGTTGTGTTTTTTTTTTTTTTAAGATTTTATTTATTTATTTGAGAGAGTGAGAGAGAGCACGAGCAGGGGGAGGGGCAGAAGGAGAAGCAGACTCCCCACCAAGCAGGGTGCCCGATGAGGGACTTGATCAGGAATCTGGGATCATGACCTGAGCTGTAGGCAGATGCTTAACCGACTGAGCCACCCAGGCACCCACAAACAAGGTTTTGAGGGACAAAATATCAGCTTCCAGGTTGGACGTGTTAAATCTGCAGTGTTTTTGTGATACCCGCATGGCAATGGTAAGTAGGAGTGAGATCCAGGAGTCTGACAGTAAGAGCAGAGGTCAGAGGTTCTGGCTGTCACCAGTAACATAATGGAATTTAGGTGATGGGAATGAACGTAGCCATCCTGAGACCCTTCTAAGCACTTCTGTAGGCTTTGTCAGTTGATGCTGATGCTCTGAGTGTCAGACTGATTTCGCAGATGGGTAAATTGAAGCTTAGAGTGCTTTAGGTACTTGCCAAGGTTGCAGCACGTGGTGGAGACTGGAGCCAGCTCTCTGTGGTTCCAAAGCTCAGCTCTTAATCCATGTAATTGGCCCTTCATGTAGTTACCTTGTCGTTTTAGAGGCTACATGCATAGGGTAACAGTTTTCTTCACTCACTTGACCCCATATAGTTTCTATTATTAGCCCTTAACTAACATCCTTGTAAAAACACCTAAGGCTTGGATCAATGGATATATATGGTCCTTTGGAAATGAATAGAAAGGGCTAAACAGTAAAACTTTATTAAAACTTATGAAATTTTCCTTTGCACCAAATATTTTCCAAAAAAGATCAAACAGAGCAAGCCCGGTTTGCAAAGAGAATGAATGCCCTCATGGAGCCAACTATTTTCAAATCCTCTCAAGTACTCGAGAAGCATCAATTATTTATTAACAGTGAACTAATTAAAATTTATCACCTCATTAAGGAAGATTTTATCACAAACTTTATGACGTAACAATTATTTCATGCAGGTTTGGTCATATTTCTTCTTCCATATAAAAATATTCTTTTTTGTGTAGAGTTTATTTCAAAATACTTGGCAACCCAGACTTTCCACCATATCCTATTCATCTGAACAAGTGATGGCTTGTTATAATGGAGGATTACACAGAGAACGGTTTGGCAAAAATTATCAGTAAATATTGTTACTAAAAGAGAAATTAAGATAGTTATGTTCTGCGTATTCATCCAACATCTAAACAAAATTCAAAATATTCCTAATTAGCTATCGCTAAAAAAATTTAAATATTGACTTTCCAAAAATATGTCTTCAGATTTTCCTAGTTTGAACCACCTTTTCTAACAAAAGTATGAAAAAATAACACAAGGAGAACAAGATTGTTCTAGATGCTTCTATATTCAAAAAAACAACATAGGATAATGCTCTAAATGTTGTTACATTTTTCATAAATATCCAGAAATCCTCAAAAACTAAAACTATTTCTATTTCCTTAACTCTATCTCTCTCTTTTTTTTTTTTTTTTGACAAGTAATGTAAGTCACCAAAGAACCAGTTGGATTCTGCAAACTGAGTAGATACCTATTTTTCATTTTATCTAACAGTGAATTCTTTACTGGGATGTTATTATTCAAACTCTTTGCCTGTGGTAATGACTAACATAGGGAAGAAGAAAGAAATGAAGGACATAATTCAATTTTATCTAATATTTGTTGAGTATCTGTAATGTGCTAGGCACTAATCTATGGAGATTCTATGAAATAGCTGCCGAAATCTCACATTAACTATTTCAGGTAAACACTATAATTATCCTCATTTTTGAAGTGAGCAAACTGAGTAAATCAAGGTTAGATCAAGCCTGGAGAGTTGACCTCTAGAGCACATGTTCCTAATCCCTATATTATGGAGTTCTGAGTTTAATATTGTTTAACCATATATTAAATGATTTGAACCAATTCTCTTTATTCAAAAGCAATGCTTAGTAGGCAAACACACCATATGAGAAATCATTGCCACACTACAAGTGTGTTATTTAGAAATAACAAAGACTTAAGTTTATATGGAAAATCATCTCTATACTTGAATTTCATATATCAGATTTATAAAACAGTAATACTAAAATTGCCTTTGAATTTAATGTCAATTTTTCAATTTTTTGTCTAAAAACTTAAAACTTACATGAGCCATGCCAAGCAATATAAACAATATATTAAAGTAAAATCTTGCATGAAAATGCATGCTCTACATCTCTATCTGGAAATGCTGTCTCTGGTTATTTAACTATTTTAATTTTCTCTCAGTTTTCCAAAAAATTATACATTTAAGTACATAGGTACCAGCAACTTTAACATATGTCAATCTTAAATATATATATCACTAAACATATACATGGAATATGTATATGGGATATAATTAATAATTCTACAATGATTAAAAATGTAAATATGTCATAAAAATAAAAATTCCAAGTCAAATCATAGGTGAGAGTGGAATTATCCTTTGAAGGGCACAAACTTATTAAAACAATTCACTTTAAATATAGCATTCATAAAGTTACTTAGATTGAAGGATTAACCTAATAAGCATCAAGCTAAAGAATAATAGACAATAATGCCTTGGAAAATTTAAATAGTTTAATCTTGTCAGATGACATCCATAAAAATGTCTAGGTACTTTGAACTCTGTATTAACATTTTCCAAATATCAGAGTGAAGAGTGAGGATACACTATGGTTGATAAAAAAAAAAAAAAAAAAAAAAAACTCCCAAGAGTCTTTCTTTAAGAAACAATGAAAGTTGTCTTTCCATTCTACATCATCTTCTACTCAAAGCTCATAGGAGTCAGATCCCAGGCTCTTAGAAGAATGGGTTTTCTTGGGGTGCATGGGTGGCTCAGTTGGATAAGCATCTGCCTTTGGCTCAGGTCATGATCCAAGGGTCCTGGGATCAAGCCCTGCATCGGGCTCCTTGCTCAGTTGGCTGTCTGCTTCTCTCTCTTTCTTTGTCCACCCCCCCTCCCGCATGTGCTCTCTCTCTTGCTTGCTCTCTCTCTCAAGGGAATAAAAAAGAAAAAAGAACAGGTTTTCTATTAATATGTAGGAGAATATAAAACATGAAGACATGGATTCAGAAAGTAAGAAAATCTAAAGTTAAATTTCCAAGAAATATAAAATCAAATATGAAACAAATATTTGGTATGATCCAGAGTAGGGGAGATACTGAGAAATACCTGAGGAATAATGCACCACTTTACAGATTCATGAAAGCTTTCATAACATACAAATTTCCTAAATTTATTTAATTTTCAAACTACTTTTAATAACTGCTTTACTGAGGCGCCTGGGTGGCTCAGTCGTTAAGCGTCTGCCTTCGGCTCAGGTCATGATCCCAGGGTCCTGGGATTGAGCCCCGCATCAGGCTTCCTGCTTGGCGGGAAGTCTTCTTCTCCCTCTCTCACTTCCCCCTGCTTGTGTTCCCTCTCTCGCTGTGTCTCTCTCTGTCAAATAAATAAAAAAATAAAAATAAAAATAACTGCTTTACTGAGGTATATCTTAGAATCATGAGGAAAAAAAATATTTCTGATGTTAAATATAAAATCATGCCTTTAAAAGAAAAGAAAATAATAAAATCATACCTCTTGCCTTTCAAGTAAAGTATCTACCAATGACCTAATACCATGAAAACTCTTTCTAGAGTACCCTGACTTATTATTATTTTATTTTTATTTATTTTTTTAGGGAGAAAGAGATAGAGAGCTCGAGCGGGGGGAGGGGCAGAGGGAGAGGGAGGGGGAGAATCTTAAGCAGCCTCCACGCCCAGCAGAGAGCCTGATGCAGGGTTCGATCTCACGACCCTGAGATCATGACCTGAGCAGAAATCAAGAGTCGGATGCTTAACCACCTGAGCCACCCAGGTGCCCCTACCCTGTCTTTTTAGAAGAAGATATCTAGGGTGACAAAATAATGGTAGTTGGTCAGGGAAAGTTCTACTTTATGGAAGAATTACAGCTAATAAATTTAGACAAAATGGTAGAATGTAAAGCCATAATTTTGCAATTTTTAATGAAATTAGTATTTCAGGCAAGGATTACCAATTGATATAATAACACTAAACAGTGAATGGTTGATGAGGAAGTGGATATTGTTTGCTACCAAAGTAATATCACACAGATTTTTGTTTATTTCAAAGGGAAAATAATAGATGAGTCAAGCTACCATCACCATAAACCAATGACCAATTCTTGCATCATAAATTATGCAATGATCAGATATTATTCATCTCTAGGTGTGTTCAAACAGGACTTCACAATATTGTCTCCAATGTCTTCCAGCCAAAGATATTCATCTTGAATTCAATCAGCACCTTTAGATCAACTTCCATGTTATTGGAAGTACAGGGAATAAGAGAACAGGCTAACATCACCAGATGGAAGCGATTTTACAGGTCTGTCGATAGAATGTCTATGGTAAATCTGACCCAGTCAACGTGTCAGGCTTGACTTACAGGACACAAGACGAGATGCAGTGCATGGTCCTGATTAGGTCCTGGTTTGGACAAAAACATAGTAAAGGGCATTTTGGAAATAATTGGTGAATTTGAGTATAGACTGGATATTAGATAAAATTAAGGAATTATTTTGAATTTCATTAACTATGTTGATAGCTTGGTCTATGTTCTTATTTTTTTAATGGCATAAAGAAGTTTGCTTTGGGGGGGGCTGGCTCCACACGCCTCTTACAAAACTAACATAATGATTTATGAGCTCCCCCTCTTCTAAGACAGGTCCATGGAGATGTCCAATAGTTTCTTACTATTAAGCTGCCATCAGAAAATGGCCTTTAGTAAAGGACTGGCTGCCATAGTGACCTCCCTCACCAAGCACTGCTAGAACTAGCCAGGAGAACTGGAACCATGAGAGAAAGGTTACATATTTCTGACTTAACTTTTTAAAATATTAAACAATGAATTTGGGGTTGTCAGAGAGCAATATTGGGTCAAAGAGTCCCAAACAACATTACCTCATGATGATTACCCTAAAGTTCAGCATCTTTACTTTTACCATAATCCCTTAAAGGCGTAATTCCTTTTTTCATATTTCTCTAAAGTGATACTCAGCTACATTAGTTCTCTTTATTGAGTTGACCCAAGAGAGGAAAAATGTAGCTGCAAAACCTATTAGTGCACTTGAGAATTTTTTTTTTAAGTGTGAATTTTAAGAAAGAAGGATTAGACACCAGAGTCTCCTATGCATGCAATGTAAATTCAATTTCCAATTGAAATTTCTTCATAGATATTATTTTCTTGTGACAGAAGTGGAAAATTAAGCAGATGTAAAATCATTGTCACAGTGGTCACAGCAATACTTTAAAAGCTTTTCATTACCTGAACAAACTTGTTGTATCTGTGAAGCCTTCTTAGGCAGTAAATAGGATTGATAAAATAGTTAATAATATATGATTGATAATGGTAGCTAATAACTTTTTTCCTAAACAAAAAAAAAATAGAAACTTTAATATTTCAGGTTCTTTTTGGAAAACTTCTGTGAACCTGTAATACATCTTTTACATGAAATACACATATTTTTTTAAATTTGGAAATGATTTTAAAATATGATTTATTCACTGCTGTGTGTAAATATTTTTCTTTTTTTTAAACATTTTAAGACAAGTTTATTGTGATGTAAGTGATATTTAAAAATCAGCCCATGTTTAATGAGTACAATTGGATGCGTATGGAAACTATCACAATAATCAAAGTAATAGACACATCCATCACCTTCAAAAGTTTCCTTGCATCTATTTTTTTTTAGTGTGTTGTGAGAATGCATAACATGAGATGTACATTCTTGACAAATTTTAAGTAAACATGCAATCTTGTTGACTGTGTTCACTATGGGGTACAGCAGATTTCTAGAACTAATTCCTTTTGTATAAATGAAATTTTATACCAACTAAACAACTCCTGTAAAAGCATTTTAAATGAGCTAAGGGAAACTGCCTGAGGAGTGGGATTTTTTTCCTGTACACTCTGCCATCAACCTCATTTCTGCTGACACATTGAGATAGCTATGCTCTCCACTCCTGGAATCTTGTTAATTATTTTACCCTTTATTATAATAAATGCATTAAAAACTTGAGGGGCATGCTATCAGTTGTCTATTGCTTTGGGGTCTTTTAAAAGATTTATTTATTTATTTATTTGAGAGAGAGCAAGAGAAAGCAGGGGGGAGGGGCAGAGGAAGAGGGAGAGAGAGGCCTAAACAGACTCTGGGCTGAATGTGGAGCCCCATGCGGGGCTCAATCTCACGACCCTGAGATCATGACCCAAGCCAAAACCAACAGTCGGATGCTTAACCGACAGGGCCTCCCAGGCGCCCCAGTTCTCTATTGCTTTGTAACAAATTTCTTAGCATCTGGAGATGATAAACTTTGATCATCCTGGTTTGTGAGGGTCAGAAATGTGGGATTGGCATAGCAGGATGGTTCCGTCTCAGGGTCCCTCACAGACTGCAATGTGGCTGTTGGCAGGGACTTGAGTCAGCTCAGGCAGTTGTGAGGAAGATCTCTTGAACTCCCGCATGCCTCTACACGACTGCCTCCTCACAGATCAGCTGGCTTCCCCTAAAGTAAGTGATCTAAGAGAGTACCCACACAGAAACCCCAGGCTTTTTATCACCTATTCTCAGAAGTGACATACATCACTTCTCCAATATTCCATTTATTAGAATCCTGTAAATGATTCCTACCAATACTTCAGGAGAGGTGATTACAGAGCCCAAATCTCAGGAGGTAAGGACCATCAAGATCCTCTTCAAGGCTGCCTACCACGGGGAGAAAATGTTATAAAATCCCCATTTTCCGTCCTTACTAAGCACCTCATTCTAAAGCATCATTTCCAAAGATAATCCATGATCTGCATAAAGCTCCAAAATTTTGATGGAAATTGTGGGACTGTGGCAAGAATTGGGACCCGGCAAAAACATGTCATTAAAAAATCACACCTTTAATCGTTAAAATAATCTGCTTTTATTTGAGTATACCTGGCACATAATGTTACAGTAGTTTCAGGAGCTTATATATAGCGATACAAGAAGTTTCTCCGTTATGCTGTGTTCAGCAGAAGTGTAGTTGCCATATGTCACAAACCCTATTCCTTCATATTCACAATATCTCAAAGCTGATGATGTAAATCCCAGCATGCACTAATTACCTGAGGGATACAGAGCAGATGCTTAACGACTGAGCCACCCAGGCACCCCCTGATGCCATTCATCTTGAGGCTTCCTTAATATTTTATATTACTTTTATTAACAGTTATTTTAAAAAGGAGCTTGATATTCCCTGGGAATGAACAGGCTGACAGTCCAACTTAGGTGGCATGCCTGTTGAGGGTTTTTTTGTTTTTTAAGATTCATTTACCCACTTGAGAGAGGGAGAGGGAGAGAGAATCTTAAGCAGACTCCACACCAAACACAGAGCTAATCGCAGGGCTCGATCCCAGGACCTGAGCCAAAGGCAGACACTTAACTGACTGAGCAACCCAGAATCCCAACAAGTATTCTTTTTTAACATTAAGCTTGCATATATTTCTAAGCTCCTGTTATTTAGAGGATATAAGAAAAAGTCCTTGGGGTGCCTGGGTGGCTCAGTCGTTAAGCGTCTGCCTTTGGCTCAGGTCATGATCCCAGGGTCCTGGGATCGAGTCCCACATCGGGCTCCCTGCTCGTCAGGAAGCCTGCTTCTCCCTCTCCCACTCCCCCTGCTTGTGTTCCTGCTCTCGCTATCTCTCTCTCTGTCAAATAAATAAATAAAATCTTTAAAAAAAAAAAAGAAAAAGTCCTTGTCCATAAGAAAATTGTGATTGAGTTTGCAACAAAATACATTTGAATAATAGTGCAATATACTATAGGATCAAAAGCAGATAAGATGGGAAATTTCTGACTAATAAAGACACTGGATTATTCATATATGATTTAATAGCTAATGTTTTTATTATTTTAATACCACTTATTGGATCAGGCTCTTTATACATAATAGTTTTGGCAACATTGTGTGATATGCATTAGTATTTCCATCTTATTGAAGCTAATATCCTGAGAGTTTAATTGAGTTGTCTAAGACCACATATGCCATAAGATTTGGAGGCTATTTGAACCCATTACTCTCTGACTCCAAAACCCAAGTTCATCCACCATAACATGATGCCTCCCTTAAAAATAACTAACGAGGCAGGGAACACCTATGAGAAGCTATTCAACGTTTTTGACCAAGGAAGTAAAATAATGACTTACACTTTAAGCACTAATCCTACAATGGATTGGAGCAAAGAAAGAAGATAAGCCAGGAAAACGGTTAAGATTTTGTTAAAGTTGCCTTACGCTTGAACTTGTTACCTCACAGGCATTGAACTACCTTAATAAGAAGCATTTTGTTAATTGCACAACTGTTCAGCAAGGAAAGAAATGTTTATATTTAAAAGAATGTATTTATGCCAAGTTACAATGTTTTCCTTTAATTATTTGGGGAAGGTGGACTGAAAAAATCAGATATTTACCTATCTCTATTTTAGTTAAGATTTTTAGAAAAACAGTATCTTCTGAGGTAATTTCAGGGGGATTCCAAAGGGCATAGAACAGGTTCTAGAACAGAATTCACATTCTTTCCTCCTCCGCAGCCTGCTCCACCCTTTCTCATTCTTAACATTCTTGTTTCTTCATTTCTAATTCCCCTCATTCATCAGTCCTTCAAAAATTATATATTCATGCAAAAATTATGATATTGAGAATCATACCAAAATTTTTACAAGTACTTATGATCACTATACATGCTGAAAGAAGAAAATGACAGAGAGAAGGGAGAAAAAGGTAAGGAATAAAACCATTCTCTTGCAAGGAAAGCTTAAAAATGATAGATTTTTTTTTTAACAATAGATTGGAAATACATATCTTTCACCTTTACAAAAAATGACAAGATGTGTATTATAGTTCCTAGACGATGAGGATTCGCCAGACACCCACAAGAGCCCTCAGGCTCAGAAGGCTGAGGCCAACCCAGCCGCCCCTCCGCCCTGCCCTGCCCTGCCCTGCCCCGCCCCGCCCCCGAGGCTGTGACACGTGATCCAGGCTGAGCAATCAACACAATTTCAGATTGGAGCCCAATGAGGAGGATTCAGGGATCCAATACATGGCCTATAAGGTCCAATCAGATGGAAGTAGAGGGCATTTGAAACCTTGAGTGAGAAAAAACCTCACATACGGATTTTAGCAAACTAAAAGCATTCTTTTATTTATTCATTCATTCATTTTATTTATTCATACCATAGCAATTACAGTATCTGTCCATTGTTTGACAGTAAGTGCTAAACAAGGTTGGAATATGACCTTGAGGCAAAATAAACAGATGAAAACAGGCCCTGAGAATTATAAAAGGTCCTAGATGGCTCAACTATTCTGATTTCTCTTGACTTAACTGCAATGAGGCAATTATTAGAGAGGACATCCTGCAACCATGTGTCTCAATTCGACAGCTCCAGCCATATTTCAATTCTTTCTTTTTTACTCTACCCTAGGTTCCATATATCTAATTTTCAGGTTTCACCATTCATTTAATAAAAAAGGAAATGTCTTCCAAAATTTGCTACACATTTTGGATTCCAAAACAAATTTGACAAACTACTTTTAGTTTCCACTCCTTAATTAATATATCTCTCCAGGCCATTGAATGAGGTCTCCCTTCAGTGGGTGAAACTGTGGATGCCCCCTGCCCCATTAACTTATAGCACCGTTTTCTCTTTCCTCATCAATCCTCACATTCTTTAAACTCTACATACCTGGGCATGTGTATTTGAATAATCTAAACTGAAGGCATTAAAACAAAATTAACATGCAAAATGCACTGCAGTGCATTCCTTTGATTCCAATTCTCTGTGTGATAATCCCATTTGATCTAGAACCATAGAGTCATAGAAACTGGAATGTCTATATTTGTTGCTGTTTTTTTCCAAGAATAGTTAATTCAACCTTATTCATCATCCACTGGGGACACTTCGCACATTAACATTTAAAACAATAATTCACATTCGCTCACCCCATTAATCTTGGTTTGTTGAACTGCCAGAAATTTCACTTGATAGAGATTTGGGTTAAGCAGATGTTCTACTATTCTGCTGTGTCTCAATATGAATTTGTTTCATCACTTACTTTTCTCCAGCAACTGGTTGAGATTCATTCTATTGCTTCATTGTGTGGGCACCATACCTAGTTGAATTTGGTTCAAATTTCAGTCGGCTGTTACTAGTTGAGTGACTTTAGGCAAATTACTGAATATCTCTGAGTCTTAGTTCCCTCATCTGTAAAGTGTGAGTGGTAATATTTATCAATCTTATAATATGAGCAATAAATCAGTTTAGAACATAAAGTACTTAGAATAGGTCATAACACTAAATAATAAACATCCATTTCTAATTTAATTATACATCATTACCATTATCATCTGTAACACTTGGCAATATTGAGTTCTCTGTAAATATATATTTACGTACATAAATATATATGAATACATACATACATATACAAAAAAGACTGTAGGAGATATATATGTGGGCTTTGTTGTTGTTGTCACTGTGCTATTTATTTTCCTTGTTTTCATATGGTAAGATGAGCAGAAGGTTATGAATGAATGAGTAAAGCCTTTCCCACTAATCACAGTGCCCACTGAACATGTTATTGCACTGGTCCTCTTGTGCCTTCTAAGCTCAATTACGTTCAGAGTTTGGCAAGGTCTTTAGATTGGAAAAATGGCAAACTGTTGAGAGAACAGATCTTAATAAAGACTTTTGATGGAGCATTTGCCTGGTTCTATAAAATTTATAAAATTTATATTCACCAAGCAACAATTCTTTCCAGAACTCATTACCAAGGCCCCAGCCATTTATCCAGAGTAGCTAGGGTAGCTTCCTTCCTGAAGCTAATCTTTATCCCATGCCTACAATGATCCAGGCACTGTACTAAGAGTTTATCTAAATTATCTCATTCATTAATTTATGTTTTAATATAAGCTTCGCACCAACTTATGAGGTGGATACTATTATTATTTCCATTTTACAAAACAAAAACAAAAAAGTGAGGCAAAGAGAAGTCAACTTGCCCAAGGTCACCCAATATGAAACGGAATAGCTGGAATTCGAATCCTGTCTGTCCCCCCTCAGAGCCTGTGATCTCATTCACAGGCCATGCCTCCAATTTCCCATTCCATGTTATACAACCAAAGAACTCCACCTAAGAGACAGTAGGGTGAGTCCAGAATCTAGACCATAAAGTAATAATAATAATAACAACAACAACAATAATAGTAATAATAATAGTAATAAACAGCACAATAATAATAATTTACTTTTTTATAGCACTTTAAATTGTTCAAAAACACTTTCAGATACTGTACCAAATTGGTCTTACATAACATAATGAAGTAAGAAGGGCAAGTGTCATTCCTATTGTTTTGCAGATAAGAACACTGAGCTACCGGAGAGGTCAGACAACTTGCTTAAGATCACATTTAAGTGAACACAATGTAGCAGGATTCCCAGGCAAGTATGTTATTATGTAACTTGGTAATTTTTTTTTCTTATGTTTTTGTCATATCACAGAGAACCCATTTGGCTGGTTTATAGGCTTTGAAAACAATAGGCTAAATGTCATCAGTTGTTTTACCTAAAGATATTATGACTGAATCCCACATGCTTTCTTATTTTCCTGATTAATCCACATCTTTCTTCAATCTAGAAATACTAGGGCAGCCTCCCAGAGACAAGCCATCCCCTTCCAGGGACCAAACCCAGGATACCTCCACTACCATGGCCTCAGGTAGAACACTGCAGATGGATAAAGATGAAACAACAATATCACCCAAGAAAAGAGACCACACAAGAACTAAAGCTCACAATTCACCTGTATATGTGTTTCATAAAAAAAATAACTCACTACGAAAATCACAAGGCCAATCATTAATGTATTCTGATTACTCTGTTTCACAAATACATCAAGTTGCAAAATTTAAAGAACCATACAAAGTACCTTATCTCATTCAAGTCAGCTGCTACTATGCTATTGCTGACATATCCTTAACTTTTCTCTCTGCTCTTATAATTCTCAGCACTTTCTTTACCTACATTGCCTCCAGGTCTTGATCTGACCCGGACTGTCCAAACTCTTCTGGCAAGCTCTAAAATCATCAAAACTTCCTCCCGCTGCCTGAACTACATTAATGATGGACTTATGAGATTTCTTCCTGTCTGTGCTCAACCCTCACCATATAACTATTATAAAAAAAAAGTCTCAAAACCATTTTTCTCCAATATTTCTTGATTCACTACCTCTTCTACAAAGGAACCAGAAAATAAAATTGGAAAAATTATTATGTTCCTATCATCTTCTGCCCCTCATCACTGGTTTTCTAAATGTTTTTCCAGTCTTAAATGATTTCTTTCCAATCAAAGGAAAGCATCTTTAATAAATAATAAATAAGCCAACCCTCAGGCTTTAGTATGTCACAACCAGTTCTTGGGTTAGTATGTCATAACCTGGGGTTGAATTAACACCCTTTCCTTTCTACTTTTTTGAGCTTTTATTGTGTACCAGACAATTTATTAGATGCTGAGCTACTATGTAGAAAAGGCAAAGTTCCCTTTTTAGGAGTATATCATTTATAGAATCTAACCTATAAGCAAACCAATAATGAACTGCTAGGATGGAGCTTTCACCAAAGCTCATTAGAATGGAAGGAAAAGACCATCTAGTTTCTTGGGAAAAGTCAACAAGGTAAATATCTCAGAAAAAAAGGAACAATGTGTCGGTGCAAAGAAGCTTCCTCCTGAAACTATAAAAGATTTGATAATTGCTAGAGTATGGAGGACTAAGGACAGAAAAGTAGGAGGTCAAGTTGGAAAAACTGACAAGGATCAGAGAACAAAAGACATTGAATACATTTCAATGTAATTTTGAGTTTTATCTTTCTTTCATTCTTTTAAAAGTATTGAGTGTCTCTGATGTGTTAGGCATTGTAGATGAAAGGGAAATGATTGCTGGTTTCAAACAGGGAAAAATCTAATCAGATTGTCATTTTAGAAAGAATCTCTGGCAGCAGTGTGGAGGGCTGATCACAACACAGAGAGGCGAGTAAAGAAGGTATGGCCACAGTGAGGGGGCAGGTGCTGTAGCTTTGGGGATGTGGCAATGTGGCAGGAGAGGAGAAGCAAGATTAGAGAAATGCATGGGAGGTGAGTAAATAGGACCAGGTGGTTGATTTGATTTTAAAAAAAGGTAATGAATTCCAGATTCCTAGTTGGGAAAACCACATAGAAGATGGTGTAATTTTCAATAAGATAAAGAATTCAAGAAGAGGAGGTTTGAGCTGGGAAGGGAAAAAGAAAGTGGGGACATCTGATCATCATTTTGGTTTTTGGTTTTTGTTTTTGAGAGAGTGCATGCATGCAAGATGGGGGAGGGGCAAAGGGAGAGAGAGAGAATATCTGAAGCAGACTCCATGCTGAGCACGGAGCCAGAGGCGGGGCTTGATCTCATGACTTGAGATCATGACCAGAGGTGAAACCAAGTGTCAGTTGCTTAACCATCTGAACCACCCAGGCACCCCTGATGATTGGTCTTGAAGGCAGTTTAATATGCAGCTCTGGAGAGCAGGATGGAGATGTGGTTTGGAGACATAAATTGAGTCTTCAGAGAATAATTTCCCTTTATAGGGAAAAAAGGATAAACGGTCAAGGAAGAGTTGTTATTCCATTTATGTGTTTTTAGGAGGCCAAAGCCTTATCCATTAGCCTACTGGGGCTTTCTCGTTTGTTTGTTTTTAAACTGAGGATGATTTGAAATAATTGATAAAGAGAAAAATCAAAGGAAGTGTTTGAAGATACAAGAGAGACCTTTGCTTCCACTTTAAGACATAAAAAGTCTCAAGAGAATGTCTCTCCCTTCCTTTAAAAAAAAAAAAGGTAGCATAATCTACAAAACAATAGGGTTTTTAAAAGCTTATTTGAGAGCTTAGGTCACAAAGAAACATGGTCAAATGAAACCCCGAAAATTATTATTATCTCCTAGAAGAAGAGTCTCACAGCTGCTTTTATCCTCACAGAGCAGTGGTAAGAGGTAGAAGCTACCATAGATATGGGAAGAAAAACAAACTATTTCCCTAATTTTATCAAGCCAGGGGTGGGCCAGCATGAAATTTTAGAAGTCCTTGGAGTTTCAAATAAACAAACAAAATGTATACTACGCACCAATTCTTTTCCATGGGTCCTCACTGAGTACTCATAAGAAAGATTAGAAGTAGGACAGGAGAGCAGAAAGAGACACCCCGTAGCATATGATACAAGCATGTGACACAAAAGCTACGAAATACTGAAGGAAGAGCGGGAGACTGAGAGGAGTCAACAACTATTCTGGCCCCTTCACAGAGTGGTCAGAGGAGGGACAGAAATGCTAAGAGAGACCACTTCCCCCACATTGCAAGTACATAGAGGCTGTTGACGGGCAGATGAGGGCAGGAAAATTGAAACAAAAACTCGAGCACTCAGATCAGAAGCCCCACTTAAAGGAAGGCTCTGATTTTATCATTAGATAATTTGAGCACTGTGGTGAGCTAATCTACCCAATGCAAGCACACAACCCAGACCTCCTGACTGAGTGCTTGCAGACTGAGTCAACTCCGACACTCATAACATAACAGAGGAAGGAACATGCCTTTTCTTGGCAGAAATATTATTTAATTTAGTATCTCTTTTTTTTTTTTTCACAGAATTCCAGCATTCAATTAAAAAAGGAAAAAAAAAAAAAGACAAGATGCAAAGAAGCAGGAGAACATGCCCTATTATCAAGACAGGAAGCAGTCAGTGGAACCATACCCAGAGATGGATGGGATGCTGAAGTTATCAGGTGGGGACCTGTATAACAAGGCTAAAAAATAAGTTAAAGGGTCCTGTTAAAAAAGATGAACAAGTTTCATGAGCAGATGATAAAGACTACAAAAAGTCAAATGGACATTTAAAAAATTAATAAGAGGAACGCCTGGGTGGCTCAGTCAGTTAAGCTTCCTGCTCTTGATTTCAGCTCAGGTCATAATCTCAGGGTCATGAGATCAAGCCCCGTGTTGGGTTCTGTGCTGGGCATGGAGCCTGCTAAAGATTCTCTCTCTCCCTCTCCTTTTACCCTTTCCCTCCTCTCTAAAAATAAATAAATAAATAATAAATTAAATAAATAAATAAATAAGAAAGATATCAATGATCAAAAACTCTTTCAGTGGACTTAGCAGACTGAATGGGGCTGAGGGGGAAAATGAGTAAAACTAAAAATAGGTTAATATAAATGCAAATTCAAGGGGAAAAAAAGTTCACATAAATAAAGTCAGTATCCAAGATCCATGAAATACATCTTATAATCTAACATACAAAGAGTCCCAGAAAAACAAGAGAGAAAGAATGGGGCAGAAGATATATTTGAAGAGGTAATGGCTAAGACTTTTACATAATTGATAAAAGACCAAAACCACAGACCCAAGAAACTCAACAAACTTCAGGTAGCAAATATACAAAGAAAATCAAATCTAAGGATCATCAGAACCAAAACAATGAAAACCAAATAAAGAGAAAAATCTTGAAAGTCCCCAGATGAAAAGACATATAGTTGATTCTTATCATTTGTGGTAGTCATGTTCAATAAAGTCACTGCACACATTGAATTAGTGAATACTGAACCATTGTTCCTAGGGAACATATGGGGTTAGGTGTCTGTGAGCCTCTGGTCACATTTTATCAATAGAAACACTACCTGTTACATATAGTCATTGCCAACATCCATATAAAACAAGCCTGTCTCATTACACAAACCTCCTTTACCACATCACCTTTCCTCATATAAAACTTCACTGGTATTTCTAAAATTCTTCCACAGCCTCCGATCCACCAAACCTGCCCTGACGGCAAGTTGAACATTTTTCACATTGCATCACCTTTCAAAACATGAAAGTAGGTCAGCACTAACTGAGGTAGGTTTAACACATTCCTGAACCTAGGAAACATGACAACAAATTTATCTGGTTTTTAGTCTCAGAAGAATACTGCCCATTATGCTTTAAATATGAAATGAGTTGTCATCTCATGAATCCACAAATTTAGCCACTTTTCCATCTTTTCCATAGCTCATTACCCAGTATAGAAGTCACTTTAGCACTCTCTGGAGCAGCCTCATGCAGAGGAGGTGAATTTCCTCTTCCTTTTTCTGGATGTACTGTATTCTTGATTCATTAATATTCAACTCACAGTCAATGGAACTGCAACTCACATGTGAATGAAGCTTACCTAAAATATATAATTTCTCTATAAGGCACATCACAGCTTTCTTGTGCTTAGGAAGACTAGACAGACTTAACTACACGTGGGGACTATTTGAAACAGTGAAATCACCAAAAAAAGGGAAAGAAATGCAAAAAATGTGGCATTAAATAGACCACAGAAAGTACCCTTGTTTAAATAGGAGAGCTGAAAGAAGAAAGTAGGGTGTTACCTTGTCCAACCACAGCTGGGAACTTGCCCAACAGGCAACTCAAACTTTTACCATTCTGCCCATCTTCATGAATTACAACAAAAGTGCCACAATGATTGATTTGGAAATTACAAATAAATTTTAGCAGGTAAGTGAATTTGCAAATCAGGAATCTATGAATAATGACAATTAACTGGATCTCATATACAGAAACAACAGAAGAATGAAGGCCAATTTCACAAATGAGACAATGGAGGCCAGAAGACTATGGAATAGCATATTTTCAGTGCTGCAAGAAAAACTGTCAGTCTAGAAGTCTATGTTCAACAAAAATATCCTTCAAAGTGAAAGCAAAATAGAGATATTTTCAGCCAGATGAAAAGGGAAAAAATTCACTTATGGCAGCCCTACACCATAAGAGTTATTAAAAGAAGTTCCTTATCTGACTAGAAATACCAGATGGAAATCCAGTTTTGGAGGAAAGAATAAAAGACACCAGAAATAATAATAATATGGTGGTAAATATAAAAGATCTTTATATTACTATTTATATTTTTAAAGATATGAGTCTTTCCATTTCTTGAAGAGCCTATTAACTTTTTGAAGCAAAATTATAATAATAACAATGCTTTGGAGGTTATAGAATTTATAGAAATAAAATATGTAAGACCAGGAGCACAAAGCATGGGAGGTTTACAATTGGAAATATGCTATTGTCAATTTCCTAAATGTTCTGTGAAACAGTGAAATATTTTTGAAGGCAGACTGTGATAAGTTAGAGATGCATTCTGTAATCTCTAGAACACCATTAAAGAAAAAAACAACACTAAGGAGGCATGATTAAAAACATCAACAGAATAGATAAAATGGATCCATCACCAAAAAAAAAAAAAAAAAAAAAAAAAAAAAAACCTCTTAAAAGGCAAGATAAAAAGAGAAGAACAAAGAGAAAACAGAAGAACACAGAGAAAACAGAATAACAAAGAGCAGGCAAGATAAATAGAAATCAAATAACAAGATGATATATTTAAACTCATACATATTAGTGATTTCATTAAATATAGTCTAAAACCTTATACAAAGGCAGAGATTGTTATACAAAATAAAATACCAAGACCAAAGTATATGTTGTTAACATGAAACATACATTTGACATAAAATTTTGAAAGTAAAGGAATGAAAAAATGTAAACCATGCAAACACTATGCGAAGAATCAGATATATAATATATAATTTAAAGAATCAGATGTATAATACATAGTATAATCAGGTGTGGCTATATTACCATCAGGCAGAGCGTCTCCAGATAAAGAGTATGACCAGAGCCAAAGAGGGGTATTTTGTAATGATTAAAAGGAAAAAATAATAGTCTTCAAGGTATAGGCATGTAATAATAAAGCTTCTAAACATATGAAACAACAGCTGACAGGACTAAAGGGAGAGACAGACAAATCCATAGTCTTACTTGGAGAATTTAATACTTTTCAATAACTCATAGAAGAGGACACACACAAAAAAATCAGTAAAAATATAGAAAATTTTAACAGTGCTATTGAACAACTTGACCTATTTGACATTTATAGAAAATTACACAGAACAGCATAACATACAGTCTTCCCAAGTGCAGGTAGAACCTTGAATAAGATAGACCATATGCTGGGCCTTAAAATAAGTTGTAATAAATTTCAAAGGATTAGCATAATACAGAGTATTTTCTCTGATTACAACTATATTAAATTAGCAACCAACAACAATAAGATATCTAGAAAAATTTCCCAAATATTTGGAACTTAAACAGCATGCTTCTAAAGAACCCATAGGTCAAAGGGGAAATTTTTAAATATATTAAAATTGTAAAATGAAATAAATTTATATATATATATATGTAAAATATGCCCAAACCAGTGGAATGGAGCAAAAAAGTACATCAAGAAAATGTATAGCTTTTAATTCTACATTGTGAGAGGAAGGTCTAAAGTATAAAATCAGTGATGTATGCTTTCACCTTAAGCCTTTAAAAAAAAGTTTGAAAAGTGAATTAATCCCAAAGTAAGCAAATGGTGGGGTAATAAAGAGTCTCACTCTTTTTTTGATGTTTGACCGTTGACACTTTTCAGCCTCTGTCCTCCCACCCTACCCCATAGGTGGGCAAGCTATTAAGAAAGCCTAGATACTCTCACCCTTGATGTCAGTGAGAAGTTCACACCATGCCAATACATATTGCATGCAGAGTCTTCACCCCAGTCCCACCACCTAACCACAGGAAAAGCCAGGCTTCTCCTCTCCCTACCCTCTCAAGCCATTCTTAGGTCCACTTGTGAACCTGTCCTGTTCTCCCCAGAAAACCTCATTATATGAGTAATAAACCTTCTCGTACCCTCTTGGTGTGTGTATGTGAAACCATCCATTTCGATATCTGATGTAAATTTGGGGTGGGGGGTCTATTGCACACCTGTGGGGTAATACAATAAGGAATAATGAAGATAAGGGAAGAAATCACTGAAATAGAAAATGAACAAATAATAGAAGAAATTGAAAAGGTAAAATAAAATAGTTCTTGAGAAGATTATGAAGATGAGGAAAATGGAATAGCCACTGGTTTAGAAGGGTTTAGAAGGACAATGGGGAATTTGAAGTGTAGGGGAGAGCTCTGACCCAGAGTAAAGAAAAATGAATTAGTTTTAGGATGAGGGATACTTCTTCCACAGAGAAAGCTTCGATTTGCCTTTTTCTCTATGAATGTCTTACAATATAATATACACATTGAGTCAAAATAATTTTAAGCAAGTCATGCAGTGCTTTGTATAGGTAGTCATGTTATTTTAATCAGAGTTCTTAACTGCAGAAAGTGTGGAGGGAGTCAAGCTCCTGCAGCCACCACCCACCACTTTCAAAGCAACCTGTGAGAATCACGTAGAAGGTTTTTCAAACTGTGATTTCCTGCTATTTCTGTGTTTGTCACTCTGCCACCTCCTACACAGACAAGGCCCCCTTCCTGGGTAAGAATCAGTGCACAGGTGAGTCTCTACCAGCAGTGCCAGAAAATCAGTTCCCTTATGATTGTTCCACAGAAAAGTCTGAGCGCTGTTTCCTAGCAGGAATTATAGTATAGTTTCTTCATGTCTTTTCAGGGCTTGATAGCTCATTTCTTTCTAGTACTAAATAATATCCTGTTGTCGGATGTACCACGGTTTATTTATCCATTTACCTACTGAAGGACATCTTGGTTGTTTTCAAGTTTGGGTAATTACAAACAAAGCTGCTATAAACATCTGTATGCAAGTTTTTGTGAAAATCTAAGTTTTCAACTCATTTGGGTAAATATCGAGAAGAGTGATTGTTGGATCATGCAGTAAGAGTGTGTTTAGCTTTTTAAGAAACTGCTAAACTGTCTTCCAAAGTGGCTGTACGATTTTGCATTCCCACCAGCAATGAATGAGAGTTCCTGTTCTTCCACATCCTCACCAGTGTTTCATGTTGTCACTGTCTTGAATTTTGGCCATTCTAATAGGCAGGTAGTGGTATCTCATTGTTGTTTTAATTTGTATGCCCCTAGTGACATATGACATTCAGCATCTCTTAACATGCCTATCATGTCATTCACTTTCTTTTTGTTGAGTTTTAAGAGTTCTTTATATATTATGGATAACAGTCCTTTTTCAGATACATCTTTGGAAATATATTCTGCCATTCTATGGCTTGTCTCTTCATTTTCTTAATACTATCTTACACAGACTAGAAGTTTTTAATCAAGTTCAGCTTATAAATTATTTCTTTCCTGGATTATGCCTTTGGTGTTATATCTAAAAAGTTATCACCATTCCTAAAGTCATCTAAAATGTCTCTTATGTTATTTTGTAGAAATTTTATGGTTCTGTGCTTTACATTTAGGTCTATGATCAATTTTGAGTCAACTTTTGTGAGAAGTGTAAAGTTTGTGTTCAAGTTCTATTTTGTTTTGGGGGTTTTTTGTTTGTGTGTTTGTTTTTGGCATGGAGATGTCCAGTTGTTCCCACACCATTTGTAGAAAAGACTTGCTTTTCTCCATTGCATTTTTACTCCTCTATCAAAATTCAGTTGACTATATCTGTGTTAGTCTATTTCTAGTTTCCTTATTATGTTACATTGATCTTTCACCAATTCCACACTGTCTTGATTACTGTAACAGCTAGTTTTTTCATATCTTCTAATATCCTGTCTATATCCCAATTTTCTTGATTATCCCAGAAAAATCCCTGGGAAAAAAATGGTTTTTTGGAAATAGTTCATTTGTGAGAAAATTTTAAGAACCTAAAAACAAAAATGGACAATGGAAGAATGCCTATAAAGTCCAAAACTTTCCAGAAAATACATCATTTTCTATGACTGAGACGTAAAGACAGAATAAATCCACTCTACCAAAGAAAAAGATCTCAATGAAATAAATGTACCACTCCAGAGATAATTATTTTTAAAAGCAATTCAATCTGAATGAAGGGTAGTCAAGCTTTTTCTATACTAATTTTGCAACTTATCAATTAAATCCGAAATTATACCTCATAGCTTAAAGGTCTAGTCATCTTATGTATGACTAGTACATTATAAATTTATATGGAGAGCAGGAATTTATGTTCTTAGCAACATGCCTTTTTTCAAGTCATAACATCTCAAGGGTTTCTGCAGGAATAAAATGAGTTCCTATACATTAAGACCAATGCTTGTCACATAGTAAGTGTTATAGAAGTATTATCGATGATTATAAGATAGAATAAGATCTTTAGTTTAATGTGTATATGAATCTTCTGGAAGGCCTGTGTTAAATTTATATACTCTAGGGCTCCTATCACAGAGATTCTGAGATGGTAAGTACGTGTTCATTCTCAGGAATGTGCATTCTAATCAGCACCTCAGGTATCCTGAGAGAGGTCAATAGACCACATTTAAATAGACAGTATTATTGAGTTTTATCTGAAGAACACAAGAGATAAAGATGAGAGAGAATCGGTATGTCATAAAAACAAAACAGATAGTATGAGAAAAGGAAGGCCTCAGTAAAATAACAAGGAAACCAATGGACAACCTCGAAGGTCTACTATGTATAAAACTGTGATATACTTAGAAAATGGGGCATGGGGAAAAGACATAAAGTATGAACTCCTGTGTGTGTGGGTGGGTGGGTGTGTGTGCGCTCATGCACGCAAACAAGTTAATGCCTGTTTCTTAGAGACTCTGCCACTTACTCCATAAGTGTCCGAAGACACAAGCCTTTGAAAATTTAAGTAACCATAACAGAGCAAAGAGGCAATGTAAAAATAATCACGGAAAAGAGAAATTTTTATCCTCCCCATAAACCACACAGTGTGGGGGGGTTGAGACAAATTTTAAAGGAAATCTGATTTGCCATCTTTTGAGTGTCATTTCCAATTGTAACTGAGAAGTCAGCTTTTGAAAAATAATAATAATAATGCAGGGTCTATACCCTTGACCTTGATTCAGATGAGCATTACAATGAAGCAGAATACAATACATCTTTTAATGTTTTTCAAAATCAATGGATGAAATGGATTAATACTCCATGGACTAAACATATATAGAGGTGGAGATTTATATATGTAATTTTTTCTTCTTTTTTTCTATTAGTAATTAATGTGAATGGTTTCAAAGAAAATGTACATACACTATTTCTTCACGTAGAAGAAATATATAAACACAGAGAAGGCTCAAGGAAATGCCCCAATATTAAGTGATCTAAATGGGAAACTGTGGAGGGCTCTCCATGACTAGTAGGAATGATTCAAGTAAAAGCTAAATGAAAAATATGCTTTTAAAAGCCGTCTTATTTCTGAGCATTACATAAAGCTTCTCAGCAATCTCTGAGACGCTGTTGGCTTCTGTTGAGCTGTTTGTTCTCATTGTCTCTGGCTTACAGATCATATCCCCGATACTGTCACCCAATCATTGAATGACCTTGGGATAGTTTCTTGCAAAACTCGATTTCTCTGTTTACGAAATGAGGGTAGTAATCCTTGACACCCTCGTACTTCACTGAAGTATTTCAAAAATTAGTAAGTCACGAAGGCTTTGAGCTGCTCTGATCAAAGGCGCTGTATATAATTACAAAGAATTGTTATTATTTACCAGTAGCCCCCTTTTATGGTGTCACTAATGAGCATTGTGGTCAGCAATAATTTACTGGGGGAAAAGAGAGGTGAAAGTTAAGAAAGCTGTTTCTCCCCATAGTCAGATACAATTCTTGTTAATATTAATTGATGTTATGCAGACATATAGAAAATGGGCTTCCTGTAGTCTAACAGTTCCTGTTTGGAAGTCTTTGTAAATATACCTACCCAGCATCCTGGTTTTAGAGGATTGTGCCTACTGGGAGGTTTTCATGGTTGTGTGCAAATTCTACAGAGAACTCATGTTTCAACTGACTACGTACATAGGACTTGGCATCAAAAGTTCTCATTAAGATGATTTTCTTACATACCCCTTTTTTCATTTTAATGATCCTTAAACAATTTCGCTGATAAATCTGTCTCTCTCTCATACACACACTCTTTCTTGCACCTCACTTTTCTTTGGAAATGAGGTAATCCAAATTTTCACTTCAAGAAGCTAAGAGTCAAATCGTTGGTTTTGCTGGAAATTTTCAGCCCCAAGACTATACATGTGTTTTCTGTTTCTTCTCAAACCATGCTCCACTGTACCATTTCATATTCTAACACATTAAACACTCAGAGTGAGCAACTGAACTAGCAAAAATGGTACACATTTAGCACATGTTTGGAAAGATTTCATCCTTTCCAAATTGATAGATGGCACAGATCAGATTTCAAATGATTGAAGAAAAGTTTCTAAATATTAACAGTAAAGTAGACGATTTTATTTTACTTTGTCCCTCCTAAAAGTGCATGTCAAAAATCTTCTTCCAGGAATATTTAGAAGCACTTTGGTCTCTGATAGGCAAGAAGGAGTGCAACTTCTCAGCGCCTTGGCAGTCCACCTGTCTCTGAGCAGCCTTCTTTCTCAGACTGAGGCCTCTCTCCATGCAACGCTCTATCCTAAAATAAACAAAGCACTCAGCCACTAGGAGCACTTCCACTGAAACGTTTGTGAAACAAGTACATTCTTCAGGACTCAGGGTAAATAAATTTTTCATGAGCTAAGATCTATGCAGAAAAGTTTTCATGAAAACCTAGTATTTTTTAAGGAAGTGTTCTACAGACTGAATTGTGTTCCAGCAAAATTCAAATGTTTAAACCTTAATCCCCAATGTGACTGTGGTGGAGATGGGGCCTTTGGAAGATAATGAGATTTCGATGAGGTTGTGAGGATAGAACCCTCATGATGTGATTACTGCCCTTCTAAGGAGCCAGAGAGTTTGTGCTTTCTCTCTTTCCCTGCTATGTGAAGATACAGGGGAAGGCAACCACCTACAAGCCAGGGAGAGGAATCTCTCCAGAAACCAACCACACTGGTACCCTGATCTCAGACTTCCAGCCTCCAGAAGAGTGGGAAAACAAATGTCTGTTGTTTAAGCCATCCAGGCTGTGGTATTTTGTTATGGCAGCTAGAGTTAAAGAATACAAAGAACAGTAGCAACAAGCTGTAACGACTTTGTTTCATCTTAACATATAAAAATTCTAATTGGATTCATGACCTTATGAAGATATGTTAGGAGGTGAATGGTTCAGATGTTCTGCAAGTATTTCTTTATCCAATATGCTATGTATCAAATGCCCATTCAATAAATATCTAATTAGCAAATATTGAATTCCACGATGGATGTTGGGTAGAAAGATGCATAAACAGGACAAAGCTCCCAACTTCAAGGTGAGCAGAGCATGATAGCGATATGTCACTTACTCAGAGAACACAAGATAAGATGTGGCAAGAGAAGAGCAGATTGAGCTTCCTAAAAAAATAGTAGTAGAACGTGACTAACTACAGATTGTGGAGAAGAATTTTATTTTTAATGTGGTATATATTTGGGGAATGACAGTCCTTTTTTAAGGTGAAAGAAGGTATATAAGGTATGAATTCAATGGTACGTAGTATAAAATGCTAGCCAATTCTTTTTAATGCTCTGTATTTTCAAAAATAACAGAATAATTATTTTGTAATTCATTCTTTCTTGGACATTATTTTACCAGCTTAACTGCAAGGAATGTCATGGAGTCTTTAAGCTATTGTAAACATGTCTCAACTTTGTTTTTGTTTTTGTTTTGTTTTGTTTTTTTGGTTTTACCAAATACAAGATGAAATAGTGTTATCACTCACTTCATAAAATATATCAGTCCATATTCCCTATAGAATAATTCAAAGGATGTCAAAAGCACTTAATTGGTCTAGAATGTCACTTCCTTCAAAATACCAGATAAATGACAGAAAGTTTTACATTAAAATGCCATATTCCTTGAATACTGTGAACTGCTACTAACAATATAATGTAATGGTTAAGACTCTCTGTTTGAATCCTGGTTCAGCAACTTAGCTACAAACCTTCAATTAGCCTTTCTGTGCGTCATGTTGCTCTTCTAGAAAATGAATATAATCATTTGTTCTTAAGGCAGTTGTGAGGTTAAATTATGCAAAGTGTTTAAAATAGAATCAGTAGGTATGCAATGAATGTTCACTACTGTATTATTTAAGAAGCTTTTTCTGATTTGAATGCCATTTCTTTTTCTTATCTAATTGCTCTGGCTAGGACTTCCAGTACTATATTGAATAGAAGTGGCAAAAGTGGGTTCCAGATAGTTGAGGAAAAGCTTTCACCTTTTCACCATTGACTATAATGTTAGCTGTGGGCTTGTCACAGGTGGCCTTTATTATGTTGATGTACATTTCTTTATACCTAATTTGTTCAGATTTTTATGATAAGTGAAATAAGCTGGACAGAAAAAGACAAATACTATATGCTATCTCTTATATGTGGAATCTAAAAAAAAAATAAAATGTCAAATTCATAGAAATAGAGTAGAATGGTAGTTGCCAGGGTTGGGGAATATGAGAAATAGAGAGATGTTGATCAAAGGTACAAACTTTCAGTTATAGGTTGAATAACTTTGAAAGATCTAATATATAACATTAGGAATAGTTAATAATACTAGATTGTACACTTGAAATTTGGTAAGATAGTAGATTTTAAGCATTCTCACCAAAACAAACAAAAAAAAGTATACCAATCATCACATTATACACTTTAAATATATTACAATTTTATTTTTCAATTATACCTCAATAAATCCATAAAAGAGCCTTTTTCTCTATTCTATGACACAAATATTTTTAAATATAATTGAGATGATATGTATGAAAGTACCAAATCCTAACACTCCACATAGAGACATTAGACTGTATTAGAGAAAATTAATATTGAAGAACATTAATATGCTAATGTTATCCATGATAATTTTACCCTATCAGTTATCTACAGCATTCATTCATTTATTCATTCATTCATCTAAAAATGAGAGTATACTTTATGTTTTCTGCCAGGCTCTGGACTTGGTTTGAAGATTAAAAAAAATGGACCCTCATGTTAGAGAAGCTCATGGAATAAAGCATAAGTATCTTGACTTATTTACTGAGGTACTACTCTAAGTGTTAAATATCATGTAGGGGGGTTTCCTTCTCTTGAACACAATGTAGCATTCTCATTTTTGTCTTATTCAGCACAAATTTTCATTTGCTGATATATAACTGAGGGCTGAGTTTCTGAAGGAAATTTGGTTATACAAGGAACTTTGTAAGAGAATGGGAGGAGTTGGGCAAAGAAGAGAGTAGAATTATTAAGTAATTTGTCAAACTGATGCTGTTTTGTTTTACAAAGATACATAATAAAATCATGTTCTGGGGGCGCCTGGGTGGCTCAGTTGGTTAAGCAACTGCCTTCGGCTCAGGTCCTGATCCTGGAGTCCCTGGATCGAGTCCCGCATCGGGCTCCCTGCTCAGCAGGGAGTCTGCTTCTCCCTCTCCCGCTCCCCCCTCTTGTGCTCTGTCTCTAAAATAAATAAATAAAATCTTAAAAAAAAAAAATCATGTTCTGTATGACATTCTCAACATAATGAAATTACAAAAAAAAAAAGTTATATAAAAAGTAGCATGCTTTGCTCTCAAACAGCAAACAAGAAACCTTTACATCAATATCTGTGTTTCAGAAATGTCAATTTTGTCTTAATAAAGGTGAGAGGATATCTGGTCAAAATGCTAACTGACAGCCTCCTGAGCTTGCCTTGAACTTTGAGCAAGCTTGATTGTTGGTGGTGGTAGACTACATATTGATAAAAAGATAAAGGTGAATGGCTAGACATGTCAGGAACCACTTTACTACAATTTGAAATACAGGAGTTTAGAATAGGATCTAGAAGTTTAATAGAATATGACAATCTGGGGCACCTGGGTGGCTCAGTCAGTTAAGTGTCTACCTTAGGCTCAGGTCATGATCTCAGGGTCCTGGGGTGGAAATCCACATCAGGCTCCCTGCTCAGGGGGGGAGCCTGCTTCTCCCTCTCCTCCCTGCTCATTCTCTCTCTTGCTATCTCTGTCTCTCTCTCTCTTAAATAAATAAATAAAATATTTTTTTAAAAAAAAGAATATGACAATCTACTGAAGATTAGTCAGCTCTCCTATTTTGTCTTTTCCTACACATGGTGGGTTTTTTTGTTTTTTTTTACTTTAAAAATCTTCATTTATGAGGGTTTTTGGGCCTGAAATCTTCTTTCTGAATTCTTTTTTTTAATTAACATATATTATTTGTTTCAGGGGTAGAGGTCTGTGATTCATCAGTCTTACACACACAGATGGTTCTATTAACACATATAAGCCTGTACTCCAAATCATGACATTTTCTCCTTCCTTGACCCAATTCCATGCAGCAGTGGGGCGGCTTCCTATCCTGGAACATGTCCTAATAGGTTCCTGGACTCCCATAAGAGCACATAAGCCATACTTTATGGCTTACTGGAGTACTAAAAGAAAAGCATTTACCATTCATCTGAAATAAAGAATTTTTGCACTTTAGATTTGTACCCAGTAATAGAACCTCAAATTCTCTGACAGTTTAGGAATATTGAATTTTCAGTTCTAAGAAATTATGCTAATGGAGACTTTTTAAAGAATGATCAGCTCACCCAATCTCTAGATATATAAAATGTTATCCCTGGACCATGTCTGCACACCCAGAGACAGATGCTTGTAGAATTAGTTGCCTTACTCATTCGTAGGTTACTGTTATGCAGTGCACCCAAACATTTTCTCATGATATAAATTTCTTCAGTCACCCCAGTTGCTTAATTATCAGCTTTAATAGCTCCTACTATTGGAAAGGAGGAAAGAAAAGATGGAGAAAAACTTATGTTTTGATAGGAACTAAAAATCTTATGAATCACAGCAAAAAAAAAAGGTAAGACGTAAAATAAATCTCAATGAAAAAAGTAACAAGTCAAAACATTTTTTTGTTTTGCAAATCTCTTTTCACTTAGAAGTGCTGATAAAATGTGAACTGACAGTAAGTAAATAAACAGTTGATTGTGGCTGCTTTAGATAAAGATTTTCAGAGCAAAGATAACATCACTGAAATGTGTATATTCATTCTAGATGGTAACCTGCTGTTCCTTCAATGCCAGTCTGCTTTAGCAAGAATGTTTCCGTCTGAAACCTTTTGTTTCCTGATCATTCTGGGATGTTCAAAATATGTGCCAGGTAACTAATGAGGAATTGAAAAATAAATACATACAATGGAGGCTAAGTAAGGAAAAATCGGAGTGCCATAAGTTGGACAGTACATTTTTCTTATATAGATTTAACCACGTATTAAAACTGAAAAGGATTCCATGAGGTTTTTAATTTGGAAAATTGTATTTCTGCTCTGGAGAGCCATCTTTCACATTTGTAATAATATGGCATTTTCCCTGTCTATTTCAGAAAAGCCACCGAATGTGGCAGATGCTTACAAACTATGGACCAGGGCAGTGTCATTATGGTTTCCCTTGAATTAACATGTGGAAAAGCACTACTGCTTTTTTTTGCCACTATGAAATAATGTTTGCACTCTTCTTCTGTTTATAATTTTATTTATTATGTCTTAATTTATATTTACATTATAATTTATTATTATATTTAATATAATTTATATTTTATATTTAATTTATATTTACATTAAATACATTAAATATAATGTATTTGCATTTTAAAAACTTATAATTTATATATTAAAATATGTATAATTTAATTAAAATTAATTTAATATATTAAATATAATTGTATTAAATAAATATAAAAATAAAATATTAAATATAATATATTTACATTAAATATAATGTAATATTTAAGGAGTGAAAGATAAGCTATGATATTGGTTAAGTAAGAAAATAGAAGTTTAGCTCATATAAATGTCTTTAGTGATTTTTAAAAGTCCACTGTATCTCAAAAAGTTTTCTATGCTAACCACAGAGGAGAATATGCTCTCACTTACAGAAAATATACTGATTAATCTAGTAAAGTGTCTTATAATATCCATCTTTTATTTATGGAGATTTTACTATGGATTTTACACATCTATGTTTTCTCTTATATTCAAGAGTGAGGGTTCAGACTTGACTCTCATTCACACATGATGCTAGATTTCATTCAAAATTGGCCATTGCCAAATACTAGACAGTTATGAAAAATTTAGAAAAGTAGGCTTAGCTGCCAGTACGCACTGATAAGCTTTTCAGAATGTCTCCCTGGAAGATGCTTGGTTCAAACTAATATGTTACTCCACCATTATCCTAAATGCTATATTTCATTTTTAAAATCAAGACAAAAACTTGGGACACCTGGGTGGCTCAGTGGGTTAAGCGTCTGCCTTCGGCTCAGGTCATGATCCTAGGGTCCCGGGATCGAGCCCCGCATTGGGCTCCCAGCTCAGTGGGGAGCCTGCTTCTCTCTCTCCCTCTGCTTCTCCCCCTGCTTGTGCTCTCTCTCTCTCTCTCTCTCTCAAATAAATAAATAAAATATTTTTAATTAAAAATAAATAAATAAAATAAAATCAAGACAAAACTTAAAATAATTTTCCTTATTGTAGTACATTACACATAAATCATTTCTTAAAACCTCCAGAAAGCATAGCTTCCTAATTGAATAAACTAAATATATGAATTATTATTAAAATTCAGAGGAAAACCTAGTTATCTGCAACCGATAAGAGCAGGTACATCACATACAGTAAATATTAGGAAATGTCCAGGAAAACACTTCCCTCTGGTAGCTAAAATATAAAATACAATTATTTTATTTTTAATTCAATACTTATTCAAAAAACAATACATGATTGTTTCCTGGATTTCTTCTGTGATTAAATTTGTTAACATTATGCACTTAATTGCTGAGTTTTATTTCTTACTGGATAATTCTCAGACCCAAGTCATTTCATGTCTTTCTTACAAGCTTTCTAATGTCTATGAGATATATAAAGTCAGTGCAAATATTTCTAAAGAGTTTTATATACTCAGGTAACTAAATTACAGCGTTAACAATTAAAGTAATAGGTCATCATTTGCATGACCCTTGAAATGGGACCTCTCAATTGACTCCAAGCCTCAATTGACTTTCAGTTGCATGCCCTTTGCAATCCACTGTTGCTCTTTTGGTTTTGTAGCACTGTCTTATTTTTTTTTTCTCCAGGATACACATCAACTGTCAGGATCTCTGTCTGTTGAGTTTTCCCACAGTAATCTCTGTACCAGACAATTCCCAGCCCAGTCAGTCCCTGTGATGCTTTAGTAAAGGTCCTTTTCATCTATCTATCTATCTATCTATTTATTTATTTATTTATTTATTTATTTATTTATTTATTTTGCAGTCTCAATTCTTTGTCACCCCACAACCACCACTAGAGGCCACGTAATGTTGAGATGAAAGCTCCAATATACATTAATAGGTATAGATAAATAGTTTGAGAACAGACTCACCCAACAGCTCTCACCTCTATTGAGATCTTCTCTTCGGGACACCTGAGTGGCTCAGTTGGTTGAGCATCTGCCTTCGGATCAGGTCATGATCCCAGGGTCCTGGGATCGAGCCCCACGTCGGGCTCCCTGCTCAGTAGGGAGCCTGCTTCTCCCTCTGCCTCTCCCCGCTGCGTGTGCTTTCTCTCTCTCTCCCTCTCTCTCTCTCTGATAAATAATCTTTAAAAAAAATAAATAAATAAACACCTTGACTTTTGTAAGTATCAGTTCACCCTTACAATAGTAATAAAAAGTAAGCATAGGTGGGGGTGCCTGGGTGGCTCTGTCAGTTAAGCGGCTGACTCTTGATTTTGGCTCAGATCATACTCTCATGGTTGTGAGATCAAGCCCCGTATCTGACTCCACGCTTAGTGCTGAGTCTGTTTGAGATTCTCTCTCTCCCTCTCCCTCTGCCTTTCCCCCAACTCCCTCTCTCTCTCTCTCTCTTCCTCTCTCAAAATAAATAAAAAAATTATTTTTAAAAAAAAGTAAGCATAGGTAACAGTCTCAACAAATATGTAATATGAGTCATAAGAAAAGAGAAACATCAACTGCCAGGCATTTGGACACATTTATTAATCCTCACCACAACCATAAAAGGCTTAAATTATTTCATCCTACTTTACAGAGATTCAAATTCATATAAATATCAGGACCAAGGATGAAAGCTATGAGCTCTAACACCAAATGTGAAGTATTTTCCTGCAGAGAATGTTCAGGGGACTTCCTGACACTGTGAAAGTGAGAACATGGAGAGTGTTGGCCTGGGAAGGGGACAATCATTTTTTCTCTCCGCATGCCCATGCCATTTAAAGAGCACTTCCTTTGTGCTGGATTCTTTATGAATGACTCATCTCCTCCTCCTCTAACAATGCACTGAAGTAAGTACCACTCCCCTGGTGATATTTTTTCCTCTTCAGCCTGACTCAGCCTACCTTTCTTCTCGGGGTAAATGAAATAAAACCAGATGAAGTAAAATTAAATTGTGTGATATTGATAAACAGCCTAAGTTCTGCTTGCTAAAAGGTATATGAAAAATAAGGGAAAAGATTTGGGCAAGTCATGAATCATGTGTTCTAGACAGGGTGGGTTAGTGAGTAAAACCAATGGATGATGTGTAGGACTGACATTTCAACTTGCTATTTTAAAAAGAGAGATTATCTTACATTTCTCAATATATATTTCATGCTGACCTGTTCCAAAGAAGAACTTCCAGGCAGAATTATACTTTTCTGAACACGTCCAGACGCCTCACTGTAGACAGAAGTGTCTTGGCTGTCCTCTTTGCGGGGTCCGGGTCTCTTTCTGGAACTCACTGGCTCTTCAGAATCCAGAATCTCCTTGAAGCTCTCATCTATTTACTCCAAGAAAAATCACACGAATTTGACTTGCTCTTTGTCACTTTAACATTGGCTTAACACACAGTCATCTAACCACATTTTTTCTTATTGGGGATACAGCTTGGTTTTCCATAATCTACAATTTAGCAAGTTATTCTCTGTTTAATGTACTGGGAAATTGCTAAAGCCCAGAACAAGTTTTATGATTAAAAACAAGCCCAATGCCAACAACTTTTGTTCTTCCTGTCGTGTCCCCAAAGTTGAGTCAAATACAGGCTCTGCATGAAAGCCTTTTTCCCACTTACCAAATACCTCCTGAAGTGTAGATATTCCACTTTTCTGTGTGTTAATATTACATGTTGTTTACCTCAACGTCTTACCACTTGCTCACCATTTTGCTGAAACCAACTTGGGAGGTGAATATGTATAGGAGAAGCCGGAGCGCTTGGCTTCATTTTTCAAGTTAGGACCCCTGAGAACAGTTCCTGAGCTTTGCAAACACAGAGGGACTTTATTTGGGCTGCCTTGTTTATTTGCATATTTGTATGTGTGTACTTTCTTTCTCTCTCTATCTTCTGAAAACAGTATCATCTACAAAATGCATCTATTCATCTAGCTAGATGCACACTGTAAATATACAATAATCCTCTCTCTTCCAGCTTGGGAAAAAATGCTGGAAGATAAAATGTAGAATTTTCCATGCCTCCAAAGTTAGAATTTTAACAAAAACCTAAACACTTTTAACCAAAGGAAGAGAGCTTGGTGTCCAGCAGGACATGAAGTAGGATACTGGGAAAGAGCCCTGGGCTTCAGTGTCCAGAGGATTGGTTTCTTTGTTCACTGGTTCACCGTATTACCTTGAACAAGTTTTTTTAAACTTTCTAAGTCTCAAATATATCCTCTTGAACAACATAGCTGACCATATAGTACTGACAAATAGTGCCTGGCTATTCATTCTGTAAGTTCCATAAGACTTTTGAAAGCTCACAAATTATTTCGAAAGCCTATCAGGTGCCACCTGTAAATGTGTACATGGGTGGTTTCCAGGATCCAAGCTGCAAAGACTTGTCAGAATGGAAGGGACATAGTAGGTATAAAAGGGCATTGCTCAATGCCTAGCACACACACACACACACACACACACAAATATTCAATATATATTTGCTGACTCACATATTAGACTAAAAATATAGAAATCTCACTAATTTAAACATAGCCATTTTATGTGTCTGCATGGCTAGAGTATGGTGCCCAGTTATTTGTTCAAACACCAGTCTAGATGTTGCCAGCGAAGTAATTTTTTTAGATGTGATTAACATTTACATTGGTAGATTTTGAGCAAAGCAGATCCCCCTTCATGATGTGAGTGGGCCTCATCCAGTCATTTGAAAGCCTTAAGAGTAAAGATTAGGGTTTCCCCAAAAAGAAGGAATTGAGTCTCAAGACTGCAACATTCTCTTGCTTGAATCTTCAGCCTGCTGCCCTGAGGAATTATGACTCAAGACTTCAACTCCTGCCTGAATTTAACATCAACTCTTACCTGAATCTCCACCCTACCAGTGTGTCCTAAGGATTTCAGACTTGCCAGCCCCCATAAATGTCTTTCTCTTTCTATTGGTTCTATTGGATTCTGCTTCTCTGGGGAATCCTAATTCTTCATTCAAGTGAGGATCTTTCAAAATGAGGGATCAAGCTGGACTGAAAACGAGTCTGTTTGGTTTATAAAGACAAAAAGAAATAAAAAGTTACACAAACTGATAGTAAAAAAGCTAAGGGGAAATGTATCTAGGCAGGAATAAAATTTTTAGGGGATGATACTCCGTAAATGGGGATAAAAAAGGTGGCCTAAACTTCAGGATTGTTAGGAGGTTTAAGTAAGTTAATACTTACCCTATTTAAAATTGAACAGTGGTTAGGACAATGCCAGGCACCTGGTCAGCACTCAGCAAATATTTAGTTGGTATTAATTTTTTCATCATTATCAATTATCTTCATTATTCTCTGTGTGTGTGTGCTTATGATGTCTGCCCATGTATTAATGAATAATTTAATCCCCATAACTACTCCATTGTGGGAGGGATCATATGTCCATTTGGCAGAAATGGCAAAGAAACGTTAAGAAATTGGCCCAAGGTGACACAGTTACCAAATGGTGAAGACTAAGTATAAATTTATTAGAAAAATAACTAAAAATATAGAGGACTTAACTACGAGCCCTCACAAGTATTTTAAAGAATTATTTAAGTTAGAAAGAGACAATGATCATTTGAGAAGAACTAAATATATACTGAGAAAAAAAAAAAAAAACTTAATGAATTTAAATACAAGTGGATACAACAATTTACAATTAATGCTTTGGTAAAATCTCCAGTGTGGTTCTGGCGTGAATTTGTATGTGTTAACCTAAGAATTTAGATTTTAGTTTTTAAGGGATTATCTTTAAATTCCTATATTGATACACATGAGAATTACTTACTTAAAGAGCCTAACATTCACAAGTATGAATTCCCATGCTAAGATTGAAAACAGTATACTGCTTGTTTTCTATCACCCAAAGCATTTATCTAAAAGCTGAAATACACTCTTTAAAAAGAGTGGTATACTGGGGCACCTGGGTGGCTCAGTCGTTAAGCGTCTGCCTTCGGCTCAGGTCATGATCCCAGGGTCCTGGGATCGAGCCCCGCATCGGGCTCCCTGCTCCACGGGAAGCCTGCTTCTCCCTCTCCCATTCCCCCTGCTTCTCCCTCTCCCATTCCCCCTGCTTGTATTCCCTCTCTCACTGTGTCTCTCTCTGTCAAATAAATAAATAAAATCTTTAAAAAGAGTGGTATATAGCACCATAGTAGAGAATCCAAATATGTCATATCTCCTTGTAAGATCATGCAATAGCAAGTAAATCATTTCACTATCTAGTGTTATAAATTCTATGTAATTCTAGAAAACTGAGCCATAGTTACCTTTCCCCCCAGCTTTAGCTATATTTAAGTATTTGCAACCATCAAAAACACACATAGGTTATCAATGAGTGGTTATGTTTAGAAAACACAGATCAGCATTTGCAGGAAAACGTCTTAATGAATTTACAACTAATGTTAATACAAAAGATTGAAAATAATGAGTCTCTTAACCTTGGGCTTCTCCTCGTCCATGCTTGTCAAACAGCCCCATTAATCGATCACAGAGAATCCTATTATCAACTTGTAGGCGTGCTAAAAGAACATATTTGTGATAACTTTCTCATCAGTTAATTTATAAATATACAAATTGAATTACAAAAAGAAATTATTAATCATTGTGGCTCTTTAGTTATTTTATAGGTCATAGACACAAATTCTATTCAATATGCTGCCTTCCTCTGAAATAAAAAAAAAACCTTTTATAAATCAATGATAACTGGAACAATGACTTTTAAATGTATATTGCAGGGTATTCATAATATGGTATGGTATATGGTATTCAAATATGGTATGAATACCATAATTCATAATTCTTCTCCAATAAAAATGATCTAAAATTCAGTGGATTATGACATGCACTACACAAAAATCATTTCAGAACAAGACATTATGGTTTGTCAAATCATACAACAGAATATATAAGCAAAGTGAATGAGGGTTTTCCACTACCTACTCTCTGCATATCCTATTTTTTACTGCATATATGCAAGAAACAACAAACTTAGTGGCGTTAGGTGGTCTTAAATTCTTTTATATATGCTATTGCAATATAATAGCAAATACAAGTGCTATTTAGTTCTTTTGTGAATTTAAAGTAACAAAGTTATGTCATTAAAAAACGGAAACCAGCCAACCAACCAAACATAAAAAAAAAGACGCATGATCAAAAAAACATGGTTCTGGAAAAGGGTTTAAAGAGTCATCTAGGTAGATCTGCCACTAGATAGAACCAAACATAAATGATGCAAATTTGGATTACCACCCCTGTCTTAGGATATACATACATACATCAAAATGTTCCCCTTCCTCTAGGAGGCAAGTGGATGAACTAAACTGTGGTTGTACTCTTACAGAGGTAGTTTTAATAAAGCCCACATATTTCTACTACTTCTCACTTTGTACTCCATGGGCGAGCCAACTCTGGGGATGGTAGTCAATTCTGCAACTCACATCTGAAACTCCAACAGCAAGTGTTCTAGAAGAGCCTTAAGGGGTTTTCACTGTCCAAGTGAGAAGTTCCCGAAAATTCGAGGTCCCCCCTTTCCATCCATCCCTATGATCTTTTGAACATCAGGGTTGGAAAGAAATTCAGTGTAGCCTGTGCTTGTGGATTTGGGACTAGTAGTCAGGAAAGCTTAGGCTGCTGGAGCCAGATAGAATGTCTGAAAGTGTAACATAAAAAGGTCTTTGAAGTCAGCTTCTGCTCACTGAACCCTGCAGATGATTTCCTCAAGTATCAGTTGACCTTCAAATGTTCTTTTCCTGCCAAGAGCCTGCACAAACCTCCTACCACCCCAACATTTGGGGGAAAGGGAGAAGGGGCCATCCCCAGAAGACATTTTGCAGGTTGTGCATTAGGGAAGCATGAACTTGTATTCCGCCATTGCCTGGAACTTGATAAGTCTTAGGGAGAACAGCAACAAAACTTGTAATGCTGATATATGGCTCATAAAAGAATCTTATTTAGAAATTAACAGTGAGCAATAGCAGATGCATAGATGGGGAAATCTCTGCAGACATAATAAAAGCCTCATTATAAGGACTAGGTAATCCTGACAGACCAATGAGGATCACAGAAAAGAATAAATGAACATACATCTTGCATGTCAAGCGAACAGATAGGCAAAACATAAATGGCATTAATACAGAGACACCATCTTTAGAGAGAGGCAAACCTACGTCCAAATCCCAGCTCTGCCACTTAACTAGCTCTGTAATCTTGGGGCAACTTCTTAGAGTCTTTGAGCTTTAACCTCCTGGCCCCCAAAATGGGATGGAAATGAGGGTTAAGAAGATAACACACGTGGGTGCCTGGGTGGCTCAGATGGTTAAGTGTCTGCCTTCGGCTCAGGTCATGATCTCAGGGTCCTGGGATCGAGTCCCGCATCGGGCTCCCTGCTCGGCGGGGAGCCTGCTTCTCCCTCTGTCTCTAATGAATAAATAAATAAAATCTTTAAAAAAAAATAAAGAAGATAACACACATAAAGCATGTTGCTTCACGCCTAGAATATAGTAGGGACTCAGCAAAGGGCAGCCACCCCCATTTCCTTATTTGTTTGTTGTTAACTACTTAGTAATTGTATGAAGTACAGAATTTTTCAATAGTTTAGGTTCTGTCATTCTGAACTAGTGTTTTCGTTTTCATTATGAAGTAATGAATTATAGACAGCTTCTGAGGTGTCATATGAGAGGAACCTGAACCAAAGTTTCTAGTTCCTTCTGTAGGCAGACCTGGTGAGAAACCCCCTCGGTGTTGTCCCAACAGAACCCTGGAGGGTCAAATGGGTTACATAAGACAGGAACTGAAGGCAAGAGAATGTCCCCTTCAAACTTAAATTCAACAATTTGAATCAATGTGCTTACTTTGCCCTTCAGAAGTTTTCCTCAAAGGGAAAGGTGGGGAAAGGCAACAGGAAAAAGGCAACACCTAATGGAAAAGAGAACAGATAGTGCCAAAGATAGGGATCAGATTTCCACTCCATGCTTGCCAAACCTCTGTGATTTGCCCTGCCGAATTCAGTCTCAAGACTGCTTATCAATGCTTGCCTGAATTTCACATCAAACTTTACCTGAATCTCCACCCTACCAGCCTTGGCCCTATAGATAGACTTGCTAGTCCCTACAATCACATGAACCAATTTCTTAAATCTCCCTCTTTCTATCCATCTGTCTCTCTCTGCATATACACATATTGTATATGTATTATGTACATGTATGTTATACATGTATTATGTGATATGTAGAGACAGAAAGAGAGCTTATTTATTGGTTCTGGGTTCTGGTTCTTTGGAGAACCCTGACTGATCCACAAGCTAATATCACTTACATCAAATCATATCCAAATTGTAAGATAATAAAATGCTGTGCAGCTATGTAGTAGATGCCTCGTAGCAACTCTCAGATCTATACTCCATATTAAGTAAAATGTATTGACCAAGAACCAAGAACCAATTGTCCACTATTTTTACAATCTTTGCCAGATAAAAAATTAGCATAATATTATCCTTCCAGGATCTACTGTTAAAAAAATAAAATAAAATAAAATAAAATAAAATAAAATAAAATAAAATAAAATAAAATAAAATAAAATAAAATAAAATGGTAGGGGCACCTGGGTGACTCAGTTGTTAAGCGTCCGACTCTTGATTTTAGCTTAGGTCATGATCTCAGGGTCGTGAGATCGAGCCCCGAGTCAGGCTCTATGCTCAGCGTGGGGTCTGCTTGAGACTCTTTCTTTCCCTCTCCCTCTGCCCCCCCACTCACCCTCTCTCTCTCTCCCAAATAAATAAATATTTAAAAGATAAATAAATAAAATAAAATGGTGGTGGTGATGGTGGGTTATCGACACTGAAAAAGAGTCATAAATTCTGTTTAACATTGAACGTTATCTAACTGATATCCCTTTATATTTAACTTCCAAGAAGCACAAGGTAAGAGTAAGTGATTAATTATAGTTATAATACTGTCCTCGATTTCTCGTACATTTACTTCTTTGTATAGGCGTTCTCAAATCCCTCTTTCATCTATATTTGAACTTTGCTTTGACCATATGCATTTACATTTCTATTATAAGCTGTCTCCAACTATTTTGGAAGCAAGTAGAGTACAAATTATAAACAGCTTTGCCACATCTACTGTGAGAATGGAGACCATTCTCAGCGATCAGACTGTTGACATTCCGAAAGTGTCGACATCACTCTGAAGGGACACTGTTATTGTGAAGGGCCCCAGAGGAACCCTGAAAAGAGACTCCAAGCACATCAATGTAGAACTCAGACTCCTTGGAAAGAAATAGAAGAGGCTCTGAGCTGACAAGTGATAGGAAACAGCAAAGAACTGGCTACTGTCCACACTGTCTGTAGTCATGTACAGAACATGGTCAAGGGCGTGACATTGGGCTTCCATTACAAGATGAGGCCTGTGAAAGCTCCCTTCACCACCAACGTTGTCATTCAGGAGAATGGTTCTCTTGCTGAAATCTGAAATTTCTTGGGTGAAAAATACATCCCCAGGGTTTGGATGAGACTAGGTGTTGCTTGTTCAGTAACTCAAGAAAGATGAGTTAATTCTTGAAGGAAAGGACACTGAACTGGGATCACACTCAGCTGCTTTGATTCAGTGAGCCACCACAGTTAAAAACAAGGATGACAGAAAATTTGGAGATGATGTCTATGCTTCGGAAAAAGGACCAGTCTGGCAGGCTGATGAATACTATCTAAGTTGCCCAGCTACAGAAACAGCAAGATGTCAGATGATTTTTCAGACTTATTTGTGGTATTTTAAAGATGCAATAAAAGCTGTATTGATTTGAGAAAAAAAAACAAATTATAAACAAATAAATATGAGAACAAAGCTGAACCAGGGTGAAGATAGATGGGGCAAACACACAAAATGCTGTGCGTTGCACCTTTGCTCAGGTGGCCCCTCCCAGCCCTGTTACGTCCCTGCATGGTCTTCAGCTCTGTGCCACAGAGGATGTGGAAGGCAATCTTGTGTTCATTAGCACTGTCTATTCCCCTAGATGAAATAGGCTTGAATACCCAGCAAAAAGAAAAAGAAATGATTACTAATTGCAGGCTTAAAACTGGATATAAAGACAGCTGCCTGCTCTGAAACACGGGACCCAAAGTGAACCCCAGGCATTGGGCAATCACTGCTGACTAGGGAAGAGTGGCCCACAATATTTTGGGTCACTTGCCTGTCCGTGCTTACAGCCATTCCTCATCATATATCATTGAACATCTTATTAAGCCAACTTTAGTCCTTACATTACAAAAACTCTATCAAACACAACTATATATTGTGATCTCCAAGGATTTAAAACAGATTTCAAGAAGAATCCAACTGATACTCCTCTCCAGAACTCATTGGGATTATCTTTCATCCCCCAAGTGTGTTGGGCAAATATAAGGTTGAGATTTTTCCAGTTTTCAATTCACCTTGATTTGAGTTACTGGTAAAAACTGCCCTGAGAGTAAGTTCTTGCCTTATCTTGTACATACGTCTTTTGATGATATCCGTGGATTCTGTGTCATCTAAAAAGAGGTGTAGTTATTGAAAACTGTCTTTTAAAATAATTTTTGCACGTGCTTAAGCCCCTCTATCTGTGAAGATTTACCCCATCTTCCCCCTAAAAAGTTCAGATTCAGTGACTGGTGCCCAGTGTGAAATGTCATCTTCTGAATTGCTATTTTACAACTGCAACAGACTCAAGGTTATAGAAGAAGAAATCATCAGACCACTGCACCTTTCTTTGTGGTTCAGAACCCAGGCAGCGGTGTCCCGCCTCCAATGAAAGGAATCAGTAGTCACCATGCACAGAATCTTCTTACGCTAGATGAATTTTGCAACTCATCGAAGAATGCTCATTTTAAACTCAAAGAGCAGAGATGGAATTTGTAAAGTGATGATGCTCCTCATACGCATAACACTGGCCTTATAATGACACCAAACTGCTTTCGGCGGCTGGTCAAATGAAAGCAAATCCCTGCCTCTTCTCTCTGACCAGCTGGCTGTCCTTGATCAAAAACTACCTTCGCTGCCCATCATGTTGTTAGTGGTTAAAACTTACCATTTAAATTGTAAGCCGCAAAATCTAAACGGAACTGCATGTGTGATCTTTGTCACCTCATTTTCATGAATGGAAAAGAATATTCTGACACAAAAATTACATACTTAATTCTAGCTCACCCTCTCTGCTGACCTCCATCCCACACTGCCTTGGGTTGATTTCCTCATCCATCAGTGGGTCAAAGTAATTTCTGCTATATTCATTTCCTGTGGAAAGTACATGAAGTAAGGGTCAGTGATTATTAGAAGCACATGAACCAAAATGTTAATTTTGAAATCGACACCAGCACAGAAGGGCCATTTTAGCTACTTTATAAGCTTAATTTTTGTACAAGTCCTTCCAGGCCTCCCTTTTTTGTAATTATCGTCTTGCAAAAGGTCAGAAAAGGTAATTCAAGAAACGAGTTCATGCTTTCGGTTGCTAAAAAATTAATGAGAATATGATCAAATGTAGACTTTAGAATAATAATAAAAAAATTTAAGCAAAATTATGTTTAGGATATACTCAAAGAAACGGACATTGTTGGATTATAATGATGTTTAGGGTTCACTGATTGTTCTGTTTACCCACTTGTATATCCATTCCCCAAGTCTACCGTGTTGTTGTTTCCAGAATTCTGTCATCGATTTTGTAGTGTCTTAGTTATGAGAAACTGTAGCAAAATTTCCATGTCAACAGTTGAATAAAAAGAAAAAGTGAAGAGAAAGAGAGAGAAAGAAGAGAGGGAAGGAGGGAAGAAGAAAGAAGGAAGGAAGGAAGGAAGGAAGGAAGGAAGAAAGGAAGGAAGGAAGGAAGGAAGGAAGGAAAGAAGGAAGGAAGGGAGGGTAAAGGAGGGCAGGAGATAAAGAGAGAAAAAGAAAAGAAAGTAAAAGGTCCTTTTTGCTCTGTCAACTTAAGTTACATGAAGGGAAGGTACAAATGATCTAGTCAGAAGTTTTGTTCAATACACATCAACAATCTCAACAAACAATCCAAAAATCCTCACTTTATATTTCTCACTTACTTTTGTCCTTGTCTCAATAATCAAACTGTAGCATCAAATAGGACTTTGTAATAAAGAAGAGTCTGTTATCAATTTTCCAAACCTAGTTTCATACTTCCTGCAGACTGAAATGTGTATGTCTGTTGCTAGCAATTTGCATTCAGTAAAAGATAACCTACCCTGACGATAATTCAAGTTGCCTCCAACACTGCGAAAGAAATAAAGCATCGTCGACCAAAAACAACAATAAGGTTGCAAGTATTGTTCACAGGAGAGGGTTAACAAATACCAGGTATACTGTGATCCTCCATTGTATATTTGATTTAGGATCAAAAATAATCCAAACAGCAGCTCCTTTTCCAAGACTAAATGGAATTTTGATATGAACCGAGGTTTAATTTATATTTCTGGACTGGCACATTTTCGCTGTCAGTCTCTGTTCTATCAACGTAGTAAGTACAAGAACTGAGAATCTGCTTTTCCTTGAGGTCTCAATAAAGAAAAAAATAAATGAGTTTCATTTTTGTTACTTTATCTGTCAACAACTACTAGGCTGGTATGAATCTTGGCAGTATGTAATCAAAGTCTTATGTACTGCAATAACACAGTCATTCTACCTCATTCATGTAATTGGTTTTGGGTTTTTTTCCCCTCTACCACAAAGCACTGTGGTACCCAAAGCACACTCTTCCATATGCTAGCAAAATAATTCGCCTGTATTAAAGCAAAAGTGGCAGTGTATTTCTTATTATTATCACGTACCCGCAGCAGTCTACCATGGGGACCCAGATCCTGCAAACACCTCCGTTCAGGTACAAGACTCGATTCTTTGTCTACTGAAATGACTTTGTAAATAATACCAACTTAATCAAGACCTTGAAGAAAGAAACGGAGTGCAGTCGTTTTTAACCAAAAGTCTGGAGAAGTTTATCTGGTCTGTAAGTTCTCAAACCCTTTTCATCCCTGCTGTCAGTTCAAAAAGGAGGGTCCCGCCCAGGGGCGCAAGAAGGAAGCCTGCGCGCAGGAAGCCTCCAGATCCCCAGGTCTCCCCTCGGGGCGGGGAGCTTCTGCGCGCAACTAGGAGATGGACCCCTCGAAGGTCTACGCATGGTTTCAACATCTAGGCAAATCGTTCCTCCCACATTCAGGCTAGGTTGAGGCACACATGTTAGTTATAAATGCCACTCCTGGAGTGATTTCTGTTGTGCTTCGCATTCTGGGATACGGCAAATAGCATTCTACAGGTAAGGGCTTATGAGGAATCTTTACAAAGGCAATGCACGGATTCCCTTTAAGCATCCCCAAATTCTACATTATATCATATCATATAATATCATATATTATATTTACATATATTATATAATTCATATATTTTATATAATTCATTTGTTTTATATAATTCATTTATTTTATATAATTCATTTATTTTTACAATTTATACATTTTCCACTATATTTCACATTATGTTGTGCATTGTTTTACATATACAATATTACACTTGTTTATTGTCTGTCTCCCCCCCACCAAAAAAATTTAAAACTAAAACAAATTTTTTTTTTTAAACTAACCTAAAAGTGCTCCATGAGGACAATGACATCAGCTCTTTGTTCACTGCAACCCCTTCAGTGGCTAGAAGCATACCTGGCACACAGAGGTACTCATAAATCCAAATTCATTTGTTAAATAAACCTCTCTTGGGAACCCTACGGCAATACCCAAATTCTTCCCTTGTCCAGATGTTCTATCTTGATTAAATGAGCAACTTTTTTTCCATCCTTTATTCATCTCTTCCTTTCTATTCCCCATCCCCTCTATCTTTTCCTTCAAGACCCCCTTCCCTTTGCTTTTGTAACTGAGTGCTTTCTAGGAACCAAGATTCTAAGAACGAACAAACAAAACCCTGTGGCCCTGTCTTCAGAGCACAGTGAGCTCCGAGAACAAGGAAGGGAAACATGGTCAGTCTGGTAAGATTTCATATTGTGGTAAAGGATGGAGATCTGTTTGGGCACATAGCAGGAGCATCCAGCCCATACTGGGCACTTCAGAGAAGTCTCTCTGGAGAAACTGCTATCTGAAGTAAATTTTTGAAACTTCCTCACTAGTCCCAGCATCGAGTTTAACTCATGTTTTTTTGTTTTTTAATATTTGATTTACTTATTTGAGAGAGAGACAGAGGAGCAGAAGGGGAGGGAGAAGGACAAGCAGACTCTGTCCTGAGTTCAGAGCCAGAGGTGGGGCTCAGTCTCACAACCCTGAGATCATGATCTGAGCCAAAATCAAGAGTCGGATACTTAACTGACTGAGCCACCCAGGGGCCCCTAACTCATGTTTTTGTTCCAATTATTATTAAGTTGTTGTACAGTGTCACATTATGCTGCGTGAGGTTTCATATCTATTCATTCGACCAATACTTAGTGAGTGCCTATTATATAAATACGTCAGTAAAATAAAACACTCAAAAATCCTTCTCTTCACAGAGCTTACATTCTGGGAATGGAAGAATAAAAGCAAATGAGTATATGGGCGCTGGGTGGCTCAGTTGGGTAAGCATCTGCCTTCGGCTCAGGTCATGATCCCAGGGTCCTGGGATTCAGTCCCCCTGTGGGACTCCCTGCTCAGCGGGGAGCCTGCTTCTCCTTCTGCCTCTGCCGCTTCCCCTGCTTGTGCTAGTTCTCTATCAAATATATAAATCAAATCTTAAAAAAAAAAAAGCAAATGAAAATGTATACTTTACAGTTTTTTGATAGTGATTAGAGATATGGGAAAAAATAAGAGCCAGATAAGGATGATTATGCCCCCACAAGGAGGAGTAGGGGACACATCTCTCACATAGGCCTTTATTTCAAACCTAAGAATGAAAACTCGGGATTAAATCACTATACTCTCAAGACTCTGGAGATAGGGAATCCATAATGTTTATAGTAATTATATTTACTTAAAATTTATATGTAATTTATAATTATATATAATTTATTTATAAGTAATTATAATACTTATAATGTATTATTTGTAACTTATTACAATTTTGCCAATTTCTTGCTATAACATAAATCAGCCTACGAGTCAGATAAGAACCTACTCTTAAATATCAAAACAATTCCTCCTTTTTATTGGTATATCTTGCCCTGGTAAATCAATAACCTAAATACAGTAAGCAGAGTTTAAGACAATGAAATACATGGAGCTTATTATAAATTTGGAAACAGCAGACTTCATCTTAACATTCGCTCCTCCGCTCGTGTTTCATTGGATAGTGTCATGATTTAATAGAGTGGGATGTTTTCAGAATAAGGTGTCTATTACCAGAAGGTAGGTTACTAATAGGATAAATTTCTGAAAGCGCCCTAATCATTCAGAATATGCTTTTGGATATATCTACAGTCATCTCGCAGGAAAATTAATAGACCCACTGAGAAATTCAAAGTAGGGCGTTTAGCAATGTACATACAACAGATTTTAATTTGGCTGATATTTAACTGTTTGTTATATTCAGATGAATAACCTGAGAATCACATTTGCAAATATGTATACATTAAAGTATGGCTCTCCATTGAAGCAACTGGGTGTGATACATAAATTAATAAATCAATACACTGGTCTTGTCCGTACTCTAGATAGTCTATTTTTGTTTCCAGCTCCTAGAATTAGTTGTTTGGTGTTTAGAATCGGCCTCAGCTAATGCTTTGCTCATGCTGCTTTTTACTGATCTGGGGGAGGAAAGCACATGTACTCGCCTCTGCCCTTCTACACATATCAGGTTCATTTAACTCAGAACAGCACAGAATGTAATCAGGGCTTTTACTTAAATTACACCGTACATGAACTTTGGTCAGGAAATCCTCCAGTGTGCACCCATGCAGTTCCTTGGGGGCTGTAAGAGCGAGAACGAAATTGCCCACCAGAGGAAGGTTAGTGTGAATCATGGAAGTGTCTTGGCTCAATGAGGCAATCACTTCCTTTCAAATCAGCTAGGTTAGTTCCAGAGGAAGAAAACCTGAATGCATCTGTCTGTTCCTTGGGAGGTTTTTATGGACTCCATTCTTGTCCTTTTCCTGTGAATCCACCTGCTTCTGCTCAGCCTTTTATCACCAATCATCATGTTTTCTGTAATATACTATAAGTTAAATAAGTTAAATTAACACAAGGCTTGCATGTGAACTAAATAACTAACTAAACAATTTACATCTTATGATTCTAGCAATGCATCAACGTTTTACAAACTAGATTGTTCTCCTGAACGGTATCCCTCTTAAAGGCATGAAGCCTCCATAACTATAATTAAATTTGATACCCATGAACTTTATGAATAAATTTGAGAAAACTTCCTATTTTCCCCTCTTTGAAAATCCAATATGAAGAACTCAGGTTTAAATGTCCATAAGGCCAGATGTATGAAACATAAATGTGGAAATCAGGGGCTGTACTAGAATATAGCAAGGGGAGACTGTCAAACTCAAACATGTTCTACCATGCTAAATCAATCCAAATACTATTTTATAAAGTTGATTTACAAACATACTTTAAATTAAAGGCAACCAAAGACACGAGAATACTTCTTACTATGATAAAGAATAGTTATCTTAAACCAAAGTCTTCATTATACTAAATACCTAAACAGAACAGCAAAACCCAAATAAACATCCAAAAAGAAAACCTAATGACAAAAACTCAAAGTATGACTCAGATGTTCACTATCAATATTATTATTCAATATTCTCCTAGAAATCTTGGCCAAAGCAGTTAGAAGAAAAATAAGGGGGGAGAGGGAGGATGAGCTAAAATTATTTAAAATAATTATATTTTGTATAATTATTATTTAAAGATAATATGCTTCCCTACCATGAAAACATGAGATTTAACCAAAAAACTTTTAGAACAAAAAAGAAATTATTGGCCTAATTGCTTGAAAATAACCAGATAATCATTAAGAATCATTAACTTTCCGGGGCACCTGGGTGGTTCAGTACGTTAGGCATCTGCCTTCGGCTCAGGTCATGATCTCGGGGTCCTGGGATCGAGCCCCACATCGGGCTCCCTGCTCAACAGGGGGTCTGCTTCTCCCTCTGCCCCTCCCCCCTGTTTGTGCTTTCTCTCTCTTTAATAAATAAATAAAATCTTAAAAAAAATCATTAACTTTTCTAAATACGAACAATAGCCACTTAGGAGATAATGAGTATAGAAAACCCACACCCATAAAAAAGCTCCAGACAGCTCTCAAAAATTAATTTATTTATATCGGACTTTTCATAGGAATCCATAGGTGGTCTTCCAGAATATTCATTTTATTCAGAAATTCAAACTAAAAGACATGGATGTTTTTAACAACAGGGTTAAAAACAGCAAATGGAGGGTGCCTGGGTGGCTCAGTTGGTTAAGCGACTGCCTTCGGCTCAGGTCATGATCCTGGAGTCCCTGGATCGAGTCCTGCATCGGGCTCCCTGCTCAGCAGGGAGTCTGCTTCTCCCTCTGACCCTCCCCCCTCTCATGCTCTCTCTCTCTCTCTCATTCTCTCTCTCAAATAAATAAATAAAATCTTAAAAAAAAAAAAAAAAAAACAGCAAATGGACACCAGTTCCTTCTTCTTCTTTATAGAAAGGCTAACCTGGGACAACTGCTTGGTTGTGGGCACTATATTCCAGAGCTGGTGCCCTGCTGGACACATTAGCTTTCTCCACTGCTTATTCTCACTTCCTTTCCAAATCTTGTGGGTATCTGAGATACCAGTGATTTGAAAATCTAAATAGGGTAACAGTTGAAGTTTGCTAACAAGTACTAATTAATTGAGCCATATTCTTTCTTCCCCTAAGGCCCTCCCTCGTGGTAAATTACGGGCATCTTAACTTTCAAACCACTGGAGTGTTGTTGAGTGTATAACTGCAGCAACGCTTTATCCCCCGCACCCCAAGGCACTGAGGCATCATGGGCTCCCTTGGACCTCAAATCCTCAGAGTTAAAGTATCCCTAAGGAGCTAACTTCTAAACAGGAAGATCTTTCCAATACTTAAGTAATGGTAATAATTCAAAGGTTAAGTATAAATATATTAATTTTTTTTTAACATGCTTAAAAGTCCTTCCAAAAATATCAAAGTAGGTTTCCTTTTTTTTCTAGTTTGAAGCCTGGCAATATTATTCTACATGGAAATCCATCAATGTATGTCGTGTATAATAGCACCTGTCAAATTAGGATGTACCTAAAATTAGACATCAGTCACCCTCTAATCTTTTTGATTGTGCCTTCATTCATTTAACAATACATCTTCCTCCTGGATCTGAGATTACTTGTATATATGCACTGTATTTAAGGCTTCATTCGGGTAGTAATGTTTTCATCACACTGCAACACACTTTAATATAGAAGCAATCAATATCATGGATTATGAGATTTCATTTAAACAATCTTAATTAATAATCCTTTCTCTAAAAAATCTGGTAATTTATAGACATCTATGCTTTATCTCATAAAGCAGTGGTTCAAGACATCCCCTGGGTTTTTTAATAAGGCTTTTGGTCAATTAATCTGATGAAGACTAAGGGAAATCATATTTTATGTTAAATTCTTTTTAATAGAAAACAAAAGTGATCTGAAGGAAACTTTAAGTGGAATTATTTGAAGATTAAGGACTGGTTTATACTAAAAGCATAAAATACAAGGTCATGAAAAACTTTTCAAGTAAAATTGTTCTTAAAATGGAAATGCAACTATTGAACTCTGGTCAACATGATGACTGGCAAAGCTTGAAATTTATATGATGTTTCACTGATATAATGTAATTTCTTATTCTGGTAGAAAAATACATCTTTCAAAATTTCACCAGGGGCACCTGGGTGGCTCAGTTGGTCAAGCATCCGACTCTTGATTTGGCTCAGGTCTTGATCTCTAAGTAGTGAGATCAAGCCCCGTGCCGGGCTCCACACTCAGGGCAGAGTCTGCTTGAGATTCTCTCCCTCTTCCTCTCCTCCCTGCACTCTTTCTCTCTTTTTCTCTCTCTCCCTCACTCAAAATAAATAAATAAATCTTTAAAAAAATTTAAAAATAAAATCTCACCAAATATTTCAGAAGATGTAGGTAAACGATTCAGTAACATGTCCAACTGCTAACACACTGCATTGTTAATGTATCAGAAAACATTGTTCTCTCAGTTCTTATACTATGTAGCTGTTTACAGTAGGAAAATAATTGGACTTCTGTAATATCAGCTTATGTGCTACCCAGTCTAGCATTTTTATGATTCTAAGATTCTTAACCATACTTTTCACCATCGTATAGATTCCTGTGCTCACATTTTTATTTTAAAGCTATATGAATTTCACTGGCATATAAATAAATCCAGTGAACTGGAGTAACAAGGCAATATCCTCCAATGTTAAAATCATTCTTAAAAAATTCTTATTCCAACCAACTATGTATGACAGATTTTATAAAATATTATTTTATAAACAAAGTCATCCATTGGGGGTTTTGCTAACATCAACTTGAAGAGAATATAGAAAATAATTGTGCTTAACAGCTGGGAAAGTGTTACCCATGGTTTCAATTTTAGCATGAACAAGTAGAAAAAGACAACATAAATCGACATTCTGCTGATTTCCTGAGCGAATCTGTCTGATTAACTGGAAATAGGCAGTTCCTTCTGAAAAGACAATAAATTAAACTTTTCTTATTCTATTGAAATTCTTGAAACTCAAACATCTGATTAAAATGCTCTTTCCCCAACTGGACATTGTTCTAGAACTCTGCTACTCCATTAAAAAAAAAAAAAAAAAAAAGTACAGGAAAGTAATCTTAAGTTGATTTGTGTTGATTTGTATAAATTGACTAAATATTTCATCTTTCTTATATCTCTATAAAATATTTCCTTATTTCAGAAGGAAGGATGCTTTCCTGAGTGCTTATTTTTAGCCTTTGAAGTCAAGGAAAGAAATTCAAATCACTGGGCGCCTGGGTGGCTCAGTTGGTTAAGCGACTGCCTTCGGCTCAGGTCATGATCCCAGAGTCCTGGGATCGAGTCCCACATCGGGCTCCCTGCTCGGCGGGGAGTCTGCTTCTCCCTCTAACCCTTCCCTCTCTTGCGCTCTCTCTCTCACTCTCTCTCTCTCTCTAATAAATAAATTAAAAAAAAAAAAAAAAAGAAATTCAAATCACTTAGGAGCCAAATGGTGTCCACAGACACAAATCCAGGTCAGTTCAATAAACCTAACAGCAAATGATTTTCCTGTCTATTTCCTTAATCTTAATAACAGTTAAAAGGTCTCAAAGCAAAAATATATATATATTTTTAAATGTTCTATAAATTTCATATAACACCTGTTTCCCATCTTAAGGAAAAAATAGCTATTAAGTGCGAGCGATCTAAACAGTTTTATACAATATCACCTCTAAAATAATCTAGGTTACGGGGGTGCCTGGGTGGCTCAGTTGGTTAAGGGTCCAACTCTTGATTTCAGCTCAAGTCATGATCTCAAGGTCGTAAGACTGAGCCCTGAGTTGGACTCCCTCTGAGCATGGAGCCTGCTCGAGATTCTCTCTCTCTCCCTCTGCCCCACCCCCCGGCTCACACATGCACATGTGCATGCTCTCTCTCTAAAATACAAATAAAATAAAATAAAATACAAAATAAAATAATAAAATAATCCAGGCTATGTGCAGTATGGGGAAAAACAATTCTCATCACATATCTGCTCAGACGATTTGAATTATGCACTTAACATGTGTACTTATACGTTATTTTTTTTTAATTTTTGCATAAGTGTCTTTTTAATGGCCACACCAATCTGAAATTAGATTGAGGGTCACATTTATAACCTTAATCCAGGATTTTTTCAGTTTAGGCATAAGTATTATGGATCTCCTACCTTTATTTCAAACTACCCCTCATTTCTTCTGGAAGGATCTAAGGCCTTAGATCACATATGCTCAAACTAATTCCCCTCAGTGTGTTTGGAACATCGACCATTTCCTTTCTCCACTGCTCAGCCTTCTGCTTGGCTGCTGCCAGTGTAAAAGTTTTTATGCTAACAAAGGTGCTCTTCAAACCATATTTATCATGAGATCAATGGTGGCATCTCTGTTCCATGAAGCTCCAGGAAAACTACTTCCTCTCCATTCCAGAACTGGTGCTGGGGCCACTTCAAGTGACCATTGTTGCCTCCAATACTAATTTCTGCTAGTACCCACTATAGTCATGTCATGTCATAACAACTTCTCTGGCTCTGATCAAACTTTGGACTTACACCCATATCCATCCCATGTCCCATTGACAATGTCAAGTAAAGGGATATACATCATTTTTGCCCACATGATATTCTTCCACATTATACAAATCAGCAGGTAGAGCCACTGAGGTCCTCAACCACTGACAAAGATCTTAGTTTTTATTCCAAGCCCCTCTTCCAAAAACCCAGGAATAAATACCTGGGGATTAGATCATGGGACAATATGATTGGCAAACACTCTACTGTGATCAAAATTACCCTTCCTCCCTGGCCTTGACCTATTGGCATGACATCAAGCTTGTGTGCCTGTCTGGCTCTTTCCTTGGAATTAACACTTTCCTAGGGGTCATCTTACTTTTTTCTTAAACGGAAATGCAACAAATGAGTCAGTCAAATGGCAGCTGAAAAGAGCCTAGCAAAGTTTGAATTTAAGATGGAATTTCATTGATATAGCATAACTCCTTAATCTGATGGCAAGAAAGTATATTTTTTTTAATTTTCACCCAATATTTAAAGGAAACTAGCTTTTAAAAAAAATCTGTCCAACTGCTAAGATATTGACCACATCACTGACATATCAGAAAGCCTAAACTTCTATATCAGTTTTTTTCACTAAAAATCTATATTCATTTTAGGCTCCTTTAAGCCACAAATCCTCATACATACTCAGTCCGAGGCTGAACATACTTGAATCAACTAAACTAGGATCCCACTCACACACACACACACACACACACACACACACACACAATTTCCTATTTTAATCCATACTTCTAGAATCACCCAATTTAAGAAATGCTATTTGTAAAATAGATACAAAATTCCTTTATGAGAAAATATTGCTTTTTTGAGAGTACCAGATTAATCTGGATTAATTAATTATAATCTCATTGTGACTTTGCCGATGTAATATGTTGGATGAACACAGAGAGTTTCCATGTCTTCTCATTCACTTTTGTATCTCCCATATGTAGTATAGTGCTTGACAAATGGAAAATGTTCAATTAATATGCTTTTCAGTAAATGAGGAGGAGGAAATGGAGAAATACAGATGCATTTTTTATTATATATATATAACTCTTAAGCAAAATATTGTATAAATCATTTTATATCCAACTAATCACATATAGATCAATTCTATTTTTAAGTTGTCCTGATGTTATTAACCTAGGATATGATCAGTAAATCATCAAAGACATAGGAACTGTAAAGGACAGTTATATTTTTGTTTGGTTGATTTGTGTTGCTGTCTTGCATCCGTTTCCCCTCTCTACAAGCATCCTGATTTCCTAGTTCCCAGTGTGTATCATCTTGATGGTCCAGTAACTCCAGATTCCTGTCTCCAACTACAGAAGCCAGAGAGGTGAATAGAACCTACTTGTCCTGCTGTGATAAAACCAGGAGGCAAGCAAGTAACCTGAGCATGGCCAACACAATGCTCTCCCCTAGGACTTAGAGTAAGTGAAGCAAGGATGGAAAGAACACTAGAAATAACCTCCATAAAAGGCAGGAATTAAAAGGAAAGAACTTCTCAAGTGCAATGAAATCACTCAGTGAACTGTGGAACTGTTCTATCCACTTCTTTTTGCTGTTATTTTTCTTTTTGTTGTTCTATCCACTTCTATAATTCTTTCTTATTTCTCTTCTAAAGCCTTTCCATAGCTCCTCTCACACCTGTCCCACATTTTATTTTACTGCCATCTAGACTTCAGGCATTCTCTACCTGTTTAGTGCCACCATATTATATATTTAGATTATTAAATATTCCCTTTTGACCCATCCAGCCCTCAAGCCCTTGTCAGGTTCAGAACCTAAGCTGATTCCTCTTTCTTTTGAAATTCTAAGCAGTTGTAGGTTCTCTGCCCCTTTCCCTTTTCAATACCATAATTAAGAATTTCCCTTTCTGAGGAGGCTAATTATCATCAGGTCAGGGCATAGCTGGGAATGAGCAAAGAGGATGAGCTGGGATCAGAAAAGCAGTCTATACACACAAAGCATAAGTTCTGGGCAAGATGGAACAGAAGACAGGTGACCAAAAATAATCACACATATTCTTACTAATGCTTTTTTTTTAAGCATCTAAAAGGTGGAAATGTATTGATATTTGCTTATAGAATGATAATTTGTGCTCATTTCAATAGCACTGTAGGGGAAATATTTAATTACTCTTTTACTTAAGTAATCACATTGGCAGATGAAATAAATTTCCTTTTTTAAAAATATTAATAAGAAACATGGTGTTCTATAGTATCTAGAAGTTTCTAAATTCATATATTTCAAATATTCTTCTTCATTCACAGACTGTAAAATTGCACATTTCATTTGCAATTGAAACCTTTTTTGGAGGCTCTCCCAAGGCAGGCAAACAGGATGGGTTTGAGTAGAGATGCAGCAAATAATTATTTTTTAATGTTGACTATGTTCCAGAAGAAAGATGGTATAACTCCTACCCATGTAAAGTCTGGCTGGTTTTGTCAGGATGATACTAAATCATTTCTGGATTTTCCATCTAAAGCTTCTTCTTTTTGTTCCTTCCACTCTGCTCTACTTTTGGGTTATAAAATTTTAGCTCTCTCCATTTTCCAGAATCAGGTCAACTAACTATCACTCATGACAATTACTACCTCCCATGCCTACTCTCATCTCTAAGATATGGGAATAAGCCCATAGTAGTAGCTCTCAACCCCAGCTGTCCATCCAAATGCCTCATAGAAGATTTGGAATATAGACCTGCCCAAGAGCGATCCCAGAGGTTATAACTGCCAAAGGATCCCTGGCTCCCCAGATAATTCTGATAGATAACCAGGGTTAAGAAACACTAACACAGGAACATAAATTCTAGTTTTAAGGATATGTCAGAATGCTAAATCAACATACATTTACCTAAGCAATTATGCTCTCCTTATAGAAACTCATACATACAAAACCAACATCAAGGTAGTTGGCGTTTGGAATAGGCCTTTTTTGAAATCATGGAGAAGTTACTAATTCCTGGTACATAGAAGAATTCACTTTGCCTATCTTCAGGAATACCCTTTGTATCCAGACATTTTTTAATATCATGGAAATGATGTTAGGGGTGCCTGGGTGGCTCAGTCTGTTAAGCATCCGACTCTTGATTTCAGCTCAGGTCCTGATCTCAGGGTCATCAGGTGGAGCCCTGTGTGGAGCTCCACATTCAGCAGGCAGTCTGCTTTTCTCCCTCTCCCTCTCTCTCTCTGCCCCTCCCCAAGCTCACACGTACTCTCTCTCTCAAATAAATAATTTTTTTAAAAAAGAAAGAAATTATGTTAGAAATAACAAGTACAATTGTGACTCTGTTGGGAATATTATATTGTGGGTCAATATTGGTGAAGCAGCATTTTGGGCCTGAGAACGTTATAGTTCTCTAAGAGTTCTGAGTTCCTCAAATTGTACCACGGAGATTTTCACGGCTGAACTTCCGGGTCTAATTAGCTACAATCACAGTGCTCAGTACCAGCCACCAGCCACGTATGCCTATGGAGCACGTGAAATTAAGAAATTAATTTCTGTCAATGTAAAATACACACAGATTTCAAAGACTTCGTACCCTCCTCCAAAAGTAAAATATTTTTACATTTTTATGTTGAGTATAAGCCAAAATAATAATATTTGTAGATATTGTTTTAAATAAAATGTATTATTAAAATTAATTCACTAGTTTCTTTTTTAATTTGACCAATGTGGGCTATTAGAAAATGTCCAGTTACATATGTGGCTCACATTATATTTCTATTGGGTAACACCTACCTATATTCACTTCCACCCTAACACTTATCACAAGTGTCATTCTTTCCATAGGCCTCATCTTATCCTCTCTCACCAACACCTGATCTACCTAAATGTAATTATTCTCCATGACTTGCTTTATTCAACTTCTAAGCCAAGCCATCAAATGGTACTCCACCTCTGAATATTCATCAAAAAAATTAAAATTCAAGGTTTCCACATAGACTTCTTATTTTCTGGGATCACAGATAAGAATTCCTACTGAAAAAAAAAAAAAAAAAAAAAAGAACACCTCTGTTGAATATAAATTTGTTAAAAAAAAAGCCTGCTCCAGACTCCATTTGGGCTAAGAGATGCACCTCTCTCCTCAGGGTCTAACAGTGAAATACCCTAGCTCCATAAGAAAGAATAATTTCCCAGCAAGGGAACCAAAGACCTGAAAAATGTCTTTGG